>NC_073696.1:28053569-28401069 GCF_029784165.1 Wyeomyia smithii | reverse complement strand
ATGCACATTTAATACGACATCATTAAACGGGAACGGAACAAAGGCTACGGTTATGCAGAACGCGGATGCTGGCGCGATGCGATTCGCCTTACCGTGGTGAAATGTACAGCTCTTTTTAAGGCGAAGTAGAGCTATACATTTCAACAGATTTCGTCTTGCCGAATCGCATCGCGCCGTTATTTGCGTTCTGCATGACCGTAGCCAAATACTAAGCGACGCAAACACGCAATAATAATCAGAGTATGCATGTAGATGAAGATAATTAACTTTGGATTATAGCGCAAAACGAGGAAATATTAACTCTTCAAATAATCATTTGTGTTCTTCAAATTTCAGTTGTTCAGTTTAATATCCGATGAAATGTTTGTTTGTTATCTGATGAAGCTCTTATATAGGCCAAATGATGCATTCCCAATTTACTAGGTCCAGAACTCTGCCGACCGTGCTTGGGAAAGCGCGGTATAACGACCAATCAGAGGTCGAATTTTGTGTTTTGACAAGGCTTAAGAGTTTTCAATAGTACAATAGTTCGAATGATAAAATTGCAATTTTATGCATTTGGTAGGAATCTTAGAAGATTTTCTAATCGATTGCTGCAAAAACGAAGGAAATCCGTCGAAAACTAACCGTTTTATTAGCATTTGAAATTTTTCTCACTTTTTTCAGTTTAAGATTTTCATTTCACATCCATATGTAGCCGAACTTCCTGAGAAAAGTATTCTAATTCAAAATTAAATCTTCATTAATTCATTTGTTGTCCTTATAAGGATAATTGTTCAATTTATCATAGGATGTAGTGTTTATCTTACATCTCTGTGTTACCTTGATAGTGAGAACTAAGGCGCACGGTCAACACAATGAGAAAGGTGTTTTCACATTGAAAACTAGACACGGCTTTACTGGAGGAAGTGTTGGCAAATCCATCTACCGCTAATACCACCGCTTTCATACGAAAGCGCGTCGTTTCATGTGGGGAATATCAACAACGAAAAATGACGCGCGTCTGAGCATAACCCGAACTGTTTCGCCGTGCTGCTCCCATTTACCTTTACATCGGCCTCAGGGAAGTACCGGCTGCATCTGCATCTACCGCTGAGGCTGTCACTATGCTGCTATTTACGCAATCGCATCTCTGTAATATTACCGACAATAATATTCTTCTGAACAAAATGATACAACTTTCCCATTAGGCCTCTGCCATAATAGACGCGAAAAGCGACGCGAACCGATTCGCTCGGCTGTAGGTTAATGTACAGCCATCAGTAGAGCTGTACATTAACCTACGGCCGAGCGAATCGGTTCGCGCCGCTTTTCGCGTCTACTATGGCAGAGGCCTTAGGCTACTGACATACTGAGGTGTCAAATGAAGCGAAGCGTTGAGCGTTTGAGAAGCGGAATAAACAGAAGCGTTGGGTGAAGCTTCCTATGACATACTGGAGCGAGCGTCGCAAATGCGTTGTGTTGTCATATTCCTAGATTCCAATAGCGGTTTTGTTTAAAGGAAATATGAATTCGTCCAATGAAGATTTTTTTGCTTCTTCAAGCACGGTAAATTACGTTTTTAGTAAACAGAGATTTTTTTATGAAATAAAATAATATTACTGAAGTGAGTTGCGCTACAGACGTAGTAAAAAAAATAAGAAATTATTCTAAATTTTAAACCCGTTGACCCCGAGCAACGTTCAACTAGTTTATAATATCTGTTAGGATTTGAATAACCAATGAGAGCACAGCTAGTTACTCAGCGGCTTGCATTTTCGCGACCAAAGTAGTTCAGCATGCTAGGTTTCTGGCCATTCAAATCAAAACTCAACAATATCAATCAATAATATCAGTGCTATTTTCCCGACGACCTGAAAATTTTTCCCGATAGTATCTTCTATCCTACTTTTTTTCTTTTTTATGATTTAAGACCAAAATAAAGCAAATATTAAGTACCTGGCGATATCAGGTTTAGTCTGAACATGGATTTACTGCACAGCGCTCTTCTAAACATTTTAACATTTTCTAAACGAAAATGTATTTATTTGCTTTTTTCAATTACCAAACCAAAACAAAGCAAATATAAAGCACCTGGCGATAAAAGATTTAGTCTGAATATGGTATTACCGCGTACATATACGCGCGTCAAAACACTACTCGTTCTGTTTCGCCGCCTCTATCGACGCGTCTTTGCCGCTCCAGTATGACCGGTTCGAGCGTTTCATATAGACGTTCGGAGAAGTTGCTCTAACGCTTTTTGCTTCGCTTCATTTGACGCCTCAGTATGTCATTAGCCTTAGAGAAAGTTGCTGGCTGATGTATTCACTTCATGCAAGCCTGCTACTGATGCTTCCCGCTACCACACTGAAACAGCATTTTAGTGAAGGGAGTAACGTTGCATCAGCTGACCCTGCTACTATCGATGCTGATATACCCGCTGCAACAGCTACGCTATGCATAGCCATGCCACAGTTGTGGCCGCTATACGCTGGCCCAACTGCTGAGTAGCTGCAACGCTATCCGTAGCTATGCCACAGTTGTGGCCGCCATTGGTATCCGCTGTACCTGCATCTGCTGGCCCTGCTGCTATCGATGGTGAGATCCGCTGAAACTGCTACGCTTATCCGCAGCCATGCCACAGTTTTGGCCGCTATCCGCTATCGATGGTACCCACTGCTCGCTCCCGCTGCTGCTAAGGGAGGACTGCTGTCGTCGCTGTTCAGAACTACTATGAGCGGCTTCGACTAAAACAGGTCTAATATAGGTATGAAAATAGGAATGAATTATTTTTCGTACGTGGTGGAATGATATAACTTGAAAAATATGTGTGACTTCATTCCGGCTCAGAGCGATCATTTGATAAGCTCCACCTCTTTTTTCAGTTTCTAAAGTTTTTCCTCAGTTTCGTAGCACGGATGCACAAAAATGATTTCTTGTCGAGCCGGACCGATAGCACTCTCATTGAAGCAACAAAATAACATGTTTTGTGTCGTGTTGTGTAGCTTGGTTGAAGAAAATGTTCCCGTCCCCGTGTCGCATGTAAGCAGATTATTGCGTTCAGTAGACAGTAGATAGTGTATCCAGCGAATAAACACCGATGGTGCTCTCACACACGCAACGGTTTTAACCTGTATCTTATTGCGGTTTGTAGCATCAAGCGATTTCGTTTGCTCGCTGTTGCGTGTTGCATCATGTTGCAACTTGGCAGCTGGGAGACGACGAAATTCTGTTTATGCTGATTGATTGAATCGACTTCATATTAGCTCTGCATAGTCGAACTAACTGCTTTTGTGAATGCGTACTAACAGGGCAATTAATTATTCAATGTCGGTTATGCTGATCGCAGCCTTTGCGCTGCCCCTACAGTGGGGGGTTTACTAAATAAAGTGAAAGTAAAAATTAGACAACTACAAAAGAATTGATTGCATCCCGCACAGAATGTCTGCTTGTGTTGATGCCAGAAAATTATTAACCTTCAATTTTTTTTTAATTGCCTTGAAAAAAGCATGTTGCGGTTCAAAATCGGTTGCTAATTACAACCTTTGAGCTGCCCTAACATTGGGGGAATTAAGATACACGGACAACATGCACTGTGGAAGCTATTTCACATTCAGTAAATTGGACGGGTGCGACAAATTTGAATTGCTAGGATGCAACACAGAATGCTTGCTTGCGTTGACAAAAATTATTAACTTTCAAAGACTTGTTTATTTGCCTTAAAAAAGGCATTTTGATTTCCGAAATTGGATTTCCTGATGGCAATCTTCATGCTGCCCCAACACGGGGGGAATAATGGCAGTCTGGCGACACACGCTGAGAAGAACCGCGCTGCTCCTGAGACGTGATGACCAACCACAGGGCAAGTGCTGCTGCTAAGGAAGGACGACTGGTGTTGTCGCTGTCTAGAACTATTATGAGCGGCTCCGGCTGAAACAGGCTCTTATATAGGCCAAATAGCATGTTTTCAATTGCAAGGTATATGATCCTGTCGACCGTGCTTGGGAAGCAAGCATATAACGACCAATCAGAGGTCGAATTTTTCGTTTTGACAAGGCTTGACTATTTTCAATAGTACAATAGTGTGAATGATAAAATTACAATTATCTTATTTTGGGAAGAATCTTAGAAGATTTTTCAATCTGTTGCTGCAAGAACGAAGGAAATCCATCGAATACTAACCGATTTATTAGCATTTGAAATTGGACATATTTTTCACTTTTTTCGGTTTCAGATTTTCATTTCACATCCCTATGTAGCCGAACTTCCTGAGAGAAGTATTCTACTTCAAAAGAAATAGCTGAGATTGAAAATAAATTATTATTTGGCATAATTCAATAACAAACTCCGTTAACAATTTGTTGATTAGTGGGTGGGCGAATTATGGCGTCAGGGCGAATTATGGGGTCAGGGCGAATTATGGGGTCCTTACCCTAATTACCTTCCATGGGAAATTCATTAAAATCAATTATCTGTCTTGGTTTCTTCTATCACCATCCGTAAAAGTCCATTTTTTTAATGCAAACATTACTACTGAACCAAATTCGAAAATCTAATTTCTCTTAAACATTCCATTGGCACACCATTGTTGATGCACTGTCAATTTTTCGTTAAATATGTTCAGGTATCAGTAGGTCGCACTCTCCCTCTACCGCCCCCTCCCCCCCCCCCCCCCCCCCGGAATACACCTTTGTCACCCATAAATCTTCCCTATTCCTTACTATCCACTCGGAAAAATAAGGTGACGCCGGCCCTGCACGCCACACTATCATTATGTAAATATGCAATCACACGCCACAATCACACGAAATAAAATAAGTAACGTGAAGGTTCTTGTTTTTTTTTTTATAATCCGCGATATCCTTGATTACCCGGTAGCCAACCCGACCTGCGATACCAGCAATAAGGTCTGCTCTACCGCAGAATTTGTCAGCCGTGTGTTGGGAAGTCAGTCGGTTTCACTATCGTGCGATCACCGTCCTGAATGCCGCCTACAAAGTGCTTTCCCAAATCATTTTCCGCCGCCTCTCACCCCTAGCCAACAGATTTGTGGAAAGTTATCAGGCCGGCTTCGTGTAAGGACGGTCTACGACGGACCAAATCTTCACCATGCGGCAAATCCTCCAGAAATGCCGTGAATACAGAACCCCCACGCACCACCTATTCATCGATTTCAAAGATGCGTATGACACTATCGACCGAAAAGAGCTGAACGAAAACGGCTTTCAAGGGAAGCTGATTAGACTGATAAAGGCTACGGTGAATGGGACGCAGTGCTGTGTGCGGATTTCGGGTGGATTGTCGGGTCCATTTGAATCCCTCAGGGGACTACGACAGGGTAATGGTCTCTCCTGCCTGCTATTCAACATTGCGCTACAGGGTGTAATGAATCGAGCGGACATCAATACGCGGGGTACGATTTTCAACAAATCCAGTCAATTCGTTTGCTTTGCTGATAACAGAACTGCGGCGGTAGCAAAACAGTACATAAGACTAAAACGCGAAGCAGTGAGGATTGGGTTGCAGATAAATACGTCTAAAACGAAGTATATGCTAGCCGGCGGAACCGAAGCCGACCGACATCTTTTATGCTACGGGCGACGACGATGAGTTCGAGGTAGTCGACGAGTTTGTCTATCTTGACTCACTGGTAATCGAGGACAATGATACCAGCCGTGAGATCCGGAGGCGTATTAACAGCGGAAGTCGTGCCTACTATGGGCTCCACAAGCAATTGCGGTCGAACAAACTGAGCCCCCGTACGAAGTGTAACCTGTGCGCTCATAAGACCGGTTGTTCTCTACGGGCATGAAACGTGGACAATGCTCGAGGAGGACACTGTTCACCCAATAACAAACTGTTTCCTAGTACTAATAATCATTAATACTACTGGACGTCAGTTTCGGAAGACTCCCGAACATTATCATGGTCGTGTTGCATACACCGGCATTCAGCAAAGCCTATTGTAGGAAAAACATCGATACGGACACTGCTGAATGACGATTTTTTACATGTATTGACATGAAAACAATCGTTGCGAAAACTCGAATTACTCGGTAAGTCGCAACTAGTAGCAGCTGATTTTTGGTTTAGTACTAGCCAATACCTTGTTTTTTAGTACAATAATAGTGTCATAGCAGAACAACGTAGAACTTTATGTTTTTCATATTGCCGAAAATGAGGAAAAATTATAAAAAAAACTTGTTTTACATACTATGCTTCCTACGAACCTATTTTCAACAAAACTGTCTTAATATCACATTACCTATTAGTTTATACTCTGTTTTATGAGGATCATATGAGTTAGCTAATTAATTTCTAAGTATTTGCATGCCCTACTGGAAAATATCTGAGAAAATTTTTTCTTCCATTTTACAAGCCTTGTAAATCCTCACTTTTACAATATTATAGCACATTTTCTAAATTATTTTTCAAAGTGAATTGTCATGATTTATAGTCGATAGCATGTCTACTGCAAGTAGAAAATAAAATGAGGCAAGAAAACTGAATTTCATTTTTTTTAGTTTTGTCGCGACTTTTCTAGGTTCTGCCCCACAGTGCGACGGTGCTAAGGACGATTTACGTTCGGAACGTAATTTAAAAATGAATGTTGTGTTTTTCATTATTCATAAAAACCTGCCTTCCTAAAATGGCGATTTCCTAAGTAGACGAAATCACAGTCTTCAACAATTAACCGATTCTAATTTACCCGATGAATGTCGTTTAAAAGGCGGTTTTAGATAGATTAGGAACATTTCAATTCCAATGGTCAAAATACTCGATTATCAACAATTGGGTTGTTAAGCTATACCGGTCTTTTATATCATTTAAAAGAGCTGCATTTTCTAAGGAAAACGAGATATTCAAAAATGTGCAAAAATGTGCTCGAAATCGCAACAATGACAGTTCGCCCATATATGTCATGGTAGCGATTCAAAGAGATTTTTATTCTCCATTTAAAAATCGAAGGACAATCCCGGGCAGGAGAGCATAATAAAATCATAACTCATCAATAACATATTAAGCTATGAGAACTTATCGTGTTATTTGAAAAATATTCACGGTTCAAACATGCATATGAAAATATCATAAAATTTTGATATCATATCTCGCTATGTCTTCAATAGGATATTTGAGTTGATTTTAAAATATCTCATTAAAAGTAAGTTTTTAAGTGAAAATTGTTCGTTCTTGATTATTTATATCAGTTATGCATTCAGTGTTCAATAAATTGAAAATTTCTGAATGGATCATTTTCGTAATTTTTAATACAAATTATTGGTTTGTTATTGAAATATCAAGCTTTGTTATTTATATAGTCTTGGAGGAACAATATTTTGGTATTATTTTATGTTATTTTACCAACTATGTAAACCATATAAAGATCAAAATGATGTGTATTTCCAATACCAGGTTGTGATACTATAATGATCTTTCTCCTGCTCGGGATGAAATAAAATAAGCGTATATTGCAGCAAAAACCATACAAACATAAAATCGTTACCAGCTGCGCTGCGGCAGGTCAGCTTACTACAGGTCGATCCGGTTTTTAGTAAACCATCCTTTTTCTACAAAACCAAAATCAAAAGAGGAGAAATAAACACTTCCAAGAATTGTGTTGTGTGAAAAACACATTAGATATCTTTTAGATCGATCTTCTCTATAAACGGTTTAACGCGAAGTTTGTGTAACTCCAAATGCGAAGCACATTTTTAGTGAACCTGAAAATATACATTCCCAAAAAAAAATGAAGCACATTTAATGACATATTTTTTGCGGGTACCTAAAGAAACTAACACCGCAAAACAAAGGTCATAATCTATTCCAGAAATATGTCTATCTGAGAATATTTAGTGCAAATTCATTCGAAAGTCCCTCTTTGTTAAGCTTATTCGAGCTATAATATTTATCAAATCAGTCGTTGATCTTAAAACATGGTAAGAATTCGGATTTTTTTTTAATGGGCCTTAAAATATCCAACAAAAATAAACAAGTACCTATGTCTAGAAGAATATGTCAAATCACCTCGATTTATTCTTGAGGCTTGAGTCCAGCATATTAAATACATTAAGAAAACGAAAGGAAAATAAAGAAGTCTCCATACTTTGCCTAATCCATCAGCATCTGTTCGATGCTAGGGGCGGCATCCGATTCGCCAGTATCTCCACCATTCGAGTTGCTGCTCAGCAAATCTCTAAGTTCACTGTCGATGTCCACTTGGGAAGGATTGGGATTCGGGTGCGCGTGAAGGTGCTGCGCTGGTTGCTCCGGTTCCAGATCCATGTCCATCGGAGTGGTATCAATAATGTCGGCTGTTCAAAAAGGTTACGTTTTAATTTCAATAGGAGGAGATTCCACAAATCAAAATTACCACCAGGGGTGCTGCTGCTGTTATGTGACTGCTGTTGAGTGGAACCCGAATTTGGTTGCGGGTTGATAACTCCAACCGGTGGATTGTTGAATATTTGCAAACCAGCTGCAAGAATAGAGTTGTGGTAAAACACTCCAAGAAAGAACATAATCAACTCACCATTACTTAATCCCATCGCCTTCCGCAATCCATGCGGAGTGGACAGCGCTAGCGGCGGTAATTGCTTCGCAATTTGCGTCAAGTTATTCGTGATTTGGACAGCTAAGTTAACCTCACTATCACCAGCACGCTGCACGAAAGATAGATGCGCCGGAAGCGGCGCAGAAAGTCGATTCGTTTGAATCTGATGCAACTTTTCGATCAGGTCAGAATTTTCACTGAGTGCTTGCTGCAAGCTGCTGGTCATACTCGCGCAATTAATTTGCTGTTCCAGATCATCTAAAAATTGTACATCCACACCCAAACTAGACAGTGTCCGAAGCTGATTGAAATCAACCTGAACATCGGACAGCTTCTGGCGCTGCTCCTCACGCTCTGCCGGTTCCGGAAAGGTATGCTTGACGGCTTCCTTTTCTTGTCGTTGCATATCGGACTCGTACAGAGTAGCAAACGCCTTCCGATGGTCTCCATTAGTTAGAATATCCAGTAAACTGTGCGCAATGCCCCCGGCATAGGGACTATCCTTGGTGTACTTCATAATACTCTCGGCGTAATCGGCCCCAGTGCTGTCGCCATACGTATTCAGCACCATATCTGATTCCTCCTTTGAAAGGTTAGAAAATCGTGAGTCAAATACCGGCGCAAAGGAACTGAACGATCCATAGCTGAGAGGTTTAACCGTTTTTGCAAAATTTCTACGATCTTCGCGGAATCCCTGCAGCAGAGCGGTACCGTACTGCAGCTTTCCAGTGAAAGCTTCCAAAGAGACAACTTTCTCTGGTGTATTGTTTTCGTTATCAACTAAAATGCTCATCGTTGTGGTTCCATCTTTCAACTGCCGCAAGAATCCAAGCTTATTAGCAGATTTCTTCTTCATCAATTTTGTTCTAGCGCTCAGCGCAGCCGTCTGAACCTGCTGCAACACTTCCTCGGCCGTCAAATCATCCACGAACGGCTCGAACTTTGTTGTGGGATTATTTTCCAATCGAATTTGTTTCCGTTTTTCATCCTCCTCGATTTGGGCGTTGATCTGTGCATTGATACCCTCGTCAACGGCTGCAGCCATGGCCTCGTCAGCCGAATCCAACGTATGGGGGTCATTCTCCTGACCTTCCGTGGCAGCCGGTAGTTCAAAGCCAAGCTCTTTGGGCGTTAAATCACGCATGTACGTCATCAAAGGGCGCAATGATCTCATCAGGTTCTCCGGCTGTAGCAAACGGGCACCAACATGCAACAGCTTTTTCGCCGCTTTATGATAGACTGTCTCGGAATGATTATATCTAAAATCACACACATTTTAGAATGAAAGCTAAAATTTATTAAATCAATCTCACCTTATAGCATTTTCACACATCAGCTTAAAATCTTCACTAAATTCCGACAACGATACATATTCATTATCATCAATCTTCTGCCGGATGGTGCTGAAATCCATTGGCTTCGTAATGATCGTCGAGTAGCCCGGAGCAATGTCATCGGTGACCGGCCAAGCGAAGAACTGATGCGGGTCGCGCTTCTCCAGCGCTTTCAGCAAATGATCCAGCAACCGGGCCAGCGGAGAGCGACTTTGTTTTTGCTTCAGCACGCAGGTTCGCTGTTCCCGACCGCTGCAATCCGAGCCCGGCGTTTTAGGTGCTTGATTCGAGCCGGTATCGTGGAAGTCCATTTTGCTTCCCGGCCGGGATGTCGAGTGTACCGAGCTGGGGCTTCGCATCGGTTCTTCGGTGGTCACCGAACTGGGCGGATTGATTTCCTCCCGCATTAGTGTTGCCGGAGTGGCCGGGGTGGCAGGCGTTGCCGGAGTCGCCGGTTGGATGTTCAAAGTTATCGGTTCCGGTTCGGGACTTTTGATTGGAATCATCGGTTTTGTTACCGGTAAAGAAGCCAAGCTGCCCGTACTGCCGGAAATAGCAGCGGCAGCAGCGAAAAACGCATTCGGCTCTGTTGCCGCTTGCGAACTTTCGTCCCCTACACTGTTAAAATCCTCCTGACTGGAGTCATCACGGTGGCGGCGCTTCTCCTTATGGTGTTTGTGCTTCTTCTCACGGTCCTTCTTCTTTTTCTTTTTCTTACTCTTCTTGTGCCGCTCGCCCGAGTATTCACCGGAGAAGGACGAACCGGCAATCAGATCCTGTTGGATGCCGTAGGCAGGCGAGTCATTTCCATGCTCCGGTGTCGAACTGTTACCGCTGACCTTCAGAATTAGCTTCAAACTTGGTGGACGATCCAAGAGCAAATTTGCTTTTTCTGTGACGAACAACAATCAAAAAACGATATGGTTGAAAATAAATTAAAACTTACCTTCACGTTCCCGGCGCTCAGATTTGTGTTTTTTATGCTTTTTAGAACCCATTGAAATGCAGATCAATAACTAATCGATTGAAATTTACTGGTAAAAACTCGATTAAAAGAAATTTTCTAGACAAATCGCAAACCAGCAGAATATACGTAAATGCAAGCGTCAACAAACATGACAGTTAGTGCTGAAGCGAAAACAGACAAACGTTTACCGGCGCACCAGAGATGCCAGAAATATGGTAAATGTTGTATTTCACTACGAAAACCGTTGTTCGATAGGATATTATCTGCCTAAATTTTAAACTGTTGCTCAGATTTTGATGAATTTTTAAAATATTAATAGACAACTAAAAATAAACTAAAATATGTGTTGTAGTTATATCGGTACCGTCGGTACAAAAGTCCGAAGTAAGAAAATATAATGAGAATCTGGTATCCCAGCGGCAAAAATTTATCGAGGGGTGCACCACTGTGTAATCACCATACAGTAGAATTATACACTGTACAGAAATGAATGTGAAATGTAAAAGAAGCAAAGTACCGATTTGTTTTCCATTACAGAAATAATTTCTAGATTTGACCTAATTTTGTTAATTATTTTCGTAAACTTTTAAATAATTGAACCAAAAACTAACTCAAACTAAGGTATGCAGGTATTTTAAATTTACTGGCGCCTGGTTAATCCTACACGCAGGGAAACTGAGGTAATTCCGGTAATTGCAGGTCGTAAAGAATCTTCATTGACTGGCTCCCGTTTCCACTCCGCCAGATTAGTTATTATACAATGATTTTAGCTTAAACTCGTTTGTGCCCGATGACAGCTGTCAAATTGCGGTGTATGAAAACTGGCGATAATATGCTATCTCGTTTATAAATACGTTGAAATGTTTGCCCTGGAACCATGGCGCGATGCCATAGAGTTCTCCAAGCGAAAACACACAAACACTACGACACGGCCCGCTTTACACTGTATATTAAAATTTGTGAGAGTGTGAAACAAACTCGGTAGTATTTATGCTCTCTTTCAGATGACAGTTCTCACAGGTGACAAAAAATTCTTACAGCTAACAAAAAATAAATCGTAAACATCGCACTCATACAAACGCAGCTGGAGAACTCTATAGGGGGGAAATAATCAGCCTGGTAGTGATGTGTGAGCAAATGTAACTTTTCCGGATAAAAACTTTTGAGCTATAAATACAGTCGCCGTTAGATAACTGCAAGTCTTTTAACTGCAACGCTTTTTAACTGCAAGACCGATAACTGCAACAACTTTGCAGTTATCGGACCGCAATCCGTCAAATCTGCAGTCAAAGTCATATTTGAAATTGAAGTGACAAATCTCGCGGGGGGATTCTAAATGTATACGAAAATGTAAATTGTTGCATGTCTAGAAACATTTCAAAAGGACTTTTTCATTTTTCTCGATTTTTTTCGATTTCTTTTACTTGTTTTCTCTTCATTCTAGATGGGAGATTATAGATCTTCACTATTAATCAATGAAGCAATATTACCATGTTATGTGGTTCACTTTCCGTAATTACTATAAGAGATAAAAAACTCCTTGTGCATTGTTTGGCTAGCTTTCACTACTCAGTGAGGCAGTGCATATCAGATCACAAACAATATTTTGTGACCTCGCGTTCAATAGACCTTTTTAGGAACTGACAAGTATCACGGATCCTGCTGACATTGATGTTGTATTTACTTGCGTTATGTCAGCGGTTCCGAGCTTTCTGTCAAAATTCCATTCATGAATTGAGCTCAGAAACGTCTCGTAAAATGGTCTTCTGTAGTGATGAACTTTATCTTCGCCTACATATTGGTTATATAAAGTAGTTACTAAAACGCAATAAATTATGATGCGGGAATATGACTATCAAATTGAT
Source organism: Wyeomyia smithii (assembly GCF_029784165.1). NCBI lineage: Eukaryota > Metazoa > Arthropoda > Insecta > Diptera > Culicidae > Wyeomyia > Wyeomyia smithii. Next base: position 28,388,373 of record NC_073696.1, on the reverse strand, counting down.
TAATTCAAAAGCTTGCCTATTTTAGTTTTCTGCTATTTTTTCCACTATTCCATTAAAAAAATACATTTCGACATCATTGAAAACAAAAATGGTAATGACGGACCACCCTCTAAATTTTGGCATGTGTCAAGTGTTGCAGTTATCGAACGGCATTCGATAACTGCAATGTAAACATGTTGCAGTTAGCGAACGACGACTGTACAACATTTCATGCTTGACTTGAAGTGATGACCTTTTTTCGAGACAACGTGAATTCTGGCAAAAATCTGTCTCATTGTCAAACATCTTGTAGTTTTGGAGGTTGGTTTGTTTGCCTGGGAAGCTATCAGAAATCCAGCACAATATGGTATTTTAGAGGTACGTATATTATTATTTCATTTATTAGGAAATGACCAAGGAAATGTATATTCCATGAAGTTTTTCCAATTTAAACAGCAGAACTATTTAAGGAAATCGTTTTTAAATTTAAAAACAACCCTCCAGTCTAGAAATCACGACACAGGAATGCCAGATCATTTTTCGAATGTCTGCACTCCACGCAAAAATGTCTTCACACATAAGGAATCTGTAAACATGTCCTCATTGAAAGCTGGCAAAAATTCCAGTAAACGCTCTCCTTTTTCTATCAGGTTTCCTTTTCTTCACACAAGCTCTAATGTCTTCGAAATTAGGACACGTGAACCACGAGACACAAGTGAAATTTACCAGAATTAGTGACAGAGTCTGGGAGACTTTGGTTAAGTCTGCTCATACAGGCGCTCTAAATAACCCAATGTTTAGATGAAAAAGATGCCCAAGATAGAATTCCTTTACGCTGCAATAAACAAATCTGTACATTAAACTAAAATAGAACAAAAAAAACCAATTTAGTCAAATTTTCTAGACAACTCCATGCAAGTTGCAAAGATAATACGTCACAGCCTCTCTACTACTAATGCACTGGTCAGTCCAGAATACCTTGTCATTAACGTATCCTGAGGAAGCATGTATTTTTTTTAAATTATAACCCCCTATTGTTACGTTGCGGCTGCGTTTGCGGCTGTTTGACAGTTAGCCCATATAATTTTTGTCAAATGAATGTCAACGCAACCCAAACGTTTCTATTGTGATTGGGCCTTCACTCTTATTAAATAAACTTATTAGGCCCACTCACTAAAAAGTGGTTTTTGATTGTGTTCAATTTCGGCGTTAGTATTTAGTAAAGCACACCTGTCTTCTCAGCTCGCATTCCGCGCAGAAATACCAAAACTGACGTAAGCTGAAAGGTTCGCATATTGCAAACCATCAATTAAAGCGACCGCCATTATGGAGCGTATAAAAACTTGATATTTGTATGCATGATAACAAAAACCATCATATCAAGACGACTGGGAACTCTGTCTGAGGTTGAACGACAGTTTTGGCAGCGCAGTCTTTTGAGTAAAAGAGAAACTGACGCATGCTAGTGTGTGTGCTGACGATGCGAATGCAAGCTGAACGCACAGGCTGGACCACCACATACGCACACTCTGTCTTCGCAGCGATGTAATTACTACAGACGGTGTTATAAACAGATACGCAAAGAGCGAGGTCGAAAACTCCAAGTGAACCGTCAAATCGAGGCTCCAAGTGTGCAAAGTAAACAAACTCATGCGTGTTACTTTTCGTTCAGAATGGGTGTTGCAATCAGTATAAATTCTGTGAATCACGTGCAATTATGGTTTCAACGAAAAATGTGTTCGTCATGCTCATATTATGAGTGATGCATAGAAAATTATATCTGTATGAACAAGCATTGAACTCAATAATATATCCTTACAAAGTTTCGAAGTTTCATTATACTTTCTAGTGCGTATGAAAAGTCATGCGAAAATAAATGTGGTTGCCAGAATAGTTTAAAATATAATATTAGCAAAGGGTTGCCATATTCACTGCTTTTCTCTTTGCGTATCTATTTATAACACAGTCTCTAGTCATTACAAGCACTTTCATAGCAAACTTCCACCTTCAATAGAAGGAGTGCGCTGTTTGATTTGGCGCTTATCGTTTGTGTGGGATCGATCTAGAGATGCCAGTCTTTTTGATATAATGTATTTGATGATAATCTGAATACAAACAAATCTGAAAAAAAAACATTTAAAAAGGTCTTATCTGACATTTGCGCTAATCGGAGAAAAATGAACTTGAAGTTTTGTGAATCTTTTTTAATTGACAATTTCAGCAGAACTGCCGTGAGATAACAAAGTGACGTAAGTGTCATTTTTCGAATATGGGTTTTTCATGCCAATTTGTTCATTATTTGAAGACCTATCGTACGTTGCACAAAATAAAAAAAAAAAAACAAAAAAACAAAGTGACGTAGGCACCCATTCCAATACAAAAATGACCAGAAATTCATTCGTTTTTGGGCCGTACTGAAAAACTGATCAATTGGATCACAATGTCATCTCACGGCAGAGAAATAAGATTCAATCACTTCTTGAAGGCATAAAAGAACGTGATCTTCACCTGCAGTGCTTTTTTGAACGTTTTAAACCCGTTTTCCAGATTTTATTGCAGGTTCTGACACGTGGGACTTCTGTTGTTTTAGTTATCACATAGGAACTATCACATGATGGTCTTAGTAAATTTTGGTGATACATTGGATCTTTGATTTCTATGGTTTCAAAGGCTGGATAAGGACTAATACATTATTATGATTACCGTATGATATTCGAATTTTAGGTTCGTTTCCATGAAAACGATATTTATCTGTTTCTATAGAAACTTGATCTTTTGAACCAGCATTATTGTTACATCAATTTTTTGAAGTAGATACACTTCTCTCAGGAAGTTCGGCTACATAGGGATGTGAAATGAAAATCTAAAACCGAAAAAAGTGAAAAATATGTCCAATTTCAAATGCTAATAAATCGGTTAGTATTCGATGGATTTCCTTCGTTCTTGCAGCAATAGATTGGAAAATCTTCTAAGATTCTTCCCAAAATAAGATAATTGTAATTTTGTCATTCACACTATTGTACTACTGAAAATAGTCAAGCCTTTTCAAAACGAAAAATTCGACCTCTGATTGGTCGTTATATGCTTGCTTCCCAAGCACGGTCGACAGGATCATATACCTTGCAATTGAAAACATGCTATTTGGCCTATATAAGAGCCTGTTTCAGCCGGAGCCGCTCATAATAGTTCTAGACAGCGACAACAGCAGTCGTCCTTCTCAGCAGCAGCACTAGCTCTGTGGTTGGTCACCACGTCTCAGGAGCAGCGTGGTTCTTCTCAGCGTGTGTCGCCAGACAGCCATTATTCCCCCCGTGTTGGGGCAGCATGAAGATTGCCATCAGGAAATCCAATTTTGGAAATCAAAATGCCTTTTTGAAGGCAACTAAACAAGTCATTGAAAGTTGCTAATTTTTGTCAACGCAAGCAAGCATTCTGTGTTGCATCCTAGCAATTTAAATTTGTCGCACCCGTCTAATTTACTGAATGTGAAATAGCTTCCACAGTGCATGTTGTCCGTGTATCTTAATTCCCCCAATGTTAGGGCAGCTCAAAGGTTGTAATTAGCAACCGATTTTGAACAGCAAAATGCTTTTTTCAAGGCAAATAAAAAAATAATTGAAGGTTGATAATTTTCTGGCATCAACACAAGCAGACATTCTGTGCGGGATGCAATCAAATTCTGTTGTAGTTGTCTATTTTTTACTTTATTTAGTAAACCCTCCACTGTAGGGGCAGCGCAAACGCTGCGATCAGCATAACCAACATTGAATAATGAACTGCCCTGTTAGAACGCATTCACAAATGCAGTTAGTTCGACTATGCAGAGCTAATATGAAGACGATTCAATCAATCAGCGTAAACAGAATTTCGTCGTCTCCCAGCTGCCAAGTTGTCACATGATGCAACACGCAACAGCGAGCAAACGAAATCGCTTGATGTTACAAACCGCAATAAGATACGGGTTAAAACCGTTGCGTGTGTGAGTGCACCATCGGTGTTTATTCGCTGGATACACTATCTACTGTCTACTGAACGCAATAATCTGCTTACATGCGACACGGGGACGGGAACATTTTCTTCAACGAAGCTGCGCAACACGACACAAAACATGTTATTTTGTTGCTTCAATGAGAGTGCTATCGGTCCGGCTCGACAGAATGTTCACAAGAAATCATTTTTGTGCATCCGTGCTACGAAACTGAGGAAAAACTTTAGAAACTGAAAAAAGAGGTGGAGCGTATCAAATGATCTTTCTGAATCAGAATGAAGTCACACATATTTTTCAAGTTATATCATTCCACCACGTACGTAAAATAATTCATTCCTATTTTCATCCCGCTTGGCCGTAGGTTGATGTACAGCTCTACTGATGGCTGTACATTAACCTACAGCTGAGCGAATCGGTTCGCGTCGCTTTTCGCGTCTATTATGGCAGAGGCCTAATGGGAAAGTTGTATCAGTTTGTTCAAAAGAATATCATTGTCGGTAATATTACAGAGATGCGATTGCGTAAATCCGATTTTGAATTGAACAATTGTTCTTTTGAGAACAAATAACACTTATTTGAAGAGTTAATAGCTTTTGGTACCAATAGCAGTATAGTGACAGCCTCAGCGGTAGATGCAGATGCAGCCGGTACTTCCCTGAGGCCGATGTAAAGGTAAATGGGAGCAGCACGGCGAAACAGTTCGGGTTATGCTGAGACGCGCGTCATTTTTCGTTGTTGATGTTCCCCACATGAAACGACGCGCTTTCGTATGATAGCGGTGGTATTAGCGGTAGATGCATTTGCCAACACTTACTCCAGCAAAGCCGTGTCTAGTTTTCGATGTGAAAACACCTTTCTCATTGTGTTGACCGTGCGCCTTAGTCCTCACTATCAAGGTAACACAGAGATGTAAGATAAACACTACATCCTATGATAAATTGAACAATTGTCCTTATAAGGACAACAAATGAATAAATGAAGATTTAATTTTGAATTAGAATACTTCTCTCAGGAAGTTCGGCTACATAGCGATGTAAAATGAAAATCTAAAACTGAAAAAAGTGAGAAAATTTTCAAATGCTAATAAATCGGTTAGTTTTCGATGGATTTCCTTCGTTTTTGCAGCAATCGATTAGAAAAAATGCATGAAATGCAATTTTATCATTCGAACTATTGTACTGTTGAAAACTCTTAAGCCTTGTCAAAACAAAATTCGACCTCTGATTGGTCGTTATACCGCGCTTTCCCAAGCACGGTCGGCAGAGTTATGGACCTAGTAAATTGGGAATGCATCATTTGGCCTATATAAGAGCTTCATCAGATAATAAACAAACATTTCATCGGATATTAAATTGAACAACTGAAATTTGAAGAACACAAATGATTATTTGAAAAGTTAATATTTTCTCGTTTTGCGCTATAATACAAAGTTAATTATTTTCATCTACATGCTTACTCTGATTATTATTACGTGTTTGCGTCGCTTAGTGTTTGACTACGGTCATGCAGAACGCAAATAACGGCGCGATGCGATTCGGCAAGACGAAATCTGTTGAAATGTATGGCTCTACTTCGCCTTAAAAAGAGCTGTACATTTCACCACGGTAATTCGAATCGCATCGCGCCGGCATTCGCGTTCTGCATAACCGTAGCCTTTGTTCCGTTCCCGTTTAATGATGTCGTATTAAATGTGCATATTACAATTCGGCAGCACTTCAACTTCTCATTTGCACAAAATTTAAAAATATCCAATGAACTTCATTCAAAATATCAGACAAAAAGAAATTACAATACTGCCAATGAACGGTCAACGTTTATTTACTAGAAAAAATGACTGACACGCAAGCAGCCAGATTATCTTTCTTGTAAAAGTATTCTACTTTAACCTTACGGTCGTGGCTTTGCATACAACCTTCTTGTGATTTTCCTCATAGAATAGGAATCCATTAACCACATGATCATGAAGGAAGATTGAAAGTGAAGTATAGCTATTCATTACTGCTTAAGATTGACACCGGTAAAACGATTTTGAGATTCGTGGGGTTCGTACGAAACTGGCCTGATCAATAACATCAATAAAATCAGACGGTATTTTTGAACCGTTGAACACTCCAAAGCCAAACATCTTGGAACCCGCCGGGCGATTGATCTGGAACTTGGTTTCATTTTGGACATAGAACCACAGAAAACAGACATTCATGTCAAAAATTTAAAAATCGTGTGTAAAAATTTGATAACACACTAACAACATCTGTCTTATGGTGCCCCAGTGACACTGCATAAGTATTGCCGTATCGATATTTTATTGATATCAGAGCTCGATTTATCATTGACGCAAGCACCACATAGTGTTAATCCGGTTTCAAGTTTTCAAACAATTTTTGAAAATAAGATGAAAGTCTGTTCTCTGTGATAACACTTTTCTCTTGGTTCATACACACCTGTCGCCAGGGTTGCATATTAAATTTTTGGGTGTCAATTTCATTCAATTGGTCGCGTGCCGATAATTCGACCCACAATTACAATTTTGAAACATGAATTACGACAAACTTGCATTCCCTAAGTAATGCTACAAATCTGTCGAAGAAAGCAGTGCTCTAACTCTTATGCCTAAAATGTAACAGTCCATATTCAGTGGGATATTCAGCCAATGTTTGCGGTTAATATCATAATATTTACCGCGAATATTGGCTGAATATTGTTTTTCTCACACTTCACGTATGAGAGTTAGAGTACTATTCGACAAACTTGTAGTACTACTAGAAGACTAAAAGTTTGTCATACATTATTTCTTAAAATTGTATCTTAAAAGTACCCTAAAGTTGAATTTACAACCTTGGCTGACACATTTAAATTTGTCTGAGACTAAATCAGGACGACTTCGTGATAAGGGCAAATCGTTGCCTTGTTTTCCTATTTTTTGCCCTAATCTCGAAATAGTCCGGAAATAAATGAATTAATAAATTTTATTACGATTTCTTATCGAAATCGGTTATCGATTTCGACTCTCGAGAACGCTATCTTGAAAAACTTGCTTCAAACTTTCCGATAAATAAATTCGGCATTTAATTTCTTTTTGAAACTGTATGGCGAGTCATATCAAACGTTGGCATATATCTCGGCAATTTTCATTTTAATTTTAATTTTCTACCGAGGTCCGTTCGTTTTCAACTCCGTTCTACGGTATGTCCGGTATGTCAACTGTAGTTGTTTAATGCACCTTCGAGATGGAAACAGGTAATTTTTTGATTTGATAACTGATCGGTAGGAGCATTTATTAAACGTTCACGTTAAACGTTCAATCCCGATTGCACTTGTTCTATTCGGCAACGTTAATTTGTAATGAAGCTCTGTCTCAGACACTCGCAATCCTGCATAATGCGACCGGGCTTCGTAGAAATATTTTTCGTCTGACGCTTATGTTTATTTGAACCCATTATAGTGCAGTCTTTCCGAGAAGGAAATGTGGCAACAACAACATGACGATATCGTCACCAAATGATAATATCAGTTTCTAGTCGCTTCGCGATAACACCTTGCACTGATTACGAACATATGTATTTGGGCGAGTGATGAATGCTCATACTTTTCCAGCAAGGTTTGAAACCAGGCATCCGAAAGTATTAGTTTTAATAACAGACTGTGAAGAATGGAATATTTATGGATCACGGTTTTTTCCTGCCTGTTTTGATGCTAGGAGAATGAACACCTAAGCAAAGCTTTCACCCGCCCATATGCTGAGAGCATTGTGGGTAAACAAATGATGCTGCTACCGGTAGTTCACTCGCACTCGTGGGTATACGTTAGTTGTGGTGCTCAGTCCTTGTTGATGAATGATGAATGATGATGATGATGTCCGAAGCGAACCCGTCATTCAGAGCAAGCCGTAGCTACGATGCGCGATAGAAGATAACGCATGATCAGGCCGCGGCTGAACCAAAACATGCTGCGTTAAGAATTTAAGATGACGGCCGGGATGCTGCAGTCCAGTTCCAGCATCTGGTGCGAGCGGATCACGGTGAAAGCTTCGGAAGAGTGATTTCAGAACAAGTGAAAAGTAGCACAGAAAGGGGTTTTTAAGATTGACCGCGAAAGAAAACAAGCGCAAAGTGAAGGTCAAGAATTTGGTGGTCTCGTGTGGGCCTGATTTGGAAGGAGTTGTGGAACAAGGTGAATGAGAAAACGAAAATAATTACGCATTTGATTTGATTTGATCTTTGTCCGCAAGTGAATGATGTGTTTGCTATCGTCGTAAAATGATCGTTTGTTTTCGAGCCATGATCTAGTTAATCCGTTGTTTTGTTAATCACGTAATTAACTATAACGATGTTTGTAAATATTTGAACTACATTATACGCTACAGCTCAGGTTCCCTCTACCATGGAGTATAAATAAATGATATATGAGTTTTCTGTTGTGATATTCTCAAAAAAAAAGTTTGAGTTGAATCCGATGGACATTTAAAAATTAAAATAGCAATTATTACAAAAAAAATGCATTGAATTAATTTTCCAATGACAGTCAGAGTAAAGCTGTATAGCAACAAAAACAATAAGTACACAGCAAACGGATTGCAATTCATTTGATTACAAACGTGTTCGAAACGCAACTTATCAGTGTCAATTGTATCAGTGCTAGACGGTTTGAAATTTATAAATAAACTCACTTTTTTTCTTGCAAAACCGCGACTCACGTTCAATGTAGAAGATGATTATAACTCAATCAATCTTATAAATATCACCTTTTTCAACAATAGCAAGTCTAAAATAGCAAGCCGATAGAAGTGTACATTCAACCGAGCTTTGAAGTGAAGCTTCAAGCTCTGACTAGATATTATTAATACACTAAGGTCGCTTTTTACGCGGGTTTTTTTTACGCGTTTTTTTTACGCGGTACGTATCCGCCGCGTAAAAAGTGACATTAGTGTATCTCATTAATTTTAAGCCAGAAACATGATTCTGTTTGATAACTTTTTTGACTCCCAAATTATTACTCTGTATAGATGACTTAAATTATGAAACCTCTAGTAATAACCTAAAGGCTAATGATTTCGACTATCAACAACAACCAAATACAAAATTTGTTTGATAACCTGATTTGTACGATGGTAGACGCCACAATTGCGACATGTCTCGCGGTTGGAGATGTACAAAACACTGTGCATAGTTTACCAGAAATGAGCCTTCGGAGAATTCCAAAAAATAAATTAGACTTACTCTCCAGTAATTAGAAAACTTAGGACAAGACGTGTGAGCTCGAAAAGAGCTTTCTTCTTAGCAGTCCAGTCGGATACATAAGCAGTGCTGCCCTTTGCGACTGTGAACTGTTTGAATGCTTAAAACTCATGAACCTTGGTACCACTGAAAACAAATTAAAGTTTGTCGACAGTCCTATTAACAATTTGAAATTAAAGTCACTGGACTGGATTCAAAAACAAGGAATGAAATTTCGGTAACCAATTTGAGCTGTTCAAATTGAAACAAATCGGACAGTGCAAACAACTTTCAAATTTATGAGTTTGTAGTAATGATACTTCAATATTCTATTTCAATCAGCATCATATTCCTGATTCTAGTTCTCTGAATTCATCAAAAAGCTGTTCCAGGGCTAGTGACGGACTAGGGGTAAAATAGTAATAACTTGAGTGATTTTTTTTATTTGAATATTGAGCGAATGGTGTCCAACAAGTGAATTAGTGAGGTCCTAAAAATTGATTGTGTGAACTTTAGATAGATTATTTCCATTTAAAATCTGTGTTTATAACATCCCTAATAAACAGGGACCATAAAATGATGATTAAACTGGTCGAAAAAAGCGAAAATCAATGTTGCCCTAAGGCACAAACAAGTTGCCCGAGAAAGATTATAGCTTTTTCACTATTCCTGTGAACTTTGGATCCTCTAGTGAATGCAGGAGTGCGTCGAAAGTCTGTAGAAATTGTTCGCCGGGTCCGTCGCTTCAACGTTGGCTTTTAGGAAAACTCATTGAATTCTCTGAAAAGTTATCTTTGCTAAAGGCACCAAAATTCACAGAAATGGTTTGAAAGCCAATAATATAATTTCCAGTTTGGGCTCTAGGGAAAAATATGTGTTTACCAGTAGAATCCATATGGACAAACCAATGCAAATGGTCTGTTTATGTTGGAGGTTATGATGACAACTGCAAAAAACCTTTATTATTCGAAAAATTACCTTACGCAACAGCAACAGCATGTACGACTGAAAGTATAAACTGTGCTTGATTAGATCACAATTCAGGATTAAAAACTTAGATTGGTTCCAATTTTTGCTTTCTCTTATTTTTTCACTATAAAAGAATAAAAAGAAACTTAAATTAAAGGTTTTCAAGTTATTTTCCTGTTTTTTTTTTTAATTTCATATTTTCATTTTCATGATAATAAAAATACAAATTGAGTAATTTTCCTTCACTGAATGTACTGCTTTATTTACTCTGCATTTCAGAATAATTCGGTTTTGCGAAATTCTGCACTTTCTATAGTGAGACATTTTTCTTGTGTATCTAGCCTTTTGTGTTTACATTTGCATTCACATTTTTGTACTTTCAAAACTATGTTTACACAGTTTATCGTATTGAAGAAAGCAATTCGAATACGATTTGACATCAACCGGCTACTGCGGCATCAACTATTTCTATGTTAGTGAAAAATTTGACAGCTTATGGTATCCAATGGGTCATTTAATGCTTGCTCTAATGAGTTTCGATGTCCTGAAGGTGTGACTTGTTCAGAATGGTTTGTCAATCTCCTGTCTCAAAATGTATTTAAAACTTATGTCTTGAAGCAAAATAAACTGTATCATTTGTGAATCCGTTCCGATTTTTTAATTGGTGATTATCTGAAAATATTTTTGGTGTGACCGCGGGCCCGGAAACATGTATTTATATCAAAATTGTACCGTTAGGTGACTAAAATAAAAAATAAAAACTTGCCTATATAAATAAATAAGATAATATTGGGCTTTACAAATACAATACCAGAATTCAGAGAACTTCAAAAAATTCAAAAATAAAAATTGACCAATGTTTATATTTCGACATTATCGTTTTATTTTGACGTTTGAAAAAACCTTGTCGACAACAGTGATATATTTGCACCACGGCTTCCCCTACAGCCTAGACTTCAACAGTTTACCAAGAACACATTAAAGCGTAAAGAACATCTACAGGGTCCGGCAATTGAACTGCTACTTCCAACACTCATTATTACATCACACATGAAACTGCATTGGAAGACCCCTCGTCGCTTTATGTACATTGTGTCTAAGCCAATGAGTATAAAAGAGAGGTGAGGAGGAAACTTACTAACACTTGCACGCGTCCCTCTGCTCGCCCCCCTCCGCCCATAGTTGATGCCAAATAGTGACGTAGCTATTTGGGTTTCCCATTGAGTTCGTCTAGTTGTTTACATTTGAAGCATTTACTAATACTAGCAAAATTCACTCTCCTCCTCACCTCTCTTTTATGCTCATTGTGTCTAAGCTGTCAGTGCATGGGTGTGTTACTTTTGTAGTCGAGTGTTGTTCGGAAAAATGAACCTCGATCAAAAACGTAGTGCTGTGGTTGCCATGCTCTGAGTTGGAAAACGGTAGAAGGACATTGTTCGTAAGCTGTCTGATTCACATGTGTGCGAAGGTTTTGGATATTGTACAGTCAAAAGATACAATCGAGGCATTGAGTTACTCAACTCCGCATACAAAGTGCTCTCCCGATTCCTGTCCTTCAGGTTGAGACCGTTAACGGAATCCTTCGTCGGCGAATACCACGCTGGTTTTTGTCAGGGCCTGCGACAGATCCTTAATAAGTTCCGAGAGTATAACTAGCAGACTCACCATCTTTTTGCAGATTTCAAGGCGGTGTATGGCCCAGTGAAAAGAAACGAGCTAATGCTGTATAATGCTGGAACACGGTTTCCCTACGAAACTGATTAAGCGGAGTCGTATGACACTGGAGGGATCGAAATCATGCGTGCGGATAGCTGACGAGACATCAGTCGCGTTCGTAGATGAACTGAAGCAGGTGGACGCGCTCTCCAACTTACTGTTAAACATCGCCCTTGAAGGTGAAGTAAAAGAGCAAACGTGCAAGGAAAAGATACGATCATCACGATATCTCACATACTCCTTGGTTTTGCGGACGACATCGATATCATCGGTATCAGCCGTAGGGCCGTGGAGGAGGCCTTCGTACCTTTTAAGAGGGAGCTGGCAGGGAGCGTGGGAGTTCCCGTGGTGTTGGTGCTGAGGTGAAGATAGATGGAGAACGATTTGAAGTGGTTGGCAAATTCGTTTATCTTGGTACGCTTGTGACATATGACAACAATATATGGTCACGAAGTGAAACGACGAGTTGCAGCTGCTAACAGGGCCTTCTACGGACTACGTAACCAGCTAAGGTCTCTTAGTTTGCAAACTCGCAGTAAACTAGCGCTGTATAGGGCGCTGGTCCTCCTGGTTACCATTGACGCTGAAGGAGGTTGATCGACGAGTGCTCGAAGTATTTGAAAAGATCTGCGAAAAGATCTGCGATCGATACTTGGCGGTAAACTGGAGGATAGATTGTGGTATACTGATATAGTGAAAGTAATACAGCGGGGCAGAGAGCAACTAAAACTAAATTCAGCAAAGAACCAGGAAGAGATCACTGACTCCGTGGTAGGCTTCGTACTCGGTGGATGTGCGCAGTGGAAGAAGATGCATGGAAGTATGGTCGACGTCGAGCCATTGTGGTGACACCTGTTATGGTGAAGATCGTCGAAGTGGCACTTTCAGCGAATTGGTGGTGGATCTCTACGTATCTTAGAAGTCTCCGTCGGATCCTGAAATATAAACTTTAGAAAAAAAAAACCCACAAGGATCAAGACCTTCAGGTGAGGTAGAAACGAGAAAAAGTACAAAAAAGAGAAGGCGTTGGTAAAGGGGGCCGCGGAAGGATGGTTTTTATTTACCAACAAGAAACTTCACCGTACAACAGTTTGCGAACAATCAGAACGACAAAGTTTGGTTGACAAAAAGATCACAAACCTATGCCGACGTGCTGACGGCCATCAAGCATAGAAACCAGCATCGTTGATGGTTTGGATCGGAAACATCCGTGATGGCCAGACTCCGCTGATTTTTGTCCCTGAAGGAGTAAAGATCAACCAGAGCACATATCTGGGAATAGTTCTACAGAACCCTGGGTACATCGTCATGTTAGTTCCATTGGGTTTCACAACAGTACTCGGCACCGACTCACAAAGTGAAAAAAAAATCAACTGTAGATTGCAGAACATTTTCCAGGGTTCATTCCGAGGCCGAAAAATCACAGGAGGGTTGTGTGCAAAGCCACTACCGCAAGGTTGAAGTAGAATACTTTTTCACAGCTCTACTTACGGCTGTACATTAACCTACGGCCGGGCGAATCGATTGCGCCGCTTTTCGCGTTTAGCCTGGCAGAGGCCTAATGCGCACGGCCAACACAATAGAAAGGTGTTTTCACATTCAAAATTAGACACGGCTTTACTGGAGTAAGTGTTGGCAAATACATCTACCGCTAATACCGCCGCTATCGTACGAAAGCGCGTCGTTTCATGTGGGAAATTATATCAAATAACGCGCGTCTAAGCACACCCGAACTGATTCGCCGTGCCGCTTCCATTTACTTCCTTATAACATCGACCTCAGGGAAGTACCGGCTGCACCTACCGCTGAGGCTGTTACCAAACTGCTACTGGTATCCAAAGCTATTAACTCTTCAAATTAAGTGTTTTATTTGCCCCCAAACGAGCAATTGTTCAATTCCATATCGGATATAATGCAATCGCATCCCTGTAATATTACCGACAGTAATATTCTTCCGAACAAAATGATCCAACTTTTCCATTAGAGGAAGTGCCGGCTGATGTACGACAAAAATCTCGCCCGATCGCTCGCGTTGGCGTTCGTTCTCAGGCAGAGGCCTGAGACGTGGTGACCAACCACAGGGCAAGTGATTTGTTTAATTTGAAGGCAGCCACAGGCGCAACCCGCTGATATATTCTGTTACCGCTGAGTGCTGATATCCGCTGCTGCTGCGGTCAACGATGTGGACGGTCCATCCAGCTCACCTTCCGACTAATGAATGTAGCTAGTTTTCCTAGAAACACTCTTTTATAGCCGAAGGGTGCGACGATATAGGCCACGCCTTTCTGTTCAGTTTTACCATTTTCTAGTGTTCTTTAGACGAATTATTCCACAATTCGCATTTGATTTTTGTATCCAGCGAATAAACACCGATGGTGCTCTCACACACGCAACGATTCTAACCCGTATGTTATTGCGGTTTGTAACATCAAGCGATTTCGTTTGCTCGCTGTTGCGTGTTGCATCATGTTGCAACTTGGCAGCTGGGAGACGACGAAATTCTGTTCATGCTGATTGATTGAATCGACTTCATCTTACCTCTGCATAGTCGAACTAACTGTCTCTGTGAATGCGTTCTAACAGGGCAGTTTATTTGGCCTTTGCGCTGCCCCTACAGTGGTAAATAAGATAAAACTAGACAACTACAACAGAATTTGATTGCATCCCGCACAGAATGTCTGCTTGCGTTGATGCCAGAAAATTATACCCCTTCAATTATTTGTTTATTTGCCTTGAAAAAGGCATTTTGCGGTTCAAAATGAGCCGCCCTAACAGTGGGGGAATTAAGATACACGGACAACATGCACTGTGGAAGCTATTTCACATTCAGTAAATTAGACGGGTGCGACAGATTTTAATTGCTAGGATCCAACACATAATGCTTGCTTGCGTTGTCAAAAATTATTAACTTTCAATGACTTGTTTATTTGCCTTGAAAAAGGCATTTCCTGATGGCAATCTTCATGCTGCCCCAACACGGGGGGAATAATGGCACTCTGGCGACACACGCTGAGAAGAACCGCGCTGCTCCTGAGACGTGGTGACCAACCAAGGGCTTGTGATGCTGCTAAGAAAGGACGACTGGTGTTGTCGCTGTCTAGAACTATTATGAGCGGCTTCGGCTGAAACAGGCTCTTATATAGGCCAAATAGCATGTTTTCAATTGCAAGGTATATGATTCTGTCGACCGTGCTTGGGAAGCAATCATATAACGACCAATCAGAGGTCGAATTTTTTGTTTTGACAAAGCTTGACTGTTTGCAATAGTACAATAGTGTGAATAATAAAATTACAATTATCTTCTTTTGGGAAGAATCTTAGAAGATTTTCCAATCTATTGCTACAAGAACGAAGGAAATCCATCGAACACTAACCGATTTATTAGCATTTGGAATTGGACATATTTTTCACTTTTTTCGGTTTTAGATTTTCATTTCACATCCCTATGTAGCCGTACTTCCTGAGAGAAGTATTCTACTTCAAAACATGAACTTCAGGAAGTCCTGAAGTGACATCTGGCAGCAGTCTAGGATGAAATACCACAAGAGCGCCTGTGGACCTTGTGCTATGCGATCCTCGAATGACTGCGGCCAGTGGGTCAACTCAAGGGCGAACTGGGCCAGTGAATTTTCAAAAAAGCGTAAAATGTTTTCGATTTCATACATTTATTTCACTTGAATTGCTGTTAGAGAAGTTGTATGAAAACTACTTTATTTGCCGTCAAAATTTTTCTCGCTTCATCTTGGGATAACTTAATTGAATATAACCTAAATTACCTATGCTAAACCTCCCATTATGCAAGTTTGCAAGTTTTTTTTGGCAGTTTTGAAAAAAAAAACTCTCACTTTGAATGACTCTACCGACAGGATTTGTAAGCTGCCTTACAAATCCTATCGGTAGAGTCATTCAGAGTGAAATTTTTCTGGCCCAACCGCAAAGCATAACGGGCCGAATATCTTTTGGAGTAGGGAAAAGCCAGCTTGAGAAGAGTCTGTATCCCGACTGCTCCTCCTCAAACAGGCATAAAAACCCTCTCATCTTTTCTCTTTTATAAATACAATTTAAAAATACATGTCATTTAAACATACGGCTAACAATAACATTATTCTTCTCTGTATAAATGTAAATATCAATTCTTAATAATATTCGTTGAGGTGTGATGGTTCCTTATCTCTTAGAAATAAAAAAAAAATTTCAGTTGTCACAATTGAAAACATTGTTTTACACTCTATGATCTTACAGTTCCAGTTCGATAATCACCCGGCTATTGATCATCGCACCGAATCTTTTCAACCTCACTTTTTCGGCAGTTTTGTTTACAATTTGGATTTCGTACTGTTTTCTGGTAAGACAATCGGGCCGAATTTAGGTTTTGGGGGACCCGGTGTAGATTTTAAAACCGAGCACCACTCCCCACCCATTCCGTAGGGAGGGTAGCGTTTCACGCAAATGTGTTGAAAAACACGATTTTCCAATAAGTCATGAGAATTCATGAAACGTTGTCACGTTGGAGAAAATCTGGATCTAGGTTCGGTCCATAATGGGTTAACAAAAAGGAGACGCTCATATGTAAGTCGATCTGTTTTGAACCGATTTCCTCCATTCTTGCAGCAATCGATTAGAAAGTTATACACGCATCCGCCCAAATGCAATGTTTGATTATGCGAACTATTGAATATTGCCAAGCCCTGTTATAACGCAGAGTTCGACCTTCGATTGGTCACTTAATGCTTGCTTAGCCCTAGCACGGTCGACAGAACTATACACCTAGTAAACCGGGGGAAGGCACTATTTGACCCATTTAATGGGCCGCCCATATAAAAGTATGCTTCTGCTTAAACCAGTCATATTAGTTCTTGATAGCGACTAGAGCAGTTCTAACTGCAGCGGATAGCGCTCACAGAGAAGACGTAAAAACGTTTTTCAATGAACTGTTCCTTGCTCCTCAACGTTTGTCTGAGTTCGTCTTTGTCCATCCAAGTCGAACTCTGAAGTTATCCTTGAAGTTATAGGCAATTTAAAGAAACTGCTGACCGGACCGAATTTCGCAAATTGATGTTTCCGGTTTTTCATTGGAGCTGACTAATCAGCCTCGACGGCAGGTGATGCTCTCACGAAGTGGAATCAAACCGACAAAAAGGCCGAAGTAACTCTCATCGGTTTCACATTTTGATAGCTTTGATGGATAGATCGAGAAGGAACCTTTGTGAAAAATTCCGTTTCAAGCCGAACGTTGCTTAAGATCCAGTTGGCACGATTACGGAGTCAATGTGAGCTCATTTCGTTGTATTTGATGATCTTGTCTGGCAATTCAAGACCACAGGAACTAGCTCAACTATTCTTATCCTTACGCGATAGCTATGATCCCCTGGTGAGTTCACTCGAGAATCTAGAGGAGAAGGACGGTCACGTTTGGTAAAAAAACTGGATTCTATTGAATTCTGCAAAATATGTTCTTTGACAAAGCAGTACAGGAAGTCGTTAGATGGTGTCAGAGAACGTGTCACACGTCCGTTGGAAAGTATTAACTCGGATCGCCAGTAAGGGATGTAGTCACGTTGTTCTGTATCGTTCACGATTGGACGCACTTCACTGTAATATATGTAAGGGTTCCAAAACCTTTTGCTCGACGGAGCACGTTTTCAGGTCAAAGTATTTGGCGGAGCACCTGCATTCTTGGATCTATGAGAAAAATTTTCGTGTTGAAAACTTCACACTATCGTTTACGTTGATGTGGTATCAGTATTGACATCGTTATTAGTGATATCAGAGACAAACATCTACTTTTTGATTATTTTAGGTTCTATTTTGCAAAGATTTATCAAAACTGAAACGACTTATTTAATTGAGCAAGCTTTCTTAGGTTTCGTAGGCTATGTAATATTTGTGACTATTGTAGTCGGCTATTTGGTTGAGCATAGAGTCGGGATCGATACTAAGTCTATTTTGCTAACTATATTGGAAATCCGGACTCGCACATGTATGTGGTTAAAGCCTTACTTTATCGAACAAAATTTTAAATTCGTTTTTCATCTGACACCAAAATTCCTACAGCGACATTTTGCATTGGAATTTCTCCTTCATACTCGAATCTGATGCCAAATCAATCAGGCATTCATATTCGTCTGACGTTAATGTTCTGGCTCGGTTGATGTCGAGAAAGGTTGCTTCACACATGCTATCTCTTCGATTTTCTGTGGAACTTATCAGGGACGTATTGTTTTAAATTTTTCGGTGAATACCATTCATAATGGTTTGGTCTCTACTGTGTTACTTAGTCAACTATAATGAATATAAAATTCACTCTATTGGTTTTATTCGATAGTTTGCTGCTGCAGTCAAAATCATTTCATAGCAGCATCCCAATTTTGCATCAACTTTAAACCCTATATGACTATTCCAATGGATTATTGTGTTGAAAACTAAAATATATTTATTTTACACCGTTATTCGCAATGTAACTAATGTTTTTATTTGGTGTTTTCAATAACTCCATTAGCACAGAATTGAACCAGCCTAATAATCAACATTTCTTAGAATCATGCTGGCATGATTCTCTCAAACAATAATGCTTGACATGTGATTGACTCGGATTGAGACAATTCTTTATGTACGAGAAAAAGCACTCGTCACTTCTGCTTCTCAGCTGGGCAAACTGGTTCAAACAGGCCGCCGGTAAAACCGGTTTCCCCACATTGTGTGGCTTTCTGACCTGATCAGGATGATCATACCTTGATGTACCTTCCAATAACAAATGCAACCTCGCACCGGCGACGGCAGCAGACATCACTGTTACTGATAAGGCAATCGATCGACAGCCGTTCCAGGTTCATTCTACGTGCTAGTGATCACACGACACCCATTGGTTACGTAAACTCTACCTCGCAATGTAAACTTCTGTAATGTCATGATCTGCAACAAGTTATACAAGCACTAGCGTAAAGCCAAAACATTTGATTAATTGATTGAGCAGGCGAGCATTAACCCATCTCGGCGTAAAATCTGAGTGAGAATCATCACATCTGGGAAGAAGCAACTTCCTGCTACGCAGATAAGCCAAAACAAGCATTTATATAACACCACCAATCCATTCGTCGAGTAACAAACTACGTAACTCGTAAATTTGATCTCAACCTTGAGCAGATAAGCACATACTTTTTTTTCGTAAAATCGCTGCCAAATTTATTACATTAGACTACGGCAGCCACAGACAGAGTGGTATTTGATGCTCTTATCACTCGTGTGCCACTTTGCTCTGTTGGCTTTAGCCCAAACGGTATTTAAACGACCTCGAATATTTAAATAATTTTCTACTTTTCTATGTGAATCACTTTCGCTTGATAACTACAATCGAGTACAAAACAAAATATTTTTATTTCAAGCTAGGAAGGTTAAACTCAAATTATTTCCCTTCTTTTTCTTCAATAGATTGGAAAACATTCTTCGTCAGCCCGCCCCGGGGGTAACTACTGACGTCTTCGGTTCGGACACAAACAACAGTCAACAATATAGTGTAAGGGCGTCACGCCAATAGTGTTTTCGAGTACAAGTCAACGAATTAGACATAATAATGATGTCCAGAAAGCTGATGGAGGAAGCTCCAGAGGATCGTGGTGTATCTGAACATTTCAAAATAAGTAACTACGGCTACGGTAAGGACAGCGTTAAAGTGTTGCACGTTATGCGAAATGGACCGGTGCACAGTATTAAAGAGTTCGAGGTGGGAACGAAACTAAAATTGGCCAGTCAAAAAGACTACTTACAAGGTAATTCTTTTAACAAACTTTATCGTAAAAAGTTGAAAATTTTTCTTCAATATTCTTCCAACAGGTGATAACTCGGATATCGTGGCAACTGATTCCCAGAAAAATACCGTCTATCTACTAGCACGTAAGCATGGCTTGAAATCTCCGGAAGAATTCGGCATGTTGTTGTGCAACCACTTTCTCACGAAATACTCGCACGTGAACGAGGTTTCCATCCACATCGATGAGTATCCTTGGTCCCGAATGGGTTTCGGAAAGGGCCCCTATCAGGATTTGCACAACCATGCGTTCGTCTTCACCCCAACAGCCATTCGCTATTGCGATGTAACTCAAAAACGAGGCGGTAGGTTGTTTTATATAGTATTCCTAAAACTAATGAATTAATAAACAGTTTTCTTACTTTTTCGTAGATTTCAAACCAACCGTGATAAGCGGCCTAACGGATCTGCGCGTTCTCAAAACAACCCAGTCAGCGTTCGTGAACTTCGTTAACGACGAATACCGTTCGCTACCAGATCAGCACGATCGCATCTTCAGCACCATCGTTCGATCATCCTGGCAGTACTCGACCGTGCAGGACGTAGATTTCGACTTTTGCTGGAACCGGGTGAAGCAATGCATCCTGAACACATTCGCCGGTGACGCGGAGAAAGGAATCTTCTCGCCAAGTGTACAGAACACGCTCTACTTAGCGGAGAAACTGGTCCTCGAAAGCATTCCGGAGATTTCCTCGATCGATATGACGATGCCAAACAAGCACTACTTCAACTTTGATTTTAGCAAGTTTCCCAAGGTGATCAACGGTGACGAACTGAAGGAGGAGACCGTGTTTCTGCCGGTGGATAAACCGTCGGGGATCATCTACGCCCAGCTGGATCGTAACTCAACGATCAAGAGTAAACTTTGATTTTATTTTTTTTTACTTTTGTTTGATATGGTTGCTTAAGTTCTACAGTAGTATAGAGTCTAAAATGAGTATTTTAAAGATGGAGAAGAAAATTGTACAAGTTCGAATAAGGAGGCTACAATCAATTTCCGTTAAGACATAATATAAGTGAACAAATTGCTTCAGAGTAACTTAAGGCTCAATAATTACCTTCGATAAATAGATTGTGGTGGCAGAATGTAACCATATTCTTTTTGCAGAATATTTTTGAAGCACCCCGTATGCCCAATATGCGGTTGATTGGTTTGCCTACATCTGTTTTTATGGTGCTAAACTATTGTCCCATCACGTATGAAGCAAAGGTATAAAGTTATATAAAAATGCGATTTCCTCGGCTTGCTGAAAATGGAACTGACTTGCTTGGCACGGCAGTAAACGTAACTGAACACTAAATAAAACATATTTACAAGGACATTACCCTTGTGCATATGTTGATTTCTTTCATACAACTCTTGTTGTACATTTACAGGGTGCGGCAGGAAAAAAATGCAAAATTTATGGTATTTCATTAAAATCCATTTTCTTCTGCTTAACGCAATAATATTTAAATTTTCGAGTTCAGTTAACAGTTTCAAATCAATTTACTTCACGATTTTTTAAATGACATTCCCAAGACATGGAAGCAGAGCATGCCTTTTGAACGTAATTCTCCGGTATCGACAACAAGGTGCATAAGTTGATTTCCACCCAGGAATGCATTTGGTTTTTCTAAATAGCAATATCATTTCGGTTTTGAGTTTTAACCCCAGTTTTCATAAACTTTCCGATCCACTGTTATCATAAACTTTACATCATTCATTTACATTCACTATCATTTTTTACTTCTCCAGAAAAAAGGAATCTCTTCGAAAGGCAAGACAAGTTTCCTGAAGGAACGTACAGGGCTGCGGCGAATCTTTGCGCTTACCAATTTGATCACGTTTAGCGTAAGTGTAAATCGTGGATCTCCTCTCCTCGGATTCCGCTGTTTAGGTCCATCCTGTAGAAACTTTTTGATGCAATAAACGGTAGTCAAATGATATCCTACCTCCTTGGACGTCTTCTTGGCGAACAGCACAAATTTATAATAAAATAATTCGGCTGTTCTGAAGCAACACTTAAAAGTGAACGTAACCTAATACAATCATTAGTAACATGAAGTAACTCAATATTTAAGTTCGAACATTTTCGCATTTTGACGTTGACTAGCGTCTATATCGAAGTTAGGCACCTGATTTTGAAAATCTAGTAATTCAACCAGGGAAAACCAGGGAAAAGTGGTCAGGTTTTGAGCGCTTATTTTTCAGTCATTTATAATCAGGTTTCCGAGGTTTTGGCATCAATCGATCAGAAATTCTTCTACGGTTTAATTTATGTAACAAAAACAAACTATTGTTTGAGATACACTATTGAAAAATTGGTGATTAATATCGATTGTCTAAATCATACCGCGCAGCCAATCACTACCTCTCTTCCCAAGCACAGTCCACACTAACGGATACAATCGATCTGACTTTGTTGTTATTGTTGTTGTCACTTTCTGTTTCCGAAGCTTATTTACGTTCCTTGTCATTTCATTATCTACTTAGCCACTCCTTCTTTCTAACTAACTGACGAAGCCTTGGTATAAAAGGTACCGTTCGAACATTTCACCCCATCAATTCAGTTTACTAGCAGCAGGCAGCAGCAGCGGACATCAACACCGATGGCAGTAGGCGAAGTGGATCGCAGCGGGCAACAGCGGCGGTGGTTGTGGTTAGCTGCAGTTCTTACCTCTTTTAGTTCGGCTTTGCTTCCATCTGAGTTGGACCCCACCAGCGGTTATCTGATTCAGATATCGTTGGGTGAATACAACCCGAATCTGAAAGAGAATCGCACCGCGAGGTGGTTTTAGATGCCACCATCATCTAGCGTATGTATATATAGGGTGTGTGCACATAACGTGTGTAAATATCTGTAGCGTGTGTTTTTAATATATAAGGTGTGTGGCTTGCTATATAGCGTGTGTGTATGTTTATGGCGTGTATGCATGTCTCTAGCGCGTGTGTGCAGGTGTATAGCGCGTGTGGCACCGCCAGGTTTGAGAAGCCACCATCATCCAGCGTATGTCTTTGGGCTATATAAGAGACTGTTTCTCCTCAAGCAAAGCAGAGGGACGTATGACCGTTTGGGGTTAAAGTCCCTTCAAAAGAAATCAATCAATCAAGCCCCATCAGTTTCATTACTAAACCGTAACGGTTACATACGGACGCTAGGTGTTGGCAGCTGAAAGGAGGAACAACAAAATAGTACCGGTCATCTCGTGCCGGTTTCACCCGTAATGCTGGTGGCTGTTAGTAGTGCATGGCTACTGCAAAATACTAATATGTCTGGAATTCTGGACGGACTAACCAGTAAACAAGAATAATCGGCAACTGGTACCTTTTGGTGCCTCGAAGTTTTGTAATAGAAGCGTTGCAATTCCCTCTACTATTTGTTATAATGGAATATAAGAATACGGTAGTCAACGTCATGCGGTCGTGTCTTGAATACCATCCTCCTACTATTTTACTCCAAAGATATCCAAGAAAAATAAACCAGGATACAGGCTGCTTTAGCCACTCCAGAAACAACCTGGATGCCCCGAAGGAACCCGTAGTGGAGACATTTATATATCTGCATCAGAATATAGCATGCATCAGCTCTTTTTTCGATATTTTTCTTTTTTATAGGCTGGAATATCACGAAGACATGCTCATGCTGATATGACTCATGTTCATTTCACGAGCTATTTTTCTCGCCAACAGAGCTGGATTTCACCGAATACGTTCCTTAACTGTTTTGATTCCCATTTGTTCCATTTAGGGGACAACTGTGCCAGTTTCCTCGAATCGTTTGATGATCCTGTACACAAATCATCTGCTCGAATTTAGATATGACAGTTTCAATCTGATCTGTGTGTTGCTCATTCCAGTAATATACAAGATCTAAAGCTTGTTCTCTACTTAAATCCATTACAAGTTTTCTCTGAAAAAGTGAAACAGTGGCTTTATCTCTCACAAATGCACTACAAATATGTGTCGCAATCAAAACAAACAAGGTAGAGCAGAGATAGAGGCAAGACACTATTGAAATATTATGAAATATCTCCATTTTTCGATATTACAAAGTATTTATCGTTATATTTTCAGGCACCCTTCCATCTACATCATAACTGCTTGACAGTACATTATCGTCGGAATTGTACCAATGTGGCAGATAAACGATAAATATCAAAATATATCAACTGATATCGTATAATATTACCGAACTAAATTACTCATGAAAATAAGGTTGTCTTGCCCCTAGGGACAGATGCATCGGGAGGCACTTAAATGACTGTATCCCTTTCACGGTGACACCCTGTATGTAATTCTCACCAATCTCACCCACTTATCTCAGATATGGCTTGATGGACTTTTACAATCCTAGTGCCAAATGAAAGATGTACAGGGTCGGACAATTAAAGTGCTACATTGAAACAAACAGATAAATTCAACAAAACAAGACAAATGTGGCATCAAATTAATTTGATAAATTCACTGGCCAAATTCAACAATCATCGCAGACGAATGTGGAACGCATGACACGAGGTCCGCAGGTGCTCTTGTGGTATTTTAAAAAATAATCACCAAAAATTCAGTTTAAATCGGATACTTTTAAATTTTCAGGGTAATAATTACAATATATTGGCTATATTTCGGCATAATTTATTTATTGAATTTCCTACCCAAGCCGAATGCTTGTACATTTCTCTCGACACTGCTCATGAGATCTTGGGCGAGGCTCTGCCAATCTTTATTATACAATTGCTCCCAGTTTTTCTTCAACGCTTCATCGGTTTTGAATGTTTCTCCGCTTTTTTCAGCTTCTTCTCCATTATCGCCCAAAACTTTTCGATCGGAAGAAGTTCTGGTGAATTTGGCGGGTTCGCGAGATCCGGCCAAAACAGCGTGGGACCACGGTAAGAGCGGAAGAGGGACAGCAAGCACTTCTGCAAGCATTACTCTCGATAAATCTGCCCGTTTATGGCGCTGGTTGTACCGTGTAACCTGTGCGGTTGCGATTTCAGCATTAAGTGGAAAATATATCTCATTTTGGGTAACGCTGCAAGAGCGTGTTCACGTAAAAATAACCCTTATTTTGGTTACTTTTGCGAGAGAGTGTATTAGTGAAAATTACCCGCATTTGGACACTCCCGCAGCAACGTGTACCCAAAGTGACAGTTCTCACCACTTGCGCTGAAAATCTTTCACGTAAATTTGTCCAAATTCGTTCGTCTTTTCGTTTGTGAACGATATTGTCGCGTTTTGTAGGGCCGATAATTTTTTATTTATATTTGTGAATCAATGTTTAGGGTGAGATAGGCCGGAATTTCCCTCTAGCTGTGGAAAAGTGGTGTGCTGAGTGCTGACTTCGACGTCACGGCGGGTTTATTGTGGTTGGCAACAGAGGCATCCTTCGCGGGAATAGGGGAGTTTAGCCTCGTCCAAGGTGAGACACGCGTCGTACTGTTTACGTTTCTGTGCGCGTTTTTTTTTACTGTTAAATTTTTACAGTTCTTGTCTCCCAAAAAGCGAAGGTTGTGCCGCTATGTGTTGTGTAAGTCTAACGAAAGTTGTACCGTTGGCCCGTGGATCGTGTGCTGCTGTTGTGTGTTACTCGCCGGGTTGGTAAGCAGTGTTCGCTACCCCGGCTAATCAACAAGGAGCGGAAAACACCACCCGCAGAAGACCATCGTTGCAGCTGCTGGTGGATGCCGCTAGCTCGGGAGTAGCTTGGAGGAAGCACCAGACGTCTCCATTAGAAGAATAGAAGAAGCCACTTACGAAAGCTGGTGGTGGAAGGCTAACAGCGTTTTCCTTCGAGCCTCTGCTTCTCATGTATTTTGTCTTCGACGTGTTTATGACTAGTTCGACCCGTTTGACCTCTGCCTTAAGTCTGCTGTATGTTTCCGTCAACGTCTCAAAGTTGCGTGCCATAATGTCAACGTCGTCCACAAACCCAAGTAACTGGCCGGACTTCCCGAAGATCGTACCACTCATGTCTATTCCCGCTCTTTTAATAACACCTTCCATGGCAATGTTAATAAGTAGACATAAAACCCCATCACACTGCTTCAACCCTCCGTAATGTTGTCCGGTAACCCACGTTCGTGCATAATTTGCCGAAGCTAATCTCGTTCGATTGTGTCATGCTGATGTTACGGATGTGATTTTTAGACATCTGCAGATGGGCGCACCGACTTTTACCCGAGATATCCGGCTGGGTCGGGAGGCGACATGGTGAAGTGAACTTTTACCTGACACAGATCCTGCCAGGCCATGGTTGCTTCAGGCAATATCTGCACAGGTTCGGACACGCGGGGGACCCCGCGATGTGTCTCGAGTGCGTGGAGGAGGAGGAGACTGCTGAGCATGTCTTCTTCGTATGCCCCCGTTTCGTAAGAGCGAGGAGCGACATGATGGCGGTGAGCGGGCCTTGCACTACTCCGGACAATCTAGTCCGGAGGATGTGCGATAACCCGGTCATCTGGAACGCGGTCTGTGCGGCCGCCTCCCAGATTGTCCTAAAGCTGCAACGTTTATGGTGGGTTAACCACCAACACGCCAGTGGTAGCTAACTACCAGTCTCCAGGTAGTTAGCTAGGAGGTTATAAGAGTAAAGAGGGGGAGTCACGCACAAAAGCCACTCCCCGACGTAATACTTAACCGTCGTTCCTAGAGGACCAGGGCTGGAGACTGGAGGGGTTTTAGTGAGTCGGGATGAGTAGGTGTCTCTCCCCTAGTCTCATCCCCACACCCTGCGTTCTCTTCTAAGGTGTCTGTTCGCAGATTTCCCCGCCACTTAAAAAAGAAATAAAAAAAAAAAATTAAAAAATGCATTTGCAGATGCGGATATGTGAAAACGGATGCAGTTATAGATGCGGATGTCAATTTTCATGCGGATGTTCCGCATTTACGGATGCGAATGTGTAACACCCCTTGTGTTATATGCCGCTCAAAAGCCGTTGATTGGATGGTGCGTGATTACGTTGTACTCGCGGCATTTTTGTAGTATTTGCCGCAGTGCAAAGATCTGGTCCATGGTTGCCCGGGAATCCCGCCCTACATGTCCCTTATACACGTTTTCATGTAATCCATTCATGCTCCAATCTACATCTAACAAAACGGCACTAACACGACTAGAGCCTGGATTTGACCCACGTCTAATGATATGGGGACATATCAGAAGAAACAATCACTCACTATTTTCAAAACGAAATACAGATAAAAACATTAATTAGAAACAACTCCGGAGAATAACACAAAGCAGACTAATCGGCATGGACCAAGGCGTTTGAGAAAGAACAACAGTTATTGACAGGCTTCAGGAAAGTATTGCGGTGCGACAATATACTGACGACTGGGCTCTCTTTTACTATAACCGCATCATGAGAAAGCTATCCATGAGAGCTTACATACAGCTAAAGCTTACAATACAACGAAGCCGTCTTCTGTTGCTCACGACAGTTCGTTCATTCTGAGGATGTCCTGTTGATTCGCCTGCACTGTTGACAGCCTGCTGATAGGCTGCGACTGTCATCTATGATATTGGATCCGCATTCCTTCGTTTCTCCTTTTTCTTAGGCCAATGCCATAATTGATATTGTTCCTCAAGTGAGCAAAAACGTGTTTCACACCGCCTCGCTTTCATTAGTGCATCGGCCTTACTCTCGTGAATCATAATCACCCGCTCGGATTTGTGCCGAACGATGTCACGCAGTAGAGGCTGTCTTTAGCAATAGCTTGGGAGATCCAACAGACATAAGGAGATGAAAAGCAACAGTCCGCTTGGCATCGCATGTGTGCGCTGTCGTCAGTGGCTGTCGAGCTGTGTGTTGAACGTATGAGGACAGGGAGAAACTTTTCCTTGCTAATAATATTGTTTATATAACAACGGATGCATAAACATAACAAAAATTTACTGGCATAAAGAGTAGTAGAAAAGAGAGCTTCAATTCACATACTTTCATTACTCTCTGAGCATGTTTATTGATGACTAAAAGAGCCTCCATGGATTTCAAAATTTTAGTTGTCAGCCATTACTAAAGCTTTAACACAATAGATCTCCCAACGGAATCTGGTGGATCTTTCTCTGCATTCGCAAAACTGAGTAACGTTCGAAGTCAACCGTTAAAAATGTTGAACGTATCCAACAACGTGACTAGCAATGACTGTTTTGCTGTGACTATGGCAACCATGGCTCATCCCGCGATGTCCGAAAACTGAGCAAACAGACCAGAATTTCCACGACACTCCCTTTGTTTCTTACAAGAGTTAGACGGAAGCTCTTTTGGACTTCCTTTAATCCTAGAAACTGTAGTTCTCTTTGCTTGATCTTTCATATCAGTGGCTTCTAATAAAAATGCAAATTTTGAGAACATTGAAGATAGAGACAAGTTGAGACAGAAAGAGGGTAACCTAAATCATAAGTATGATATAGCAAAACAAGATTACATAAACAGTGGTTTGACGTGCTCCAGTCTATCACCCTTAATACGGGTTGCGTTGTAGTAAGGATATGAGTGCGAGAGAATATTGAACCGTTGCGTAGTTCAGTCAATGATCAATTCGAGAACAACATTCGAATTGTTGTTTATCGCCTGACAAAAACAGTAAAGTGCCAATGAAAATTGTCTTCTAGAAACGAAGACGAACAATGAAAAGGAATCGAAGAGAAACAGGAAAATTCTAAAAAAATATACCGAAAATGACTATAAAAAATCTGTTGGAGGGTGTCAATCATGATAGTCCTACATTTCACTTAAATCCATGACAGAACTTTAACAGAAATAATCACATATACCGTTTTGATTCAAACTTGGAACAGTTTCAAACTTGGAACACTTTACAATAATCATCGAATTATAGTAGCTAGTGCAATGAAAAGAACGAATAGGGAACTGCTCCATTATTCATCTCAGCCCATATATTCATCTCCTAAAACATGAATACACAATTGAAAACAGGAAAAAACGCATATTTTCTTCTTAAACCAGTCTGCTAATCTATCGAATGGATTCTTCTTAGTTCATTTCAGATTCCTCATACAGTATAATCCTCAAAAACTCACTTAAAAGCACTTAATTTGATGTGATAGTCGGGCATCTGCACCCGAAAACTCATTTAATTCAATCACCTACCTCATAAAACAAAACCCGCGCATTTTTCTATACGGCTAGAGCGGGACTCGTTCAGCAGCCAACCAAAGTTTTTTTTTCATCACTAGCGGACCACTTTTTATTTTAATTACCAAACAAAATCTCTCACTACACTAAGAACACTAAGAATCTTTGAAATGTTCACCTCAAATTTTCTAAAACAAGCTTGAATTAGCAGAAATATATGAGATGAATTTCTACAATTCCTTAATTTCAACTGTATGTATTTTCATCTGTTTTCACAGCGCTGAAGAAAATCAAAAATTGTCGAATCAGCTTCTGTTAATACGAAAAAAATCATACTGAAAATGTTGAATTATTCCGACATAATTGACATAAATCGATAGCACTGCAGTGGTTACCTAGGTTACCAATTTTGCACGTAAACAACTGCAGCGGATATCTAGGTAACCTACAACGACGGGCTGCGGCTAGGTTCATTCATGATAATGTGATTCATTCATTCGATTCGAACCGAATACTGGAGCAGTTCCCTCTATTATATACCAATTCGTTCTTTGGAATGTTCTTTACACTGTAATGTATAGCTCTTTACTGTAGGGCCACTTTCAGGGAATCAGCAGGCGTTGAAAAAAGTTATTCAGACGGTTTGCCTATCTATCTCTTATCGTCGGCTTCGTGCAACACTGGCACAATTCAAAACTTTGCATTTTTGAGTTTTTGATGGCTTTTTCTGTCCCGGACAGTCCGCGAAAGAAACAGAGTGCAGTTTCGAAGACAGCAACACATTCACACGTATGTGTAAAAATCGGTTTTCTTTGATTATTATTATTGATTTTTACACTGTACCTACATCACCGTACATCGTTCACTACCAATACATATTGTTGCCAATTAATATTAGGTCATTTCGTTATCCGTCATTTTTCAGTAAATTGGCAAATTTTTTGTACAGTAGCACAAACGCGACAAAAAGACAATGGCGATAATGACCAAAACAAATCAAAGTGACAGCTACCTCTGGTATTACGCACACCATTGCAACTGCTCGAAAAGTTTTTTTTTTCAGCTGTAAAGTGTAGTCCGGGACGGTATAGTCCTGCCGTGAAAACGAATTCGACATTAGCGATTACGTTGAAGTGTTCGGAGTTTGAATCAAAGCCTACTTCTAAATTCTCCTGGTTTCCGATAACTATAGCCGATTTGTCGCAATAGTTACACTGGTCAACACAGGTGCACTCCAAAAGCTCAAACTGGAAAAAATGAAAGATTATAGCTATTCAACCGTTTTTTCAGAGACTTAAATAAGTTTCGTAAACATAACGTTAAAGCGACGAACCCGGCAAGCGATTTTTATACGACACTCTCACGTAAGTTGACACGTTTTGGTAATGGCTAGGGGCACCAAAATTCATAGGAATGGTTGAATAGTTATAATCTTTATTTTTTTTCGGATTGAGCTTTTAGAATGCACTTTTTTTCATTTTGTCGACCTCTCTTTTTCATTTAGAATGGTTGACTTACCCCTCGTTCTTTGCAATTATATAAGAACAGTTTAAACTAAGGGTTCTTCTTGATTCTGTCTTGTAAAAAGATCTGCCGCATAGAAAATGTGTCTTGATAAAATTTGTATTTTCTCAGCGCCACGATAATTTTTTTATTCACTTCTGATTGTTGGTAAAATGATATTTTTTTGATATTATTTGAAACTGTTTGCTTGGTAATTTTATTTGTAATCTTTTTTATGTTCAATGTTGACGATCACAGACCGTCATCAACCGAAATGCTGTCTATTTGTTTTGATGTTCAGTGTCAATTGAATAAATCAATTAAATAATTACAACAACAAAATAATAAATATTTCATTTTTATAGTTTTCACGATACACCTTTCACAATAAAACACAAACCAACGAAAAAATAACAGAATTATTTATTGTTCGTGTTAAATTTATTGTAATCCATAATTTTGGCTTACGCTCTACTTTAAGTTTATTTAATAACATCCAGGTTTCGCGATCCACAGCGATTCCACTTTTAGCCGAAGCCAATCGAGACCACTAAACGAACAGGATCGGTAGGAATTAACATTATTCGCATAGTAAAATCTCGAAATCGGTCGGTAGAGCACCGTAGGCGCCAACCGTGTTTGCTCTGCCTGAGGTTGTTGTTGCTGATCCATGTCGTAATAATAGTACGTGTACAGCGAGCTCGAATTTGTTAGGACTGTAGTAACGTTAACCGGTGCCAGCTGCTGCACGCTTCCAATGTAACCGATCCGATCCTGTGCCACCGGTTGCTGACTGCGAACGTACCGATAGGGACACGCCTCCTGGTAGATATCCAACACGTAACCTTGCACGTTCGTAAATCGATTGCTTCTACTGTGAACCCGAATCATTTTCGGGAAGTTACCCCACTGACTGGTGTAGACCATACCGGTTCGACATCCGCAAATCCGACGACCGTCGAGCTCCAGAAAGGCGTCACCACATCCGGACCGTTCGTCTCCCAGTAGGAAGAATTTGAAGGATATTATCAGTCGGCATGTGTTGGGTGAGTAGCGATGGATTTCGTAGAAACAGTCTCTGTTGACGGTGTGATCGGAGGGGAAGTTGGGACTGACCAGATAGAAGCGTTTCTGGTTGTAGACGTTACGACAGCAGCGAGGTGGCACGGGTAACACGGGTTGTGGGGGCAGATTCCACTGATGCTGCGGTTGATCGGCGGAATTGGTTGCGTTTTCGGCTAGCTCGTGCTCGGGATAGGATTGGTGGCCAGGAGGAGTTCCTCCGATCGAATTGGTTCCTTCTCCACTTTGGGTGGGATAATTTGGATAGTTTGGGTTGGGAAAGGTTGGCGTGTTAGGATAAGTTGGATAGATCGGGTAAGGGTAGCTTGGGTTGGTTGGAGGTGCAACAGAGCCTGGGAACGAGGGGTAGGTTGGATTTACCGGGTAGCTGGGAATCGATGGGTAATTTGGATAAGATGGGTAGTTGGGGAATGATGGATTGATTGGTTGCTGCCCACCACCAGGCCCAGGATATTGAGGGTAACAACTAGGAAAGAAGTAACAAGGCGGAAGACATTGATTTCCAGGATAGGATCAATCAAAAATTGCCGAATCAGCTTCTGTTAATACGAAAAAAATCATACTGAAAATGTTGAATTATTCCGACATAATTGACATAAATCGATAGCACTGCAGTGGTTACCTAGGTTACCAATTTTGCACGTAAACAACTGCAGCGGATATCTAGGTAACCTACAACGACGGGCTGCGGCTAGGTTCATTCATGATAATGTGATTCATTCATTCGATTCGAACCGAATACTGGAGCAGTTCCCTCTATTATATACCAATTCGTTCTTTGGAATGTTCTTTACACTGTAATGTATAGCTCTTTACTGTAGGGCCACTTTCAGGGAATCAGCAGGCGTTGAAAAAAGTTATTCAGACGGTTTGCCTATCTATCTCTTATCGTCGGCTTCGTGCAACACTGGCACAATTCAAAACTTTGCATTTTTGAGTTTTTGATGGCTTTTTCTGTCCCGGACAGTCCGCGAAAGAAACAGAGTGCAGTTTCGAAGACAGCAACACATTCACACGTATGTGTAAAAATCGGTTTTCTTTGATTATTATTATTGATTTTTACACTGTACCTACATCACCGTACATCGTTCACTACCAATACATATTGTTGCCAATTAATATTAGGTCATTTCGTTATCCGTCATTTTTCAGTAAATTGGCAAATTTTTTGTACAGTAGCACAAACGCGACAAAAAGACAATGGCGATAATGACCAAAACAAATCAAAGTGACAGCTACCTCTGGTATTACGCACACCATTGCAACTGCTCGAAAAGTTTTTTTTTTTCAGCTGTAAAGTGTAGTCCGGGACGGTATAGTCCTGCCGTGAAAACGAATTCGACATTAGCGATTACGTTGAAGTGTTCGGAGTTTGAATCAAAGCCTATTTCTAAATTCTCCTGGTTTCCGATAACTATAGCCGATTTGTCGCAATAGTTACACTGGTCAACACAGGTGCACTCCGAAAGCTCAAACCGGAAAAAATGAAAGATTATAGCTATTCAACCGTTTTTTCAGAGACTTAAATAAGTTTCGTAAACATAACGTTAAAGCGACGAACCCGGCAAGCGATTTTTATACGACACTCTCACGTAAGTTGACACGTTTTGGTAATGGCTAGGGGCACCAAAATTCATAGGAATGGTTGAATAGTTATAATCTTTATTTTTTTTCGAATTGAGCTTTTAGAATGCACTTTTTTTCATTTTGTCAACCTCTCTTTTTCATTTAGAATGGTTGACTTACCCCTCGTTCTTTGCAATTATTCAAGAACAGTTTAAACTAAGGGTTCTTCTTGATTCTGTCTTGTAAAAAGATCTGCCGCATAGAAAATGTGTCTTGATAAAATTTGTATTTTCTCAGCGCCACGATAATTTTTTTATTCACTTCTGATTGTTGGTAAAATGATATTTTTTTGAGATTATTTGAAACTGTTTGCTTGGTAATTTTATTTGTAATCTTTTTTATGTTCAATGTTGACGATCACAGGCCGTCATCAACCGAAATGCTGTCTATTTGTTTTGATGTTCAGTGTCAATTGAATAAATCAATTAAATAATTACAACAACAAAATAATAAATATTTCATTTTTATAGTTTTCACGATACACCTTTCACAATAAAAAACAAACGTGTTAAATTTATTGTAATCCATAATTTTGGCTTACGCTCTACTTTAAGTTTATTTAATAACATCCAGGTTTCGCGATCCACAGCGATTCCACTTTTAGCCGAAGCCAATCGAGACCACTAAACGAACAGGATCGGTAGGAATTAACATTATTCGCATAGTAAAATCTCGAAATCGGTCGGTAGAGCACCGTAGGCGCCAACCGTGTTTGCTCTGCCTGAGGTTGTTGTTGCTGATCCATGTTGTAATAATAGTACGTGTACAGCGAGCTCGAATTTGTTAAGACTGTAGTAACGTTAACCGGTGCCAGCTGCTGCACGCTTCCTATGTAACCGATCCGATCCTGTGCCACCGGTTGCTTACTGCGAACGTACCGATAGGGACACGCCTCCTGGTAGATATCCAACACGTAACCTTGCACGTTCGTAAATCGATTGCTTCTACTGTGAACCCGAATCATTTTCGGGAAGTTACCCCACTGACTGGTGTAGACCATACCGGTTCGACATCCGCAAATCCGACGACCGTCGAGCTCCAGAAAGGCGTCACCACATCCGGACCGTTCGTCTCCCAGTAGGAAGAATTTGAAGGATATTATCAGTCGGCATGTGTTGGGTGAGTAGCGATGGATTTCGTAGAAACAGTCTCTGTTGACGGTGTGATCGGAGGGGAAGTTGGGACTGACCAGATAGAAGCGTTTCTGGTTGTAGACGTTACGACAGCAGCGAGGTGGCACGGGTAACACGGGTTGCGGGGGCAGATTCCACTGATGCTGCGGTTGATCGGCGGAATTGGTTGCGTTTTCGGCTAGCTCGTGCTCGGGATAGGATTGGTGGCCAGGAGGAGTTCCTCCGATCGAATTGGTTCCTTCTCCACTTTGGGTGGGATAATTTGGATAGTTTGGGTTGGGAAAGGTTGGCGTGTTAGGATAAGTTGGATAGATCGGGTAAGGGTAGCTTGGGTTGGTTGGAGGTGCAACAGAGCCTGGGAACGAGGGGTAGGTTGGGTTTACCGGGTAGCTGGGAATCGATGGGTAATTTGGATAAGATGGGTAGTTGGGGAATGATGGATTGATTGGTTGTTGCCCACCACCAGGCCCAGGGTATTGAGGGTAACAACTAGGAAAGAAGTAACAAGGCGGAAGACATTGATTTCCAGGATAGGAAGGTGGTCTTGTTGTTACAGGTGGTAAGTAACCATTGTTTCCAGGATTAAACTCCGGAGGAATGTCCTGCCGATTGCTAACAGCGAAAGTGTTTTGGGGTGGCGAAATACCGTCGTCTAGGCTGATATTTGGCATTGTAGTTTCTTCTGCCACCTGTATAGTGGTATAAACCGTGTAAGCGGTAGACGATTCAACAGTTTCATCGCATGGTTGTCTGGTAACGACAATTCGAAATCCTCTATCATGACCCCAACCATCAGTTACAAACTTAACCTTCAAAATTCCATTAGTCGAGTTGTACTTTTTCGAACCGATCACCGAACCACAAAGAACCTCATCATCACCAACGACAAATCGATCTTTGTAGCAATTCCTCGACGGTTCCAGCCCAAAATCCAAGAACTGAAAGTGATACTGACTGCTGCACACAAACGGAGACTTGAAAGTGTATTCACAATATAGATTGTCACCATAGCTTCCCGGATATCCTGGCGATAATATTTCACTTTGCAGTCTTTTAAAAACCCCACCACACTCGACGGAACTGCGTTCACTGGCCACGTACCAACTGACGCGGGAGTAATTTTCATTTTTTTCCAGCTCTTCAAATAGATTTATCATCTGAAAATTTTCATCCTCCGCTGCGATTATCAAAGTACCAAACACAATTAACGTGGGTAAACTGAGCAATAACCATCTTCTGATTGAGTTTCCGATTAACATTTTAACACAATATTCCGGGAGTGAACGGAAAAAAAAATTGATTTCAGTCACAGTGCATTCGCGGGTCGAGTGGATCAAACTTTTTCCATTTTCACCCTGGAACAGCGTTGTTGGGTAGAAAAAGAAACGAATTGTTGCGGGCACGACCCAAACCGGACTCAACGACGACCGAAGATGAATGGGAAACTTTTAGTCTGCCATCAATATTTAAAAACTGCTTGCTTCAGCTGGGAAAACCAAACAAAACTGTCAAGAAAGTGACGAAAGTATACTGTTTACGACCCGCGCTCCGGGGAAGGAAACAACCGTGTGGACCGACATACATAAGTTAAACCTTTGTTTGATCTATGACGGGCGAGATGGAGAGAGAGAGCGAAGAAAAAAAGTTGCAAACTTTATAGTTATGTCACTTCCGCAGTGACTTCAACTTGTTGCAATGGAACGTGTTGACTCCGAATGTGCCGGCGCGGGGGATTTTGGATTCGGTTTTAAGTAATTTACATATATGGAACCGATGGAAACATGTTCACACGTCATTGGCGGCCTTGGAATATTGGAAAAACGTACCGACAATTGTGTCAGCACTTTGTAAAGTGAGAGTGATTTTTAGGTGATTTCGAACGATGATTTTGTACGATAATTTCATGCGTTGATTTTGTACGCTGGTTTCAAACGTTGATTTTGTGTAATGATTTCGTACGATGATTTCATACGATGACTTTTTATAGTGATTTCGTACGATGATTTCATGATACACTGGGGTCTTTTCTTAGGCGGTTGATTGTACCGCGTTGTAAAAATCCGCCTATAAAAAAACCGCGTAATTTTAAAAAATCGTGTAAGAAAACTCCATTCAATAATGAGATCCGATTAAAAATAATGGCACGTAACGCATAAACTTGAAAAATGATATAAAAATGGTAACGAAACACACAAAATATGTTTCTAGTGCTTCTAAAATGAAAATTCATTGAAGAACATGACAATAACTTTTTTATAATAATTTTGCCACATGATTAAGCTTTCGTTCCTTAATCGGAAGCTAATTGCAACGACCCTGGCTCGTATTGTTATACAATTATTAATGTGGTTTTGTTCCTTCTTCCCGAATCAACGGAAATTGCCTATTTTTTGATAATAATATTTGACGTCACACCCCGCGCAGAAATACCTTATGTTCCGTCACGTAGGATTTTGTCAATCGGTACATTTCAGCTTAATCCGAAAGAAAGTAAGCCTTCTGTTAAATGAAATGAAAACAGGTAGAGTGTAAGACCGGGACACGACCGTCTGCCGTTGTCCCCTAAAACAAGATCATTTGTAAAGAAAGCAGGAAAGATCTTGAAGAAAGATAGCGAACGGTTCTGCTAAGCATACGTTGGCGAAACATTTGGTTTCCTTGACAGAAGACCGCGAACGGCTCTGTCAATATGCTAGGTAAGAATGTATCAACAGATTATGCAATTCGTGGCGTAGAACTTCGCGCAGCATTCCGCTGTGACACAGTCATGTAAACTCAAATAGAATAAACATTTTATTATGAGCAAAACAGAAGTCGCCGGTTCAACGGTGTTGATGCTCTCGCATGCGTTCTACCGTACATGCGGTACTAGATTATAAGTTAAGAGCTTAAGGTAAATGGTAAACAGAGAGTGGAGAAAGCCTCTCTCTCTGAGTTACCTGCAGGGTATATTTAAGCAGTGATGTACAAAATAAAAGTTAATTATCATCAGCTCTAATCTGGTGTTTTAATCCCGCGCCAATTGCGCGTACAGGGATACCTAGAAGAGGAAGTCGCTGGTAGGATATACCCTACAAATATAATTAAAATATGCATTATTTAGATTAATAAAACAAAATATCTTATTGTCATGAACCATACGATTGATTTTTACTTTATTGGATTTACTTATACTAAACTTATTTAATACCGCGTAAAAATAATCTTTCAAATCGCGTGAAAATCATCCGCGTTATTGTAAAAAACCGTGTAAATATAATCCGCATTATTGTAAAATCGCGTAAAAAAAAGTCGCGTATAAAAAAACCGCATAAAAATATCCCGCGTAAAAAAAAGACCCCAGTGTGATATAATTTCGTGTAATGATTTCGTGCGATGATTCCGTACGATAATTTTGTGCGATGAATTCATTCGATGATTTTGTACGATGATTTTACACGATGATTTCGTGTTATGATTCGTGCGATGATATCGTACAAGGGTCTTGTGCGATGATTTTTTGCGATGTTTTCGTGCGATGATTTCGTATGATGATTTCGTAGTATGGTTTCTTACGATGATTGCGATGGTTTCGTACGATCATTCTGTGTGATGAATTCGTTCGATGATTTGACGACGACGATTTCGTACAATGGTCTTGTGTGATAATTTCGTGCGATGACTTTGTATGATTATTTTGTGCGAAGAATTCGTTCTATGACATCGTAGGATGGTTTTATACGATAAATTTATGCGATGATTTTGAACGATGATTTTGTGCGTTAATTTTGTGCGATAATACTATACAATGATTTTGTATTATGATTTCTTGTAATGATTTTGTGTGATGATTTCGTACGATGATTTATACGATGATTTTGTGCGATGATTTCGTGCGATGATGTTTTGCTATCATTTTGTACGATGATTATTTGCTATGATTTTTTACGATGATTGTGTGCGATATTTTTGTACGACGATCTCGTACAATGGTCTTACGCGATGATTTTTTGCGATGACTCCGTGCGATGATTTCGTGTGATGAATTCGTACGATAATCTCGTGCGATGATTTAGTGCCATAATTTTGTACGACGATTTCGTACAATGGTCTTGTGCAAGGATGGAAAAAATCACTCACTCGGAGAATCACTTCCGATTTTTTATCGCATGGAATTGTTTTGTTGATTTTTATTTATCAACAATGATACGCCTGCTTGGTTACAGAAATGCAAAAAAAACGTTAGTGATAATTTCAGGAGAATCAGTACTGAAAATTTTCGTTTCCTGAAGACGAAAATTCTCTTACCGATTTTTTTTCAGTTCAATAGTTTTAAGCTGCAATTTTTGCAATACATTCAACATTGAATCAACGACATAAAATGATGCCATACTCTTAAGATTTGTCTCACAATGATATAAAATTGGACTCATAAAGTATAGAAGGTATCAAAATAGTCACTCGGTAATTCTCTAATGTATTTCTTGGTTGAAACCTCCAAACTATAAGGCAATGCTAATCTTAATCTTGCATGTACTTTATGTAGGATAGCGAACGGTTTCATCAGTGGTTTTCTTCGGCACGTTTTCTACAGAGATCATATGCAGGAACCTGCCGAAAAAACCACTTCTGAAGCCCTATATTACATGAAAGCTTGCATGTAACATACTTGAATACATGCTTTCCGGAAATCTGTTTGTTGCGCCCCGGCCTCAACACCAGTATCTAAATTCCTATTTCTAGAAGACAACACCCCGTAGAGCATCCAGCTTTCATTTTTGCTTACATATTTCAAAAGAAGAAAATTAGCTTCTCGGTTTGAGCGTGTAGTACCTATCTACATGTGTAAAAAAAATCGAAAGCGCGAAACCAAACAAACAAATCAAAGTAATCGCGAGTGAAAATTTTCCACCACATAGCCTTCTGAAATTATCGAAAGCGATAGAAAATCAGTTTGGACTACTGATTAATTATCAATTGAACGATTTTTCTCATCCTTGGTCTTGTGTGATGATTTTTTGCGCTGTTTCATGTTTCATGCGATGAATTCGTACGATCTTGTGCGTTGATTCCTTGTGTTGACTTCATGAGATGATTTCGTGCGATGGTTTTGTGCGATTATTCCCTACGATGATTTCGTACGGTGGTCTTGTGCGATGATTTTTTGCTATGATTTTGTACTTTTTGCTGATTTTTTTAATGATATCATGCAATGATTTTGAACGGCGATTACGTAAAATGGTCTTGTGCGATTATTTTTTTGCGATGATTTCATACGATGTTTCATACTATGATTTCGTCTGATCATTTCGTGCGATGAATTTGTAAAACGATTTTTTATGATGATTTGGAGCGATGAAATCGTAGAATAATCTCGTGCGGTGACTCCATGCGATGATTTCGTGCGATGATTTTGTTCGACGATTTCGTACGGTGATATTGTGCGAAGGTTTTTACGATGATTTCGCGCGATGAGTTCGTTTTTTGATTTAGTGCGATGATTTCATATAACGGTCTTGTGCGATGATTTCGTGCCATGATCTTTTGCGATGATTTCGTGCCACGATCTTTTGCGATGTTTTTACGATGATTTCGAACGCTGATATCATGATCATGATTGCAGGCGATGACTCGTTGATTTTGTACTGCTTTCGTGCGATGATATTGCACGATGAATTTATACGATGATATCGTGCGATGAAATCGTACGATGATTATATACTATGATTTTAGACAATGATTCAATACGATAATTTCGTGCGATGATTTCTTGCGATGTTTTTGTATGATGATTTCGTGCAATGATTTTTTCGTCGATTTCGTACGAGTTTTTGTGCGATGATTTCGTTCGATGATTTTTCGCTATGATTTTGTACCAAGATTTTTTGCTATAATTTTTAACGATTATTTCTTGCGACGATTTTGTGTGATTAGTTCGTGCAATGATTACGTACGATGATTTTGCTCGTTAATTTTGTACGATGATTGCATGCGATGATGTTGTATGACGATTTCATACAATAATTTCGTGATTTCGTGCGATGTTTCACAGATAATTTCACGTGATGAATCAATATCATTTCATGCGATGACCTAATAATTTTTGGTGCGATGGTTTTGTGCAATGGTTTTTGCGATGATTTTGTACGATTATTTTATATGATGATTTTGTACGACGACTTTGTAAGGTTGTCTTGTGCGATGATCTCGTTTGATGATTTTGTGATGATTTCGTGCGAGGATTTTGTGTAATGATTCCGTTCGATGATTTCGTTCAATGATTCCGTGCGACGATTTCGCGCGATGATTTTGTACAATGATTCGGTACGATGATTTCGTGTGATGATTACGTGCGATGATTTTATACGTTGAATGCGTACGAAGATTTCTTACGGTGATTTTATACGATGATTTCGTACGATGATTTCGTGGATCATTTCGTACGATGATTTTAAACAACGATTCCGTACGTTGGACTTGTGTGATGATTTCGTGATATTTTGCTATGATTTTTGGCTATGATTTTATTTGATTATTTCCTGCGATGATTTTGTATGAAGATTTCTTGCGGTAATTTCGTACTATGATTTCGCGCGATGAATTTGTTCGATGATTTTGTACGACGATTTTGTGTTATGATATCGTACAATGGTTATGTGAGTGATGAATTTTTGCGGCGTTTTCGCACGATGTTTTCCAGCGATGATTTGTTGCGATGATTTTGTAAGACTATTTCGTACGATGATTTCTTGTCAATATTTAGTACGATGAATATGTACGACGATTCCATACGGTTGTTTTGAGCGATGATTTCTTGCGATTACTTTTTTGCTATGATTTGGTGCGATGATTTTTGCGATAATTTCGTGCGATGTTTCATACTATGATTTCGTGTGATGATTTCATGCGATGATATTATAGGACGATTTTGTGCGATGAATTCGTACGATAATCTCCTGCACTGATTTTGTATGACAATTTCGTACAATGGTCTTGCGTGATGATTTTTTGCGATGAATCCGTGCGATGTTTCATACTATAATTTCGTGGGATGATTTTATACAATGATTTTATACGAAGATTTCGCACGATAATTTCGTGCGATGAATTCGCACGATAAGCTCGTGAAATGACTCCATGCGAAGATTTTGAACGAAAATTTTGTGCGATTATTCCGCACGATGATTTCGTGCTATTATTTCGTACGGTGTTCTCGTGCGATGATTTCTTGCGAAAATTTTGTACAATGATTTTATACGATAATTTCTTGCGATGATTTTGTACGACGACTTTGTAAGTATTTCGTACAATCGTCTTGTGCGATGATTTTTTGCGATTATGCCGTGCGATGTTGCATAATATGATTTAGTGTTATGATTTCGTGCGATTTTTTGTACGACGATTTCATACAATGGTCTTGTGCGATGATTTTTTGCGATGATTCCATGCGATGTTTCTTAGTATGATTTCGTGTGATGATTTCGTGCGATGAACTCGTACGATAATCTCGTGCGATAATTTTGTGTGATGATTTCATGCGATAATTTTGTGCGATTATTTCGTACGATGATTTCTTGCTTTGATGTTTAGCTATGGTTTTTACGATGATTTTGTACGACGATTTCGTACAATGGTCTTGTGCGATGATTTTTTGCGATGATTCCGTGCGATGTTTCATACTATGATTTCATGTGATGATTATGTACGACGATTTCGTACGGTGATCTTGTGCGAAGCTTTGTGCGATGAATTTATACAATGATTTCACGCGATGATTTTTTACGACGACTTTGTAAGGTATCCATGTGCGATGATTTTGTACGATGATGCTCTATGATGATTTAGTACGACTGTTTCATGTGATGATTTCTTGCGATGATTTCGTACGATGATTACGTGCGATGAATTCGTTTGATGATTTTGTGCGATGAGTTCGTTTTATGATTTGGTGCGATGATTTCATATAATAGTCTTGTGCGATGATTTCGTGCAATGATCTTTTGCGATGTTTTTGTACGATAATTTCGTGCACTGATATCATGATGATGGTTTCGTGCGATGATATTGCACGATGATTTTATACAATGATATCGTGCGATGAATTCGTACGACGATTTTACACGGTGATTTTATACGATGTGTCTATACGATGATTTCTTGCGATGATTTTGTATGTTGATTTCGTGTAATTATTCCGTGCGATGATTTTGTACGTCGATTTCGTACGG
Organism: Wyeomyia smithii; assembly: GCF_029784165.1. NCBI lineage: Eukaryota > Metazoa > Arthropoda > Insecta > Diptera > Culicidae > Wyeomyia > Wyeomyia smithii. Next base: position 28,346,077 of record NC_073696.1, on the reverse strand, counting down.
TTATTTTGGGCGATGATTTTTCGCTATGATTTTGTAGTAAGATTTTTTGCTATGGTTCTATACTACTCTTCTTGCGACGATTTTGTGTGATTAGTTCGTTGCGATGATGACGTACGATGATTTTGTACGATGATTGCGTGTGATGATTTTACGATATTTTCAACGATGATTTGTTACGATGAATTTTTATGATGATGATGATAATGCCGATGATTATGAAGAATCGTATAATCCTAATCTTAATAAAAAATATATAAACTAGGACCAATACCTGTAGAAGAAAACACCTCCTTGTGGTCTGCTTCTATCATTTACAGTAAAATTTGTCTACATAGGGAAGAAAACTCGCGTAAAAATTTGTGTTAATAAATAACGTTATTTGAGAAAACGTCGTTAGAAAGCGTTGTTCGAAAGTCAACTGAAAAACTTCACGATTTTTTGAAAAAATAAACTGCGTTATTTTGAATTACGCTGTGTAAAAATCTCGTTTTTTTTAAAATCGCACTTGCACAAACATTTGAAAACTGTACAAACACCTTATTGAAGTGTGCTACTGTCATATATAGAGAGGTAATTTTCCACGGGGAAAACCGCATAGAAAAATTGCCTTATTTTGAAGCATCGTCGTATAAAAAAGCGTAAAAAACAATTAAAAAGCACGTGATAAAAATAAAACGTCGTAAAAAGTAAGTTGTTTAGAAAATCGTTGTAAAAGACGACGTTATTTGAAAAATATCATAATAAACGGGTTATTTTAAAAATCGTCGTCAAAACTGTGTAAAAAGACCTTACTGTACTCTTATCAAATATTTGATCAGTTCTGGCTGTTTTCCAGAAAACGGAATTTTAACTTTAAAATGGCAAATTTTCGGCCTCAGAATATCATCCCGGCTCCGAAATTACTTTTATGAATGGTATTTGGCATTGTTGTCAACTCTGATTTGTCAAAATTTGTGTTCAAAACATGATTCAACAATTTTCAATAGTACAACAGTAAGCATCATAATAAAACAACTTTGGTTAATTTTCCAATCGATTGCTGCAAAAATGAAGGCAATCCGAAGGAAACTGACTGAGTTATTAGCATTGAAATGTGGACAATTTCCGTTACGCTCTCGATGTTTTCGACATTTCCACCTAAACCCTTATCCCAGAGTATTGCCGTAGGACGTAATAATACGTCAAAATTCATCCAAGCAACAAACTTTTAAATGGTTTTGTTACTTACCACCAAGCACATTCTTGGATATCTCAAATTTAATAACTCCAGTGGTTTCGAATAATTCCACAGTGCAACTAATTACAGGTGCAAACCATCCGATAAAAGCCTATAACCTGGTTAGGAGTAAAATGGAAAAAAAAATTTCTATGATTTTTTCCCCTCAACACCGGCTGCCAAAGTCGCGCGAGAAAGTTTCACATCTGTGTCTCGCGTTTGAAGTACCTACCCCCGTTGGTATAATTTTCCACAGCCTCTCATCAGCATTTTCGCAGCCCTTGGAAATTAGCAGTGGGTGCCATTTTTTTTTTGCTTCCCATGAACCTACGAGGTAATTGTTCACGCAGTGAACGAGAAAATCAAAACATGACTGGATACACGACACTAGGAAAATGTTGTGATTACGCTAGGAACACAAAGCGAGCTTGAAAGTCTGAAGTCTGCACTGAAGATACAGTCTTCAGCCGTGCATGAAGTGGGTGTTTGATAGTCTTATAATTGCTCGTAATTAGCACCTAATCGGTTGTATAACACAGCACCAAACCCGTTATGCAAGCGCCGATAATGTTTCAGCCTGCAGGATAATTAGCCTTTAAGATCGAAAAAAAAAACGCTAAAGCTGTAAAGTTCACTGTAATAAGACTGCAAGGATGAAGGAAAAAAAAGGATGTAGCTTTTTGCTTTATAAGATTTTGAAGATGCTTGCCCTTCAAAAAGATTTATTCTAGAAAAAGAAAAAAATAGTCAATGAGATAACTTGGACACTTAAAACCGATACATAATTAATACTGCTTGACTTCAGTTGCTCATATAGTTAACCACATCTTATTTATTTATGTTATGTATGTGCAGTATGTGTATTTACCTTGATTGGCTTGTGTTTTATTCAAGTATATTTATACAGTTATCCGTACGCTACCTATAGTTAACATGCTCTAAATTTATGCAGCATTTCCACTTTCCGGGTATTGGTTGGTAGTTTCAATTTACTTGAGCCCTTTTAAATGTACTTATCCTTAGAAATCCAAACTTTTTATTAACACTACTATACTTCAGGGTCGCCAAACAGTCAGTAGAGTTATTCAAATCGACTGAAACATCCAGCCGTACTTTTCTTTTTTTTCGTTTCACGGCAGGAAGCGATGCTATTCATGGATATTGATGTTATACTGAGAGCGTCTGAGAAGTCCATCCAGATGACGTGAAAGGGGCGTTGGTGGTGGTGGTGGAAGAAAGGCTGGTGGTTTACCCCAAAAATCTAATGTTGGTGAAGATTGCCTTAGCCGGCCGCTTCCGGTTACAAAAGTTGATTGTTTTCTGGTGATTTCCGATGCGGTTCTCGTGCAGTCCAACCAGTAACTTGAAGACGTCATCCCGGCTGGGTACGCACAGATAGCGCGCGTCGGCGTCATACCTGATGGGAAGTTGGGATAAAAACATAAATAAAATTCTTACGAAATGTTACGTGAGAAATTGAACCTAGATAGAAGATAAATATCAATCGGTTTGATTGGATTTCTTTTTTCTAGGAAACAAACTTTCAATTTTCCCAATTAGATTTTTTCGACAAAATACTCACGTCCTGCTCCTCGCGTTTTGTCTCTTCCACGGGTATCTCCGGTAGTAGCGGCCGGACCGTTTGTTACTACTGCCCGAAAACTGCTGCAGCTGATCTGTAACCACCCCGGACTCGTTGCTTAGCTCAGTGTCATCACCCATGCCTCCGTGCGTAGATTCGTCCTCCGCCGATGAGGCACCGGAGCCGCCGGCATCTTCGACGTACACGATAGGCAGCGGACCCTGGGGCAGTTGTTCCAGCATCTTCATAAGTAGGTTTGATTTGATTTCGATGTCCTCCTCCTGCTTTATCTGTTCCAGCCGCTCCCGTATCAAATCGATGCTTTCGATGGTGTCGTGCCTTGGCCTAGGGGGTAGAGCATCACCCGATTCTGGGGCCGGTTCTGCTAGTGGTGGTGAACCACCGTAGAATCGATTGTTGTCAATTTCATTTTCCAGCTCGGATGATGCTAAGCTAAATTCTTCCGGTTGCTTGTCTGCTGTTTGCACAGGAAAGAGGAAAGAAAATCCGCCTACGAAATCAATGATTGTTGCCATTTATTCTTCAGTCAGTTTGGGAAAACAACCCCAAATATATTTTATGCAGTGGTATTGGTTTTCAGCGGGTACAAATCCAGCACAACATAGACATCTCAAATGTTGCAATTAGTCAGCAAATGATGTCTTCATACGATTTGGTAAAATATCATACTCTAGAGGTCGTGCCTAAGTCACGTGGCAATTAAGAGGAAGGGTTTTTTTTTTTGAGTTTTAAGTTTTAAAGTCATGAATTATTATTTTTTGTTACTGACTTACCGTTGAAGAGGTACTTCAGTGAAAACAGAGAGATGCTTTCGATTAGTTAGCATACACAAATCTTTGAAGCAGTGTCACTAAAAAGGTATAATTTATTGGAGTGAGGATGACAAAATTGACTTTCTGGTTGACCACTTGTTGATACAAAGTAATTTTTTTTCAGAAAGTTGTTGGTATCGACAGTACAGGAAATATACAATATTCTAATACTCTGTAAAACGTTGATTTATGGATTTTTTTCTACTTGTTTTATAAGTTCACTGTTGTGATTAGCATTCTTCTAAGAACTTTTGTTTTTGGAATGATGACAAACAATGTATCGGTTAGAGCATGAAACTTTGATAATATGAAAGACATAATTTTTTTTATTGAAAATTATTGCGTTCATTTTTTTGGAAAGCACTGACATGTGGTAGAATCCCTTCACCAGCAAAGAAACACTTGTTAGCAGAATGTTTTAGAAGACGAAAAATGAACATATTTTGAAGTAGAATACTTCTCTCAGGAAGTTCGGCTACATAGGGATGTGAAATGAAAATCTAAAACCGAAAAAAGTGAAAAATATGTCCAATTTCAAATGCTAATAAATCGGTTAATATTCAATGGATTTCCTTGGTTCTTGTAGCAATAGATTGGAAAATCTTGTAAGATTCTTCCCAAAAGAAGATAATTGTAATTTTGTTATTCACACTATTGTACTATCGAAAATAGTGAAGCCTTGTCAAAACGAAAAATTCGACCTCTGATTGGTCGTTATATGCTTGCTTCCCAAGCACGGTCGACAGGATCATATAACTTGCAATTGAAAACATGCTATTTGGCCTATATAAGAGCTTGTTTCAGCCGGAGCCGCTCATAATAGTTCTAGACAGCGACAACAGCAGTCGTCCTTCCTTAGCAGCAGCACTAGCTCTGTGGTTGGTCACCACGTCTCAGGAGCAGCGCGGTTTTTCTCAGCGTGTGTCGCCAGACAGCCATTATTCCCCCCGTGTTGGGGCAGCATGTGGATTGCCATCAGGAAATCCAATTTCGGAAATCAAAATGCCTTTTTTAAGGCAAATAAACAAGTCATTGAAAGTTAATAATTTTTGTCAACGCAAGCAAGCATTCTGTGTTGCATCCAAGCAATTCAAATTTGTCGCACCCGTCTAATTTACTGAATGTGAAATAGCTTCCACAGTGCATGTTGTCCGTGTATCTTAATTCCCCCAATGTTAGGGCAGCTCAAAGGTTGTAATTAGCAAACGATTTTGAACCGCAACATGCTTTTTTCAAGGCAAATAAAAAAAATAATTGAAGGTTAGTAATTTTCTGGCATCAACACAAGCAGACATTCTGTGCGGGATGCAATCAAATTCTGTTGTAGTTGTCTAATTTTTACTTTCACTTTATTCAGTAAACCCCCCACTGTAGGGGCAGCGCAAAGGCTGCGATCAGCATAACCGACATTGAATAATAAACTGCCCTGTTAGTACGCATTCACAAAAGCAGTTAGTTCGACTATGCAGAGCTAATATTAAGTCGATTCAATCAATCAGCATAAACAGAATTTCGTCGTCTCCCAGCTGCCAAGTTGCAACATGATGCAACACGCAACAGCGAGCAAACGGAATCGCTTGATGTTACAAACCGCAATAAGATACGGGTTAAAACCGTTGCGTGTGTGAGAGCACCATCGGTGTTTATTCGCTGGATACACTATCTACTGTCTACTGAACGCAATAATCTGCTTACATGCGACACGGGGACGGGAACATTTTCTTCAACCAAGCTGCGCAACACGACACAAAACATGTTGTTTTGTTGCTTCAATGAGAGTGCTATCGGTCCGGCTCGACAAGAAATCATTTTTCTGCATCCGTGCTACGAAACTGAGGAAAAACTTTAGAAACTGAAAAAAGAGGTGGAGCTTATCAAATGATCGCTCTGAGCCGGAATGAAGTCACACATATTTTTAAAGTTATATCATTCCACCACGTACGAAAAATAATTCATCGAAGCCGATTAGTCGAAGCCGCTCATAATAGTTCTGAACAGCGACGACAGCAGTCCTCCCTTAGCAGCGGCGGGAGCGAGCAGTGGGTACGAGCATGGCTGCGGATAAGCGTAGCAGTTTCAGCGGATCTCACCATCGATAGCAGCAGGGCCAGCAGATGCAGGTACAGCGGATACCAATGGCGGCCACAACTGTGGCATGGCTACCCGAGTAAAGTTGAACAACAAAACGATAACATGATGTGATGTCTTGTTATCAAGTAAGCCAAATCCTATAACATGATATTCCATATTTAGATAACAGAGAACAACAAAATGAATCCAAAAATCACAATAAGGTTGTATGCAAAGCCACGACCGCAAGGTTGAAGTAGAATACTTTTACAAGAAAGATAATCTGGCTGCTTGCGTGTCAGTCATTTTTTCTAGTAAATAAACGTTGACCGTTCATTGGCAGTATTGTAATTTCTTTTTGTCTGATATTTTGAATGAAGTTCATTGGATATTTTTAAATTTCGTGCAAATGAGAAGTTGAAGTGCTGCCGAATTGTAATATGCACATTTAATACGACATCATTAAACGGGAACGGAACAAAGGCTACGGTTATGCAGAACGCGAATGCCGGCGCGATGCGATTCGCCTTACCGTGGTGAAATGTACAGCTCTTTTTAAGGCGAAGTAGAGCAATACATTTCAACAGATTTCGTCTTGCCGAATCGCATCGCGCCGTTATTTGCGTTCTGCATGACCGTAGCCAAACACTAAGCGACGCAAACACGTAATAATAGTCAGAGTATTCATGTAGATGAAGATAATTAACTTTGGATTATAGCGCAAAACGAGAAATATTAACTCTTCAAATAATCATTTGTGTTCTTCAAATTTCAGTTGTTCAATTTAATATCCGATGAAATGTTTGTTTATTATCTGATGAAGCTCTTATATAGGCCAAATGATGCATTCCCAATTTACTAGGTCCATAACTCTGCCGACCGTGCTTGGGAAAGCGCGGTATAACGACCAATCAGAGGTCGAATTTTGTTTTGACAAGGCTTAAGAGTTTTCAACAGTACAATAGTTCGAATGATAAAATTGCAATTTAATGCATTTGGTAGGAATCTTAGAAGATTTTCTAATCGATTGCTGCAAAAACGAAGGAAATCCAACGAAAACTAACCGATTTATTAGCATTTGAAATTTTTCTCACTTTTTTCAGTTTTAGATTTTCATTTTACATCGCAATGTAGCCGAACTTCCTGAGAGAAGTATTCTAATTCAAAATTAAATCTTCATTTATTCATTTGTTGTCCTTATAAGGACAATTGTTCAATTTATCATAGGATGTAGTGTTTATCTTACATCTCTGTGTTACCTTGATAGTGAGGACTAAGGCGCACGGTCAACACAATGAGAAAGGTGTTTTCACATTGAAAACTAGACACGGCTTTGCTGGAGTAAGTGTTGGCAAATGCATCTACCGCTAATACCACCGCTATCATACGAAAGCGCGTCGTTTCATGTGGGGAACATCAACAACGAAAAATGACGCGCGTCTCAGCATAACCCGAACTGTTTCGCCGTGCTGCTCCCATTTACCTTTACATCGGCCTCAGGGAAGTACCGGCTGCATCTGCATCTACCGCTGAGGCTGTCACTATACTGCTATTGGTATCAAAAGCTATTAACTCTTCAAATAAGTGTGTTATTTGTTCTCAAAAGAACAATTGTTCAATTCAAAATCGGATTAACGCAATCGCATCTCTGTAATATTACCGACAATGATATTCTTCTGAACAAACTGATACAACTGTCCCATTAGGCCTCTGCCATAATAGACGCGAAAAGTGACGCGAACCGATTCGCTCGGCTGTAGGTTAATGTACAGCCATCAGTAGAGCTGTACATCAACCTACGGCCGAGCGGGATGAAAATAGGAATGAATTATTTTACGTACGTGGTGGAATGATATAACTTGAAAAATATGTGTGACTTCATTCTGATTCAGAACGATCATTTGATACGCTCCACCTCTTTTTTCAGTTTCTAAAGTTTTTCCTCAGTTTCGTAACACGGATGCACAAAAATGATTTCTTGTGAACATTCTGTCGAGCCGGACCGATAGCACTCTCATTGAAGCAACAAAATAACATGTTTTGTGTCGTGTTGCGCAGCTACGTTGAAGAAAATGTTCCCGTCCCCGTGTCGCATGTAAGCAGATTATTGCGTTCAGTAGACAGTAGATAGTGTATCCAGCGAATAAACACCGATGGTGCTCTCACACACGCAACGGTTTTAACCCGTATCTTATTGCGGTTTGTAACATCAAGCGATTTCGTTAGCTCGCTGTTGCGTGTTGCATCATGTGACAACTTGGCAGCTGGGAGACGACGAAATTCTGTTTACGCTGATTGATTGAATCGTCTTCATATTAGCTCTGCATAGTCGAACTAACTTCATTTGTGAATGCGTTCTAACAGGGCAGTTCATTATTCAATGTCGGTTATGCTGATCGCAGCGTTTGCGCTGCCCCTACAGTGGAGGGTTTACTAAATAAAGTAAAAAATAGACAACTACAACAGAATTTGATTGCATCCCGCACAGAATGTCTGCTTGTGTTGATGCCAGAAAATTATCAACCTTCAATTATTTTTTTATTTGCCTTCAAAAAAGCATTTTGCTGTTCAAAATCGGTTGCTAATTACAACCTTTGTGCTGCCCTAACATTGGGGAAATTAAGATACACGGACAACATGCACTGTGGAAGCTATTTCACATTCAGTAAATAAGACGGGTGCGACAAATTTAAATTGCTAGGATGCAACACAGAATGCTTGCTTGCGTTGACAAAAATTAGCAACTTTCAATGACTTGTTTAGTTGCCTTCAAAAAGGCATTTTGATTTCCAAAATTGGATTTCCTGATGGCAATCTTCATGCTGCCCCAACACGGGGGGAATAATGGCTGTCTGGCGACACACGCTGAGAAGAACCGCGCTGCTCCTGAGACGTGGTGACCAACCACAGAGCTAGTGCTGCTGCTGAGAAGGACGACTGCTGTTGTCGCTGTCTAGAACTATTATGAGCGGCTCCGGCTGAAACAGGCTCTAATATAGACCAAATAGCATGTTTTCAATTGCAAGGTATATGATCCTGTCGACCGTGCTTGGGAAGCAAGCATATAACGACCAATCAGAGGTCGAATTTTTCGTTTTGAAAAGGCTTGACTATTTTCAATAGTACAATAGTGTGAATAACAAAATTACAATTATCTTATTTTAGGAAGAATCTTAGAAGATTTTCCAATCTATTGCTACAAGAACGAAGGAAATCCATCGAATACTAACCGATCTATTAGCATTTGAAATTGGACATATTTTTCACTTTTTTCGGTTTTAGATTTTCATTTCACATCCCTATGTAGCCGAACTTCCTGAGAGAAGTATTCTACTTCAGAATGCCATGATTTGTTATTCAGATGCCCTGAGGGCTGTTATCCTACTTTATTCGGGTACGGATAGCGTTGCAGTTGCTCAGCAGTTGGGCCAGCGTATAGCGGCCACAACTGTGGCATGGCTATGCATAGCGTGGCTGTTGCAGCGGGTATATCGATAGTAGCAGGGTCAGCTGATGCAACGACACTCCCTTCACTAAAATTCTGTTTCAGTGTGGTACAGTCCCCCCACGATTATGGATCACTTAAGAAGATGTATGAATTCAAAAAATCATTTCTGACCAATTTTATTGTTTATAAGTAATCTATAAATGTTTTCAGTCACAGAGATATGTAATCTTTCACTTCATTGAGTATTTCTTTCCATGTTTTGTGAATATTTCTCAGAGAGTATGTTTATTTCATAACTCACCAAATACACAATTATGGACCACTTTTGAGAGCGGTCTAATTATGAGACATTTCGCATCATATTATGGAACACCATAATAAAAACAGCTTTTGGCAACGAATTCATTCAATAAACCTTATTCAAATTATGTAATTTGAAGAAATAACATATTTCAAATCGTATTAAAGATCCCGCATGGCCTGGCCACATTTTATGTGCCTTTTGAGGTTGCAGTTAGATCGAGAGTCCACGTCTGTCACTCCCGAAGATAGCAATGAACCATTGTATACGGTACATCATAACAGTTTCCCGCTTTACGTAGCTTTCCTGTCCCTCGTGCCTTGGAAATCTAGAGAAACATTTCAAAAGGTCCTATCTGACATCGATGCTAATCAGAGAAAAATGACCTTGAAGTTTTGTAGATCTTTTTCAAATGCCAATTTCTACAGAAATAAAATTTTATCTTTTTTATGGTCTTAAGTGTAAAGAAAGAATGTTGTCTGCACCTCCAATGCTTTTTCTAACGTTTAAAATCCTTTTTCCAGGTTTTATTGATGGTTTTGTTACATAGGACCTATGTTGTTTTCCTTATCACATAGGACCTTTCTGATTGGTCTCTTAGTAAATATTAGCGACACATTGGACCTTTGATTTAATGGCTCCAAAGGCTTAATACGAACTAATATATTTTTATGATTGAGGTATGATATTCGAATTCGAAATTTATTTTCATAAAAACATTTTTTAGCTTTTTTATGATTTTTTTTTATTTGACCAACATTATTCTAACATAATCTTATTCTGTGTGGATCAAAATAAATAGGAATCCAGTACCCACTTAATCATGAAGGCAGGCGGGGTCAGTGAAGAGGTCTATGAAATGACCGCAAAAAATGAAGTGGGGAATCAAATAGAAATTAAAAATGTTAAACTCAATCAAGAAAGGAAATGTGATATGTCATGCGATGTGAAAATATCTAATACAGTTTCTTTAAAAAAAAAACTAACAAGAAACGGAAACAACTCAACCATTTTATGGTATATTTATTTTTATTTATTATAATTAATTCAAGGAAATTTAATTATGAACATTATTTTAATTATTTATTGCTGCTCATCATTGTCTTCAGGATCCAGATCAGCCTCAAAGTGGTCAGGTATGTTATTTTTAGCCCTTCTGCCTCTTTTGGCAGGAACTAATGTCTTTAAAAATGTAGCATAGTACTCTTTTTGTTTGACATGAGGCATGAGTTTTCTTAAGTCTTCTAGTTTCGCGCTTGGTAGTTCCAGAGGTTCACATGCTTTTGGCTTTAAACCTACTGTACCTACATTAGGTGCCAAATCAGGAAGAATTCGAATCTTATCAAATGTCACATCATTGATATTTTCTTTAAGTTCGACAAATCCCGGGAATTCAGTCGAAAATTTAAAAACCATCGTGTTTCTCAAGCGGAACGGCTTATCTGCGAAAGTGTTTTTTGGAAGTTTGTATCTTTGTTCCAAACATTTCAAATTGAGAATTTGTGTTTGTTCCAGTTCAACTACGTTGAATGGTACTCTTCGGCGGATATTTCCTATAAGAATTGCCCAATCATGAGGAATTTCTATGTTCATTGTATTCTTCTTCTTCGCTTTCTCAATGGCCCCGTGGATTGTGTCGACTTCCATATGCGAATGTCCACTCGCCATAAACTTATGGAAGATTTGTAGTTTCCGCCCACTTTCCGCAACGGTTTCGATGAAGTACGCTAATAAGAAGATTATCGTTCGGTTGTTGTTTTGGCCAGAGCATCGATCGCTGTAATATATTACCGTTTCAACGGTAGCTGGCAACTTATTTAGGTCGTGGAGTAGGCAAGAACCTATTTCTTGGGACCCCCTTCGGCCCTTCGTTTCATCCCATAAGAAACAATCCGCTGAGTTAACGTAAAGGGCTGATCGCGACGTGAACGATGACAATGACATGGTTGAGGATATCGACCACTAACGACAGAAGCTTGATCAGCACGGCCACGGTCTATTCTGCTTGACGTAAAGGACTGATTGCGGCGTGATCATGATGAAGAGGAAAACGATTACGGTGCGATAGACCTGACAAAATCGTGTTATAGAGAAAATTAGTATGCCATCCAAACATGATAGAAACTTTCGCATAAAATTTTACCACATATAAAAGAAGGACCATGGGGTGTTGAACGTCTATTCTCTAGGCTGTTGGAGTGGTGACACCGACTACCGATAGCAGAGACTTGGAAAGAAGGGCCAGGACGAGGTGAACCTCCGTCAGTAGAACGGTAGTGGCATGGTCGGGGATAGTATTGACTGTCGAATGACGAATTAACATCTGAAATTGGTTTTTTAGTTTGAAAATTTAGGTAAATTTTCACAGAAATTATGGCATTAAACTTTACCTTCACACAAATGGCCATAAAAGATTTCCATTTGATTTATATTTCTTGGACTTCGGCTGGCGTTATCTGCGGCATCTAGCATAACAAAATATACAAAATTACTCAAAGAATTCCAAAATAATTCTTCAACTTCCCGAGATTAGACGAAACGGATTCCATTTTCTGGTTTTTTCACTACGTTTTACGGATAAAAAAAAACATTCACTCAGTATTGCAATATTGAATCTTCGAGGTCCAAACTGTTTCTGTCAAAGTTTTCGTTTGAATAACATATTGGCCTACTAGTAGGTGAAAAGGTCCAATCAGAAAGCTGTGCGATATTGTAATACTTTTCAAATTGGACGTTTTTTTCGCACACTCAGAAATTTTTATAGTAATCAAAAACCAATTTTTTTTCAATAAGCTTAAAGACAAGAAGCTCTTTTAAACGAATACGCATAAATTGAGTTTTGTTTACAAATGTCAGATAGGACCTTTTGAAATGTTCCTCGAGAAATAATATTTTTCAAAGGCTCAGCACTGTTTAGCTTCCGTTTAGAGCTCAATAGAAGTTGAGAGGGTGTTTGAGTTGGTGAAAATCACATTTGAATCGGAGTGATCCATATTTATAGAGAACTATCTTGTCTCGGTCCCTATTATGGAACACTTAGAAAATAACTAGTTTTTACAGAAAAATCGTTATCAACCATCAATATTTTGATAAATCGTGCAGAACTTACCTTGATCTTTGTGTATGAGTTATTTTTTGCACGAGAATTAGCGATTATATGACATACGAACCTTATGAATGATGAGCGTGCTACTTACGCTGATTGAGAAAAACGACAAATATTTTGATAGATTCTGGAAGACAATATTTCACGCCTATAAAAAACACATCAATCTAGAAATAAAAATGATGTTTTCTCTGTTTAAAGCTAGCAAAGATGGCATATTTCACTGCAAAAATGTTACATGCCTTCGAACCGCTAGTTTAACTGAGTTAAATAACATGAGCCACAAAAGTGATCCGTAATTGTGGGAGTTCCATAATTGTGGGGGGAGTGTAGAGGGAAGCATCAGCAGCAGGCTTGCATGAAGTGAATACATCAGCCAGCAACTTTCCCATTAGGCCTCTGCCATAGTAGACCCGAAAAGCGGCGCGAACCGATTCGCTCGGCCGTAGGTTAATGTACAGCTCTACTGATGGCTGTACATTAACCTACAGCCGAGCGAATCGGTTCGCGTCGCTTTTCGCGTCTATTATGGCAGAGGCCTAATGGGAAAGTTGTATCATATTGTTCAGAAGAATATTATTTTCGGTAATATTACAGAGATGCGATTGCGTAAATCCGATTTTGAATTGAACAATTGTTTTTTTGAGAACAAATAAAACACTTATTTGAAGAGTTAATAGCTTTTGGTACCAATAGCAGTGTAGTGACAGCCTCAGCGGTAGATGCAGATGCAGCCGGTACTTCCCTGAGGCCGACGTAAAGGTAAATGGGAGCAGTACGGCGAAACAGTTCGGGTTATGCTTAGTCGCGCGTCATTTTTCGTTGTTGATATTCCCCACATGAAACGACGCGCTTTCGTATGATAGCGGTGGTATTAGCGGTAGATGCATTTGCCAACACTTACTCCAGTAAAGCCGTGTCTAGTTTTCAATGTGAAAACACCTTTCTCATTGTGTTGACCGTGCGCCTTAGTCCTCACTGTCAAGGTAACACAGAGATGTAAGATAAACACTACATCCTATGATAAATTGAACAATTGTCCTAATGAGGACAACAAATGAATTAATGAAGATTTAATTTTGAATTGGAATACTTCTCTCAGGAAGTTCGGCTACATAGGGATGTGAAATGAAAATCTAAAACTGAAAAGAGTGAGAAAAATTTCAAATGCTAATAAATCGGTTAGTTTTCGATGGATTTCCTTCGTTTTTGCAGCAATCGATTAGAAAATCTTCTAAGATTCCTACCAAATGCATGAAATTGCAATTTTATCATTCGAACTATTGTAATATTGAAAACTCTTAAGCCTTGTCAAAAAACAAAATTCGACCTCTGATTGGTCGTTATACCGCGCTTTCCCAAGCACGGTCGGCAGAGTTATGGACCTAGTAAATTGGGAATGCATCATTTGGCCTATATAAGAGCTTCATCAGAGAATGAACAAACATTTCATCGGATATTGAATTGAACAACTGAAATTTGAAGAACACAAATGATTACTTGAAGAGTTAATATTTTCTCGTTTTGCGCTATAATCCAAAGTTAATTATCTTCATCTACATGCATACTCTGATTATTATTACGTGTTTGCGTCGCTTAGTGTTTGGCTACGGTCATGCAGAACGCAAATAACGGCGCGATGCGATTCGGCAAGACGAATTCTGTTGAAATGTAGAGCTCTACTTCGCCTTAAAAAGAGCTGTACATTTCACCACGGTAAGGCGAATCGCATCGCGCCGGCATTCGCGTTATGCATAACAGTAGCCTTTGTACCATTCCCGTTTAATGATGTCGTATTAAATGTGCATATTACAATTCGGCAGCACTTCAACTTCTCATTTGCACAAAATTTAAAAATATTCAATGAACTTCATTAAGAATATCAGACAAAAAGAAAATACAATACTGCCAATGAACGGTCAACGTTTATTTACTAGAAAAAATGACTGACACGCAAGCAGCCGGGTTATCTTTCTTGTAAAAGTATTCTACTTCAACTTTGCGGTCGTGGCTTTGCATTTAACCTTCTTGTGATTTTTTAAATTTTAAATCATCAACAAAATAAGTCAAACCTTAATTTTTCAAAAAAGTAGGAGGTTGTATCCAAGACACGACTGCATAAATGACGTAGAACTACGTACACTGTTAACTAATGCATTGAGTGTTTCATTACCCTAGTAACACAACTGGTTTTATCAAAGTTTTATAGCACTTTTTTGGCTGTATTGAGCGTCATAAAACTTTGATAAAACCAATATTTTTACTTGGGAAATGAGTTATAATGTCTCCTAATGAAGGGTTGTGAATTTTGTGAACCGGATTCGGCATTGTTAGCAGAACGTGCCGAGTTAAAAGCCACACAGCACACACGCACAAATCATACCATATCATAGACACCCACACATCATACCATATCATACAGACACATATAATACACACACATATCATACACACACATATCATAAACACACACATATCAAACACACACATATCATACACACACACAAACACACATCATTCCATATCATACACACACATCTCACAAATCAAATATCACATGCTACAGCTATCAACACACGCTAAAGCGCTCCTCACACTGCTTCCGGGCCGGGTCCGTGTTCTCTCCGGGATTTTAATGCATTCACACTGCCTCCGTGTTTGAACCGTGCTCTGGCTGAGATCCGACTGTCCGGCACAAATCCGGCCCGGTCTCGGCACTGAAGCAGCGTGCATAGCGCTTAAAGCTTTCCGCACACGGTATAGATATGCACATACGCTATATATACATACACGCTGGATAGCGTTAGCTTCCTAGACTACTTGGAGGTGCTGGTCTCGTAAAATTTCTGGCTGTATTCACCCAACTATATCTGAATTGGATTACCACTGGTGGGGTCCAACCCAGATCGAAGGGTAGCCGAACTAAACGAGGAACTGCAGCTGCCCACTGCCAACGCCGTTGCCACCGTCGCTGCTACCAACGGTTTCCACCGCCACTGTTACTGCCGCTGCCACCGCCGGGGGAACGGCAAGCCGACGCCACTCGCGTGAACCATTGCATCGGCCTAATTCGATGCTGCAATCCACTGCCGCTATAATCCTATTGCCACCGTTGGCCTAAAGAATGTGACTAAAGGCCCAGATACACACACGTCGTAATGACGCCTTCTCTATACAAAGCAGAAGGATATGGAGAAGGCGTCATTACGCCGTGTGTGTAACTGGGCCTTAACTCGATCAAAAACACCTTTTTATAACCAAAGAATGCTCTGACATAGGCCCCGCCTTTTTGTTGAGTTTTACTATTCTTTAATCTTTTTCGGCAAAATACAACAATTCGGATTTAATTTTTGTATCCAGCGGAAAAACACCGATGTTGCTCTCACACACGCAACGATATAACCCGTATCGTGTTGCAGCTGGGAAGGTCAAGCGATTTTTTTGCTCGCTGTTGCGTGTTACATATCGTGTTGGAACTCTGTGACTGGGAGACGACAATATTCTGAATCCAGTAAAAATTATTGCTGAGAAGTTGAATCAATCGCCTTTGTTAAGGCGCTCTAACATTTGAATGAAGTGTAATTTTTTCATATTTTCGTGCAACGAGCAGCTGTTGAAAGGTTTCCGGCCTTTTATTCACGCATGAAAATTCCTTTATGTATCACTGATTAAACAGAATGAGAAAGCATTTGTTTCCGAATTCTAGCGCTCGAGACCTTTTCAAAAAATCATTTATCTTCAATTACTCGTAATTTACCTTGATAAATGTAGTTTGCTGTTAAGGTGAAACCTCATTGAATCCAAAAATGGCCGATTTCGAATCACCACTTCGAATTTTCGAAAGCACAAGACTCGGAAATAGTGAATGCGTTCCCTGTGAAAATGCTATTTTATGTTTGCTGTGGTAAAGCAAACATAAAATAGAATTTTCATAGGGAACGCAATGAGTATTTCTGAGTCTTGTGCTTTTGAAAATTCGAAGTGGTGACTCGAAGTCGGCCATTTTTGGATTCAATGAGGTTCCACCTTAAAAATCGGATATGCTGAACGCAACCTTTGTGCTGCCCACAGTGGGGTAATAAGTTTCCACACATAGTAAATTTAGGCTAGCTGGATAGCACAGCATGCTGTTGTTTGCCAAAATAAGACCAAGCTTCATCGTGGGGAAGAAAGCCTAAGCCTTCAACCGGCAATCCGAAACGTTTGTTGCTACCGCGCTGCCGCTCTGATATGTGACCAACCGGCAAATGACTTTTTCAAGCCGAAAGTAAATTCGGCAAACTAGCTGATACTGGCGCAAACTGCTACGCTACGGCTAACTAGGTATGTCGATCTTTTTAGGGGAAAGCCAGCAAACGACCAATCAGAGGACGTTATTTTTATTTCAACAAGGCTTGACAATTTGCAATAGTGCAATAGTTCGCAGAATCAAACAACATTTTTCTGCATTTGGGCAGATGCGAGTATAATTTTCCAATCGATTGCTGCAAGAATGGAGGAAATCGGTTGAAAACCAATTGACCTATAAGCATTTGAAAAGGGACAAATTTCGTCCCAGTTTTTCAGTTTGCATCCCTGTGTAGTTCTACGTCAAAAAAAAAAAAAAATTTTTTAAATTCAAGATATTTTTCCCAACCGAGGAAAAACTGGTGATTTAACCTGGGAACTGGGATTTAACCGAAAAACTACGATTAAAGAAAGGGGAAGAGGCCAAAGATTGGCCTGTGCATCGATTTGTGAAGCTATGAGAAGCACTCCATCAAAAGCCCTAGATGCAATACTTCACCTTCTTCCACTTCATCAAGTGGTTCGACTAGAAGCGGAAAACAGTGCTCTAAGGCTAAATCGACAGTGCAACCTAAAAAAAGGAGATCAAACAGGACACCTGAGAATACTGAAAGATTTTCAAATAAATAATCTAATAAAAAGTAAGGAGGATTGGCTGGAGAGGAAACCAAATTTCGAAATTCCTTACAGAACAGTAGAGATAGAACGCGAAAGTTGGCAACAGGGTGGACCCACAATTCGGGATGGTTCACTGTGCTTCTACACAGACGGTTCTAAAATGAATGGTTCCGCGGGAATTAAGAAATTTTTTCCCATGGGACACTGGCCAACAGTTTTCCAGGCGGAAATATACGCGATAAAAGAGTGCACGAATACGTGTCTGGAAAGAAATTATCGACATGCAAATATTGGCATTTTCTGTGATAGTCAGGCAGCACTTAAAGCCCTGAATTCTTCTTTCTGCCACTCTAAACTAGTGTGGGAATGCATACTGTCGCTCCGAAAGTTAGCCATGAAAAACCAGGTGAACTTATACTGGGTCCTGGTCATTGTGGAATCGAAGTAAACCAGAAGGACGACTTACTAGCCAAACAAGGGTCATCTACTAACTTTGCTGGCCCAGAACCCTTCTGTGGAATCTCCCCGAGTGCTCTAAAAGCTGAACTCGGTGAATGGGAGAAAGCGACCATCAAAGCAAACTGGGATGTCATAAGCGGATTACGACAATCGAAAAGATTCATAGAGCCAAATCGCGAGAAGAGCCTCGTGCTGCTCAGATTAAATAAGAAAGACTTAAGGACATTCACAAGACTTATTCAGGGCACTGTCCGAGAGATAGGAAAACTTGATGATAGGAAAACTTGATGATGATAAATGTCGCCTGTATGGCAACGAAAGCGAAACCTCAGAACATCTACTCTGCGAATGCCGAGTATTACAACGCAGATTGCGTATCTTCGGTAAGGGACACATAAAACCTACCGAAATTTGGAGGGAAAGTCCTGGTGAGGTAATAAACTTCATACGAAGTGCATTGCCTAACTGGGATAAATGTGCAATGTAGCAAGGACATCAACTCGCCAAATAGTTATGTACCTGCTCGTACGCACTTAGAGTAAGGTGAAGCATACCACAATAGATCAAACAATGGTCACAGTGGTTCAGTCTTCTACAAGGGAAAAAAAACTCCCGTAACAAGTACCATTGGCTGAATATCGCACTTCAGGCATAAAAGTTAAAGCATTGCAATATTCGGAAATTTGTAGTACTGCTTGGGGACTACAAGTTTGTCATACATCGTTTCTCAAAATTGTGCTGGTGGGGTGAGCTATCGGTAAAACGAAACTGCAACCGAAAAAACACCCACAAATTGAATAAGCAAATTTGCCGTATTTGGAAACTCAAATATAATTCATAACGTTTACGCAATAATATAAAAAATGTTTGAAAATATTTTTTGAATCACGAGCCCTAACCAAACACCATACATGTAAAGCCCAGCACGCGAAGCGGAAAATCGCTTGAAGTCTCAGAAGCACACTGGTCCAATTATCATACATTTGTTGGTCCGATCATGATACAAATTCTATGGTCAGGAAAAACGATATATTTAAATGAATTTACGTCAGATTTGCTATGAATTGTTATTTTTGTAAACTAGACAGATATACTTTTACGATAAATATATTTTATTTATGATTGTAAAAATTGAAAATAGTCTAAATTGGTCGGATCATGATACATTACCCGAATACTTCTTCAAATTTTTCTTCGTATTTTACCTCCACGGTAAAGGTTTTGATTCTTTTTAATATTTTTTTTTTCTGGAAATATTTCATCAATTTTTTCATCCTTATAGTCAGGATGGTGCGTAAACTGTCAAAAAGACTACAATATGTTTCGTTTTTTGCTCATTTTTACGGTCTGTCATAGGCTCTCAATCGATCAAAATAAATGAGTCATACACCCTCTACGAAATTGTTGAATAAATGGTTTCAATTCGAAGTTTATTCAATAAAAAGCTAATTTTTAACGGTCCTAACTGGTTCATGCACCCTACAGTATTCACAAATTAATTCTTTCAAGAAGCAGCCATAAAAATGGGCCAGTAATTCAATTAGATCGATAATTACCATCGGACTCCCACCCCCGAAGGATTGGGTTCACAGAAGGTGTGGTTTCTAAGGGGTGTCATTAAAATACACTTACCTTGCTGTTCTAGTGATTCTGCCGAGTCTCCATGAAAATACGGATGCTTATGCTGCTGCTTGTGACCGTACTGTCCGTGAAAGGGTTGGTTCGGGTGTATCGGACTGCTGGCGAACTGTTGCTGGCGGAAATGAGCCGGTTGCTGGTAGCTTTCATCTAACTGCTGCTGCTGTTGTTGTTGTTGTTGTTGTAGCCGGTCAGTTAAAGGTGGCGGTTGATGATGCTGCCGAAAGGCAAAGATATCGCCAGGCTCAATTATGACCGGTGACGGGGACTGCAGCCGCTTTGATGTGTTGAAATGTAACGGTCTGCCGTATCCGGCGGAGGAAGCCGATAGAATGCCAACCGTGTGCAACCGCTGCTGCCGCTGCTCGGGAGGTGCGATCAGTGCCGACGACGGTGCACCTCGAACGATGCCACCTCCAGCTAGGATAAGCTGTAAGCACAAAACTACTAACCCAGGCATCTCCTTGCCTGTGATTAATTCGACTTTTGCAGCACCGTTGTGTGAAATGTGGCCGATATCTCGAGCGTGGATGTGGTTTGTATGCAAAACAGCACGCGATGCCGGAGCCTTCTAATCAGATGCTGTGGCTAGCATTGTGGAGCCTGAGATTGTTAGTCGGTGGCGCTGAAAATTGGAAATAATAGGTTCTGATTAAATAGGACTGCCAAGGCGCCGGGTGGGGCAAAAGGTAAAACTAGACTTATTTAATTGTCGGTGTTGTGTTTTGTAATGAAGGCGGTGCAAAGGTGCTTAGCGGAATCTATTAGTTGTGTTCCCTCATCCAAAGCAGAATTAGAACCTGTTAGTTTACTCACCATTACTAATGGTGGAAATAGGATAGTGAAGCATAATTGATTTTGTTACCAGCCAAAATGATGTGTAGGAGTGGCCAAACATTACCATAATTGAACTAAATTGTAAATAAAACAAAAATACAAATTTAATCGAATTAATGGTGGTAAATTGATAGCTGGAACTGTTCAGTGCTTTTGATCCCGACAACAATTGTTATAGAACTTTAATTATTAATGAAATTCTGGAATTCACAGGACGTAAAATAAATCTGAACGTACACGTTACTGATCACATCAACTCTGTAATCTATTGTGTATATTTTGAAAATCTAAAATTAATGTTGTAAGAAAAGGATAACGCATTACGGGTGCGAGTCCATCAGCTTCAATCACTGTGTCACAATTTTTAGATTAGACTTTGATCACCAGTATGATTATTGATGCTGTTATGTGACACAGTGAATGAAGCTGATGGGCTCGCACCCGTAGAGCGTAATCCTTTTTTTTGGACTGGGCACAACCGGTTGCATTGTAATAACAGTTTTTGCTCCTCCTTCCTGGTAGAGGATTATTATCTAGCGCTTCACAGCCGGAAGAGTACTAGACAAGTCAAGCCCGTGAGAAATGAAGCAACGCGAGCCTACAGGAAAACCAACCGTCACAGCTAATGATTGTCTGCCATAATGGGTAATGTCTGCCTGCCGGTGATGAATGATTCTCCGACACGAAGACTTCTAGTGAAAATACGAACTAAAGAGCTAGCAACTAGCAACAGCAGCGCGCTCTCCCCGGTTGACGACAAGAGCCCGAAACCATTAGATTGATGATTCGGGTCGCAATTGACGGTCGTAGCCTACGGCTAGAGAAGGACACTTTCTATTGAAACGTCTGACTGTTGTTCGTATAACGGAAACCAGTCACGTTTGCGTCACTTGTTGATGTTGCTACCGTTGTTGTAGTTTCTGAACGCGACACGATTGAGAATAAGGTAAATTGTGGCTCTCACTCCCACTCAATTAAACTTTTAATTTGGAACATCTTGAAAAAGGAGCGACCTGTATTTGCTACTTTCCTTTCAGGTTAGGGAATGAGAAAAATCTCGTTTCATTATAGAATAAATTGGTTTAAAATGATCAATAGAAGTGATGAAGATATGCTACAAAAACGGAGTCATGATTAATCTAGGTTTTTTTTTGCTCATGCATAGCAATTAGCTGCACGGAGCAATTTTTCTATTAAAAAAGCTTATAAATAAACATGTATAAAAGAGCAAAAAACAGATGCTGCATCACGGAGTCGTAAATTTTAAAAAAAAAAGGCTAAATTAAATTATTACTCTCGTAAAAGTAAATGTATTCTTTGTTCACCCTGTCCGGCAACAGTACCAGTAACCAAGAACCGAAAGCGTGATTATAAACAACGTTCAAGCCGGAGGGTGTGCTGGAGAGTGAATTAACTACCAATTTTCTTTTGAAATGTTCTGCCCACATGAACTCAAAAAAAAAACGGTTTACTGTCTAATGGAAATTAATTGGAAATTGAATATATATTGTCCTCAAGCAGACCTCTTTTTAGGTAAAATCTATGACTCCATTCTAAGAAGGCATTAATAATTATTGCTGTAAAATATAAAAGTAATCAATATTTATTTTTTTTATCAGTGGTAGACTAACAATTTCAATTCCTTTTGTATGTGTAACTAATATAAAAAAATGATGGTAATTCTGTAAAGGAAGGTACAGCTTAAGTTAGACAGCAACCGTCAATTATGTAATGCTCATATTTTTAAAAACCAACAGTCTTCTGGACTGACGAAGATTCCGATGCAAATGCAAGTTGAGAAAGATCATGACCGACAGATTGTTTCCAGACATCCAGGTATCAGCATCAATCGCTAATTAAGTAAATTCAAAAATAGAGGTATTCATTAACATAAAAAAATTAACAGAGATATAAAAAATTTATGGACATATAAAACTGTATTATCAGGCAGCGAGAGGTTTAGAGCGTTACGCATTGTTTTCAGACACCATTTTTTATCAGACACCGCTTTTTTCATTAAGTTTGCTTACAAAGGAGAAAGATTTCAGACGCTATATATAGAACTGCAAACTGGACAGCAGTGAACTAAAATGGATGAGATACTAACTAGCCAAAATGAGCGAATGAGGAAAGTATTATAGTATCTTGACCCAAACCCAATGTTCTTTATTGAACAGAGTAAGGAGTAATGCTAGGGGTAAAATATCAATACCATAATCATTTGAAAAACTGTTTTTTTTTTTTCATCATTAAACAAACACATACTCATAAAAAAAGTTTTCAAAACGTGTACTGTAAAATTTATGCACGCGTTTCACGAAGGACTTTTGCTTTTACAGCCGAAGTGCTTATTTGGTTGGTTAAGATGAATTTTTAATCGCAGTCAAGAATTGGGATTTCGGCTTAGCAGTCATTCATCTCAGAATTTAGAACGAAGTTATTGTCATTCGTCCCAACGTTTCAGCACTTATTGGTGCCTTCATCAGGGGAAACTGTTCAAAGGAGTAATTTATTAATAACTTTGCATTTTACAAAACTTTTTCCCGCGACTTACAATGATGATTATCGGACTACGTCAGGTGGTTGCATTTAAAGTTCACTAGTCACTAATTTTGAAATTTTTTTATCATTGGACAATCTAAACAAATTGAAACAACATGAAAAAACTAGCCTAAACATCGAAATACACTTTAATGCTTACGTTTATAAGTTTGGTGGTGGGAGGAATTTATTTTCACTGTCGGAGTAGTGTGGCGGTTTTAACTTGTGTTTCTGTTCAGTTAACTGTTATACCATCTTCATTTAGGCTTTTAAGTTTGTGTAAGATCCCCGCGTATGCTGTGTTGAGGTTGTCCACATCAATACGGCGGTTCACTATGTGTGGTGTACAGTAGATGTGACACATTTCTAAAAATGGTAGTGAAGCTGTGTGTTTCGATCTATCTATTATGCATGTATTCTCTAAGTCGAATCTGTGTTCTGTGTCGATGCAATGCTCAATGAGAGCGGTTTTCTCTCTTAGCTCGGATAACTGGTAGTTTGTCTGTGTGTCCGCATTTAGTATCTGGTTGAGTTTGTTTACGTTGGATGCATGTCCGTAGAGTCTGGTTTTTAATTTGTTTGAAGTCATTCCAATGTAGCTGCTGTTACAGCCGCTGCACGGAATTTTATAAATAATGTTGCTGTTTTCGTTTTTATTTGTAGGATCCTTAACTTGACTGTGGAAGCTGTTCACAGTTTTGTTCAATTTTGTGGCGATGCAGATGTGCGGATAATCCTTTTTGAACAGTTTAATGAGACGATCACTCAGTTTGGGGATGTAAAGGAGAGATCTGTAAGCAATGTTTATGCTGGGTGTTATGCTGGTTGTGCTTGCTAAGGTGACCATATCCTGAAGGTTGTTTGCCGTGGATGGTGCATTGCTGGCTTGATGTGGTTGCTGAGAGGACGGCGGTGGGGCTGTTGGCTGTGGAGCTGTTGTGGGTGGAGGTGCTGGTGGTGGCAGTGTGATTGCTGAAGGATGGACAACTTCTCGGCTCATCAACCTGTACCATTCTAGGCAACGAGAAGTTGTCCATCCTTCAGCTATCACACTGCCACCACCAGCACCTCCACCCACAACAGCTCCACAGCCAACAGCCCCACCGCCGTCCTCTCAGCAACCACATCAAGCCAGCAATGCACCATCCACGGCAAACAACCTTCAGGATATGGTCACCTTAGCAAGCACAACCAGCATAACACCCAGCATAAACATTGCTTACAGATCTCTCCTTTACATCCCCAAACTGAGTGATCGTCTCATTAAACTGTTCAAAAAGGATTATCCGCACATCTGCATCGCCACAAAATTGAACAAAACTGTGAACAGCTTCCACAGTCAAGTTAAGGATCCTACAAATAAAAACGAAAACAGCAACATTATTTATAAAATTCCGTGCAGCGGCTGTAACAGCAGCTACATTGGAATGACTTCAAACAAATTAAAAACCAGACTCTACGGACATGCATCCAACGTAAACAAACTCAACCAGATACTAAATGCGGACACACAGACAAACTACCAGTTATCCGAGCTAAGAGAGAAAACCGCTCTCATTGAGCATTGCATCGACACAGAACACAGATTCGACTTAGAGAATACATGCATAATAGATAGATCGAAACACACAGCTTCACTACCATTTTTAGAAATGTGTCACATCTACTGTACACCACACATAGTGAACCGCCGTATTGATGTGGACAACCTCAACACAGCATACGCGGGGATCTTACACAAACTTAAAAGCCTAAATGAAGATGGTATAACAGTTAACTGAACAGAAACACAAGTTAAAACCGCCACACTACTCCGACAGTGAAAATAAATTCCTCCCACCACCAAACTTATAAACGTAAGCATTAAAGTGTATTTCGATGTTTAGGCTAGTTTTTTCATGTTGTTTCAATTTGTTTAGATTGTCCAATAATAAAAAAATTTCAAAATTAGTGATTAGTGAACTTTAAATGCAACCACCTGACGTAGTCCGATAATCATCATTGTAAGTCGAGGGAAAAAGTTTTGTAAAATGCAAAGTTATTAATAAATTACTCCTTTGAACAGTTTCCCCTGATGAAGGCACCAATAAGTGCTGAAACGTTGGGACGAATGACAATCACTTCGTTCTAAATTCTGAGATGAATGACTGCTAAGCCGAAATCCCAATTCTTGATACCATCTAAAGTCGAACTCTCCCACCCATTTAATCGCAGTGTTTTCAAAAGAGAACTCATTTGAAATGCATAAACAATTGTTTTGTTGATTTCAATTAGCTCTGGTATATTTCTACTACTTGTGGTCGGAGAACGTTCTTACAAAGTTTTCACGGATTTCAAAACGTGTCAAACCTTTCATATGAGAGCTAAACTTACTGGTATGCATTCAGTAAAATTGGAAATGAAACTGGCAAATGTTGCGTCAGATTTCAAACGATAATAACAACATAACCATTCAATCCCAGCCGACACCGGGAGATTTTCTGAGGCAAAAAATCTCTGGGATCACGCCTTCCATCGCATGAGGAAGTAAAGCCGTTGGCGCCGGTCCGTTGATAAACGGGTCGTGAGTTAGGGTCCTGGGTGTGGAGTCGCCTCCCTGGGCGTCGGTGATTGGCCACAACAGTGGCGGAGCTAGACCGACGGAAAATAAGCGAGAATAAAAAAAACATAACCACATGATGGATAACAATAACCAATATGTTGGTGGATGGATAAAATGTTGAACAATTGTGTAATATGCTAGTTATCATTATTTTTTCATTGCAAAGTTGTAGAAATCGATAAAATGTGTCAAGGACAAATTTACGCGAACAATGAACCAATCACATGCGAGCATTCCTAGCACAGACGACATGAATAGACACCAACCATTCCCTGTGATATTCTCTGTATCACTATCCAAAAAAAAAATTGACAAATCTCCCCGTCCCAATAGGTCAATTTATGCTTGCTTCCATGAGCCTAGACTAATTTGATGTCTCGAAGGTAAAGGTTTTTCGAAAAATTTGCTACAACCCCTTCTCTTGAACAATTTCTAAACCTGCTGTTGAAAGAAAAAACGCTGGTAATAGCAACAGTACCGTTGAGTATATGGGGAGTAGAGCGCCGCTAGTTTCTCGTCGTCTATCATTGCAGCGGGCACGACTTCTATTCGCGTGCAATAAAAACTGCGATGCTGCTACTAATGGAAATTGAAAGTTTGTTTCATGAATATGATTACCATGAAAACCATAAATTACTCAACAAGAATTGAACATTTTTGCAACGGTTAGTTATAGGCTATTTTTATTTTTTTATCATCTTCGATATTCACTATATAGGTGATCATGTCCGGCATAATATCGAACGAATAAGTTTCTAAAAATAAAAATTTATAGACGAGTAAGAGCCGGCGAGTGCTTATCAATTTTTTGTCCATTTACTAAGATCTATTTAGAATTTTTTTTTCACATTTCAACATTGTTAGATACTTTTTAATTTTTAACTTTACAAATATAAAATATACTTAGATTGGCTGCATTCTTAATACAGTGAATGTAATTGTTGGCAAATGTAACAAACTTGTGGAGCAAAAAAAATAATCTTTTCAAACTTCGTTGTAGTTGTAGTTGTTAAATGTTGTTTGCACTAAAAAAACCCAACAGGCGCAACATCACCAAGTGTAAATGAAGTTCTTTCGAGTGTAATTAAATATTTTTCTGGAAAAATGAAGGGAGGGTGAGAATTAAAATACGTAAATCACAAAAATCACCAATCAACTTCCAGATGGTCTCGAGGTACAATGCTGGCCTAACTAAAAGTTTGTTTGCAACGAAATTCAATCAATTCAATTCAACCTAAGCGGCAAATAGACGCAGAAAATGCTCGATTCGTCGAACTGAGTCGAGTAGTATATGACATTGGGTCATTTGGATCACGTTTCTACCATTTAATTAGCCAGTGATCGTTGGGAGAAAGTCAATATGTTTACACTCATTATGTGATTTCACATTTTTATAAACAATTGACAAAGTTACAAACCGATTACAATGAAATTAAATAGTAACCTATGGGGCAACTAGACCTTTCATTTGACACTAATTTTGTGAAAATCGGTTCAGCCATCTCTGAGAAAAATGAGTGAATTTAAACAACCTCAGGATAACTTTTCTTTACATAATTTATTAACCATATGTTCAATCATTACGAAATTTAAAAGTTAAGGGTTTTCGAGACAGCCCAATCATTTGAAACCAGTTTTATTGAAATCGGTTATGTGGTTTCTGAGATATTGATGTTTCGTGATTTTTAAAATTTTGATACATAACCTCTAAACTAAAAATCCGATTACAATGTAATTCAATAGTAACCTATGGCACACCTAGACCTTTCATTTGCAATGAAAAGTGAGTGAGAAAAAAAAGTTGCACATACACACACACACACACACATACACAAAAAATGCTCAGTTCGTCGAAAGGGGTCGAGTAGTATATTACATTCGGCCATTAGGACCACTTTCATACCTTTGGTTTTTCCAGTGATTGCTATACCTTTCTAGGAGAAAGGCAAAACTAAGTAAGAGCTTAAAAACCTGGCTACACGCATGTTTTCGTCCGCCAAGACGAATGTTCCGGATAACTGCCGGAAGACCGCACGCAAGAACGTAATATTTTTTTGCGAGGAAGCTAACATGATTACCTTCCATGGGAAGTTCAACAAACTCAATCATCTGTCTTAGTTTTTTTTTCATCACCCTTTGAAAAAAGTCCATTTTTTACCGCAAATGTTAAGTCTGCATCATATTTTTCAGTTAGCTTATTTTTCGCTTCGCTAACTATTACATACACTGTTTGCTTCTATGAACTAGGTCTCTTCAGTTTGACAACTTCGATTCCTCTTAAGACTAATTATGATGAAAGTTTAGCATATATACCTGGAATTGCAAAAAAACTCCTGTTTACTGAAGTTTTAGACTGAAGTAAACTCGTGAATCAACTGAATTTGCTTCTCAGTGGAAATATATAATAAACTGATTTTAAATGCTACAAGCTATACAGCCCTAAGGATTGTAGAAAATGCTTACGTGGACTAAACATTGTAATTGGAAGGATTTTTAGTTACAAAGATTACAAAGTTCGCAGACAGAATCAATTTGTTTGTTCAGTGACTTGCGCATTATGTTATTTACCAACACTCGAAAGAATTTCGGTTTCACTTGGCGATATTGTGCCTGCAGTGTTTTGACGTAAAACTATGTCTCTCAGGAAGTTCGGTTACATAGGGATGGAAAAGGAAAATCTAAAAACGGATAAAATGAAAAATATGTCCAATTTCGTTCTTGCAACAATTGATTGGGAAATCATCTATGCATTCGCCAAAATGCACAAAATTGTTATTTGATTATTCGAACTATTGTACTATTGAGAACTGTCAAGCCTTGTTAAAACGCAGAATTCGATCTCTGGTTGGTAACTTAATACTTGTTTACCCTAGCACGGTCAACTGAACTATATACCTAGTTAAACCGAGAAAGTACTATTTGGCCTATATAATAGCCTGCTTCTACCTAAATCAGTCATATTAGTTCTGGATAGCGATTAAGACAGTCCTAGCAGCAACAGTAGCAGCGGATAGCAACAGTGGTAGCTGGTGAAGCATGCACTGCACTAGAAGCGGAGACAAAAATGTAGAACTTGCTTCCTAGGTAACACGCACTCGACCTGGGTATTTCGGTCGACGATTCCGTTCGCATCAAACAGAAAAAGCATGTGTTGCTGTGGGTGACTTTTCTAAAGTTGAATGAAGTGCACAGGGTGAGTCATTTTTGCTTTGCTTGACTCCGGAAATATTGTAACAAACAGCTGTATGTAGTTATACGTTAACTTGACGGTCGTGGCTTTGCACAAAACCCTTGTGATTTTGACGTAGAACTACGTCTTTCAAGAAGTTCTAAATCTAAAACCGGAAAAAGTTAAATATATGTCCAATTTCAAATGCTAATAAATCGGTTAGTTTCCGATGGAATTCTTCGTTCTTACAGCAATTCTTACAGAATGAAAAATTTTCTAAAATTTCTCTCAAATGCAGAAAACTGTAATTTTATTATTCGAACTATTGAACTGTTGAAAATTGTCAAGCCTTATCAAAACGCAAAATTCGGCCTCTGTTTGGTCGTTATATGATTGGTTTCCCAAGCACGGTCAACAGAATTATAGACCAAGTAATTCGGAATGTACTATTTGGCCTATATAAGAGCCTGCTTCATATCTCCCAGCTGGTCTCGAGGTACGATGCTGGCCTAACAAGCCAGTCGCCGTAGGTTCGAGTCTCGGCTCGGGAGAGACTGTTAGTGTCAGTAGGATCGTAGCGCTAGCCCCGCAATTGTCCTGTACACTTAACAGTTGGCTGCGAAGTCTGTGTACAATAAACAGAAGGTCGAGCTCCGATACGGAATGTAGCACCAAGGTTTTGCTTTGCTTTGCTTTAAGAGCCTGCTTCATATGCGCTCCATCATAGGACCAGATGATTTCAACAGGCCGATTTGCTTGCCATAGAATGGCCTCGAGATTTTAACTGAGATATATTTTCCAAATCAAGTGTAAAACGATATATTTTATCTTGGCTTCATTTTTCAATGACAAAAAAGAGTGAGTTTTCTTTCTATAAAAATTGATTATTATTGTCATTTAAATCGTTTTCGTGCATGTAAAAACACATGTCGTGAAATATTTATGGTCAAACCGGCCACAAATTTTATTGTAATTACTGCGCGCCGCCGTAATTCTGTAGACAATGAATATTCAATCGAAATTTAATTCCTCTGAAAGAAGTTGATGATCGAATTAATGCCATGGTTTGTTATATTAAGTTAAATGTATAGTTCAATTTATCATTCGACTTTCAAAGCTGCCCTGTGGTATCGGTGATATTGTTAAAAAAAATGCTGATTTAGAATTGAATTTTATAATTTTGCATTATTTTCATTTAAGGCGACATGTTGTTTTCGGATAAACCCTCGAACGCACCCAAAATCCTTTATCATAACTGATGCCCCTAATTTGATCAGAACGTGGCATACATTAAACCAAACAAGCCTATCATGGTATTCATCTGCCTAAGTTACGATCCTCAAGTTTTATTTTAGCCACAATTATAGGCTACAGGTTTTTAGTTTCAATTGGCCATCAGAGCGACCATCATACAACATCATGCATATGACGGTTGGCGAGGAATGTCTTTAAAGAATGCTTGCGGATTATATTTTATGGCTATCAAATAAAACCAAAATATGAACAAAGACTTTAATGTAAGTTAACATAAAACGAAAATAAAACAATTCTAAGTCTTTGAAGCATTTTGATTGTTACTTGGGATATAAGCTCTAGGCAACGACTACAACAATCCTAATTTAGCAGCAGCAGCAGTGCAGCGGATAGCAATGGCAGCGGATGGCAGTGGCAGCGGATGGCAGTGGCAGCGGATAGCGGCCGCAGTTGTGACAACGAAAAGCAGTAGCGGCTATGGCAACTGATAGCAGCAGCAGTTGCAGCGAGGATCAGCATCGAAAGTGGCAAGGCCAGATGATGCAACGGCACTTTTTCTAGTAAAAGTTGCCTTTGTGCGGTAGCGGGCTACATCAGTAGTTGATTCATCCAATGAAAAGTTTTCTCGTTTTGACAACACACTAACGTTATGGGATGCTGGCATTCAAAATACAGACATGAGTCGTCAAAATTTGCAGTCTTATAACAATTGCAGTCTGAAAAACAATGGTCCTTATAAGGACAATGAACTATAATTAAAAGTAAAATGTTATTTTAATCTGCATGCACTCTGACTGTTGAAACTTGTTTGCGTTGTATAGTGTTTGTTTCATTCCTGTTCAGTGATGTATGCGCAAACCGAAATTCTGTAGCTCTTCCACTTCTCTTTAGCTCAAAATTTTGAACAAATTTAACACAAGTAATGTAACAAACAATCTTATGTAGTTCTACATCAACCTTGCGGTCGTGGATTTGCACACAACCCTTGTGAAACACCATTTGACAAGGCACGTGCTTATCGTTGATGTTTAATATGCAATAAGGATTTCTCCTAATGCGTCTAAATCAGATTTAATTCTACTTACTCAAAAACCAAATCCAACCAAATCTCCAACAATACTTTCGTTCTCATAACGAATGGTTTTGTCTTTTCCAATTCTGATTAAATCAAACACATTATATATATGCTACTCTGGAAATAACTTTGGAACCGTTTGATAGGGAAACATTAGAAGACATGTCAAGCAAAATTATCAACAAGTTGCAGCAAAAAAATCGTAGCAATCAACGGCTACAACAAAGCTAAGGTTTAAAATAATACATTTTCGTTTTTTCTTCGACGAATTCATTTTTTATTTGCTAACAACTACATTCATTGTTTTACGAAGACAATTAATAAACGTATATTATTTGTTAGGTTTAGGCATGTCCGGATTTGGGATGATATTTGTATGCCGTAAAACAACCCTAGCTGCCACTTACTTACTAACGATGTTAAAAAGTTTAAAAAGAATCAGAATAAATTATAGTACATGGACAAAAAATTCACAAGTATTCGCCTGCTCTTACTCTTCTATAAATTTGTAACTTTGGGAATTCACTCTTTCGATATTATGCCAGTCACCGGATCGAAGATGAAATGAAATGAAAATAATTTATGATTTTTATGGTAAACATTTTCATTGGATAAACTGTTAATCACCATCAGCAGCAGCATAACAATTGTTTTTGATTGCATACGAATAGAAATCATTTACCGCTGCAATTATAGACCAGCGGCGCTCTGTTGCACATATAATGTACGGTACTGTTGCTCCTACCAGTACCGTTTCTTTCATGACATCAGTTTTTAATGTTTTTATTACGCTCTAACAGCAGGTTTAGAAATTGTTCAAGAAAAAGGGGTTGTTTCAAACTTTTCGAAAAACCTTTACTTTCGAGACATCAAATTAGTCTCAGTTCATGGAAGCAAACATAAATTGACATACTGGGACGGGAAGACTCTGTGTTTTTTTTTTTATACAGAGAATATCACAAAAATGGTTGGTGTCGTCTGTGCTAGTAATACTCGCATGCGGTTGTAAACTTGTCCTTGAGATTTTTTAACAGTTGTCACCACTTAACAATGATATAATAGTGATAACTAGCGTATTACAAAATCGTCCAACATGTTATCCTACAGTCCTACAGTTGGAACAGCGGTTCAAAAATAATTTATCATATAAAAGTACACCGAAGTAAGCGATTCGGTACTTACAAGGGCAGCGTAAAAGGGGGCTGGAAGATAGATTTCAACCTACGAACCAAAAGACAATGGTTATAAATTAGCGGTACACTTGAGGTCTTTTTCACGCATTTTTTACAGCAACGGTATGGAACTCGTTGTACCTGCCGTTGCACTACTGGTTGTCGAGATTAAATGCCGGTGGAGCCAACGCAGGAAGAAAAAAAGAATAAAAACTTGGTAGACTGGGAAGCGTAAACGTGCTCACTCAGTGACTATTGTATTGAACAAGTTTAAAATTTCTATTTCTGCTCTAAAATGAATAAATTTAGTGCTGAAACACAATTAAACTTAAACCTAATCGCACGTCGCCCTAAAACTTCAAAAAACTAGTAGTATGGTGTTAGAAATTAAAGACATGGTACTGAATAACCAGATATGGTACGGAAAAGTGCAATATTAGGAACTCATGGTGTCACAGTAAAACTTGCTTCGAACTAAAATCATTAGTTCATGCTACAGCTGCTGGTAACAAAGGACAAGACTGTTCTGAATATTTGAAAATAACATGTTGGTACCTACAAAAGAAAATACAAGGTACCCATAAGTAAATACTAAAGGATACTATACATAAGTTCTTGGTTATATGGTGTAATATACACAATTAAACTACATTTTTGCAGCACTTCGGGTCTCCTACGAAAGGCAGAAAATCAAAAGGCACAATCACGAAAGGCAGAATCACGAAAAGCAGAATTACGAAAGGCATAAGGCAGAATAAGGAATGGCAGAATCAAAAAAATGATCTATTTTCCTTTTAACAACACACACTCGCGGCCTTTGGCCGACTCTATTGTCCAACTGTATGCTGTCCTTACTCGCTACCGCTCGTTCGGACTTAACTAAGGGAAAAAAAACCTGTTTGTATGATCCTAGAAAACCAGTAGATCAGTTGTTTGTATGCGAGAGGCCGCCGCTTCCGACGGCGGGTCGGCGGCCGGCTCGGACCGCAGAAACCACGGCGGCTTTGTGCCGCCTCGGTTCCTTGCCCTCGATTATGCGTCTTCGCCGCATGAATCGTTTTATGTTAATTATAATCAACAAGCCGTTGAGACTGGTGTAAGTTATACCTACCATCGAAAAATTTCTCTCCGCGATGCCGTGAGACTCTTTAGGACCTGAGCCAAACCAGTTTGCACGTTTCGGATCTAATAATTAGGCTTGATTTGCACCTCACATCAAAACTGGCGAAAATTGCTTGTGACCAGTTATTATGTCTGGTTACCAAATAATATTAAATAATAAAGGTAGAGTAGCTGCTTTGATATCGTGACCAGGATTCGCATCACTTTGTCATCACGCATTTGGCTATCGTGAGTCAGGTTTTGCTACCTGGGATACTGCCTTTCGTGCCCTGCGAAATTCTGCCTTTTGTAATATTCTGCCTTGTGTGTACGGTCATAGAGTTCTGCCTTTCATGATTCTGCCTTTCGTGATTCTGCCTTCTGTGGCGAACCCCAGCACTTCTACACGTTTAAAATTAATTTCGTTGCTAGGAATTTTTTAACGTACGAAGTTACGTATTTTGATAAACGTTATTAAATTAGAAATACATCCAGTTTTGTGTTGCATTTGCAACAGGTATTTGAACAACAAAAACAGAAGACCGCATTATACAGAAATGGTTGGCGTTTTTTCGGTGTTAAGGGACACATTAAGCGTAAATATTCTGAACTGGAAAATATGCAAAGGGATTCGATGAATTTTGTTAATTTCCGCAAGAGAGTGTTCTTGAAGAAATTATAAGTGAATGGAAGGGAATCGGTCTTGAGAGCGATTTTCTTGACGGTGAAGGTGTTATTAATTGCATGCAAGTGTTTTCCATTAATAA
Source organism: Wyeomyia smithii (assembly GCF_029784165.1). Classification (NCBI taxonomy): domain Eukaryota; kingdom Metazoa; phylum Arthropoda; class Insecta; order Diptera; family Culicidae; genus Wyeomyia; species Wyeomyia smithii. The sequence goes on along the minus strand of NC_073696.1, from coordinate 28,312,001 downwards.
TATAATCATACTTTCACTGATATACATTGTTTTAGAAAAGACGTACAGATGGAGATAGATTGCAGTCCTATGGAGTATGTTATAAAGTTTCTGTGTATTTGGACAAATCAGAAAAGGAAAAAGTAATCACACCAATTAAAACAAGTAAATAGGCATCTCCAATTGTTATAGTTATGAAGAAAAATAACGAGATAGATATCCTTTACCAACTGATAAAAGATTTATTCGCGGGTTTTGGCAGGTTGTAAAGTGTTTTGTGCATTAGATTTCAGCACACACAATTATCACTAACAGGATGATCTAGACAGTTAATTGTTATGAACACAATAAAGAGATTATATACATATAACAGAAAACCACAAGGTGCCTCTTCAAGCGATTCTATTTTTCAACAAGTGATGGACCAAGTTTTAAAAGGGATTGCAAGCAAGACAATTTAGTTTCTAAAAACGCTTTTCAATGATATCATGTTTAACTGTTACTTTTGGTCAAGTAACACACATCAGACTGCATTTGTTTGTTTTAATACCATAATACTTTCAATACTTGTTTAATGAATTGGCTGAGCCTAAGATTCAATTTAAATGTATTCTACTCCAACAAAACTAACCTTCGATTTTTTGGTTCTTACAAGTTAAGCAATTGTTAGCATCAATAAGATAGATCACATTGTTGTCCTGAAGGTAATGGCCATTAAAGTTGCGAATGCTGACTGTTAGTTATTCATAATTGGAAAACCAAAAAATAGGGGTATATTTCGATATATACGTGTTCAGATATTAACACAATGCATTCGTCGTTAGGAGCCTTACTATTAATATTACCTCGCACAGAGAAAATATTATATAAACCTTGAAAAATAGTGCAACACTCTATCAATCAAACTTAATCGATTGGAACCCACAGATTAATGGAAGAACAACCGATTACAGCACAAGCTCTTTTGTACTCGTGCGTGACTCCGTTTCAAAGAATACTAGCGATTAAGGATTGTACGTGGAATAAACATTCCAGCAAAGCAATTGCCAGTTTCAGCAACAATCTCAATCCCATCAAAGCGTTCTTAGCTCACGCGCGCGCACGTTTGATCAGCGTTTTTCGGCAAAGGCGACAATTTGTTCCCGCAATTCGACAAGGGTTGGTAGGTTGACAGGGTTCGAGAGTTTCCGGAAATCGGTTTGTAATATAAGCAGAAAAAAGTTCTGAAATGTTCGGGTGGGAGGGATTCTCAGTTTTAGTGTTATTTTTATTGATCTTTTCTATCAATTTTTGTATCACGAACCTAAGCACTCTTCAACCGCCCAACTCCAGTGGTAGTGAGTGAAAACTGCCAACACGTGCGGCTATCAAAACAGCCATCGTCATCTTTCTTGGGTTTGTTTTTACTACACCCCAAGGCCACAGGCATTTTACCCAACTTTGCGCTTACCAGCACTAACCGGTTCCTGTTTTGTCTAGACAGTTAGTGAAATCAACAAAGCGGTGACCGTTTAATAATTTGCGATTATCTTTTACCTCCGTTTTGAGCTGGGTCGGAAAAGACGCAGCAGTGGGTTAAAATTTGGCGAAGGTTCAACCGAGACTTAATTAAACCGTTGATGGCCAGAATTAAAAGATGAATGAAGTAATTTGATTTCAATTTTTTTTTTCGTGGAACATCCATTGACTGATGACGATAGCATAATTTGTTGTTAAAATAAAATTTTCCTATAATCTCTTTCATGGTTAGTTACGCAATTGGGTGTTATTTTCACCCTGATTTAAACTGTTTACATAAGAATGCATGCTAATGTTAAAGGTTATGTAATGTCAGTTCGTGTACAATTAATTTTAACAACAATTGGTTCAGGCTTTCATAGTATCGCTATTATTCGGAACCCTATTAAGCACACCGGAATGCAGTTTCGATGGCACAAATTGTGCAACAATTGGTTGCCAAGTTCTGCCGAATAAAGTGATGAAACTACGTGATCAATATCATTGTGTGGCCACAATGGCAAGAGTCAACGGGCCTGTTGTTGACACTCTGACATTCCATATTTCCACCCGCTCACATTCCAAACGACGACGACGACGATGACGGGAAGCCCTTGATTGTTTGACCAGAGCACCAGGCGGAGATTGATTTGGGTCGAGGCGCGACGTATTCCTCCTATACGCTTTTGCTCCGGACGGACGATACATAATTGCTAATGTGATGTTTATATCTTATCTAGATTAACTTCGTGCTCTATTGAGGGGGAAAACGTGACATTTGTGCTAATTTTTGGGCTGCTATATGATATATGAAAATATTGTTGACAAGAGATAGGATCTGCGTTGCCAGCTTGGTAAGTATATAAATCGATCAAATATTGATTCCATTTCAGAATTATTGGTGCAATTTTCGGTGGGGTTTATCAACCCCACATTTTTTGTGTACCCCTTTCTGTGCATTCTATGAATGTGGAAAAACCGTAATTGGTGATGAAATAAAATATTAACTCGAAAATTCCATAACCTACCATTCCTCTGTACAATCATTGAAGGACAAAAAATCAATTATTTTGTACATCCTCTCGAGACTTTCAGGGCTTTCCGTCGTAATTCCATTGTCATCGCAACAAAAATGTATAGCGGGAAAAATTCGGACAACAATGATTTATTTGGGCACGCAAACCGTAGACAGACAGACAGATCCATCTGACCTGTCCGTCTAAATATAACCAACAGGTTTATTAAAGTTAACCCAAATGAAATATATTACAGTCATATCTACTAAAAGCTGCAATCGGCCTGTGTTAAGGTCAGACTAAGAAAAGTTTCTAAAACACTGCCTGAATGTCTTAGTCAAAGCGAACAACGTGGTGAGAAAATTTCACCAGCCGATTCCACGCACGTATCTGTAATGATTTATGGAATCCGATTGTCATTTACTGTCCGTGAGTCATCCAAAGTAGCATAACTTAGTTGAAGATTTTCCGAAACTTTTTGATCACTACAAGCTGAAGCTTTTACCTGGGGAATTGTCTATACGCTGAAGTTTTTCTCACACACGTAAGATCAAGCGAAATATAATTTTTTTTTCTTCACAAATCATTTATTTGACACGGCACAAATACAATTCAATGTTTAACGGCGCCAATTATATCGGATGACCTAAAATCTATAAGCAAATTTTTTATCCTCGCTGCCGACTACGAGCTGAAATTAAGTCTATCTTAAAACTAGCATGTATTATTCAATCAGTGTTTTGTAGTTGAATGGTCGTCTGATGATCATCGAATGAATATGCAGCATGTATGGATTTGTTCTGCTAAGCCACGATGTCATGAGCTGGGACAGGGGCTTGTAATCCTCGGGTTGCTGGTTTTGGTTCGTTGTTGTTGTTCGCTGGTGTTCAAGTTGCCATATGGTGTGTGCCGCTGGGCCAAGATATAAAGAAAGGCCTCGGGTTTCCCTGGCGAGTTCGTGTGGGGTTCAATTGCTGGTTCCAAAATCGAGGTCTACGACGTGTTCTTGCCGTTTTGTTGAATGTGGGTGGAAAGGAATGGGACTAGACTTGGGCATGGATGGATTTCAGGAAAATGTATATAAGGGACATGTAGGGTAGGTCGCGACTCGCCAAGACATCACGAACAGAGACAGCTGGTTCTCTACCCTCGACCCGGAGGGAAATTATTAATTTAGACCTGGCGTCACGGTGTACAGGGCATGACCAAACAACGTGCTCTATGTCGTGATAACCTTCACCACAGGCACAGATACCACCTTCCCCGAGCCCAATACGACGGAGATGCGCATCAAATCTATGGTGATTGGACATAAGCCGGGACATCACGCAAATGAAATCTCGACCTACATCCAACCCCTTGAACCACGGATTCGTCGATACCTTGGGTATAATGGAATGTAACCACCTTCCCAGTTCCCCTCTGGTCCAAGCATTTTGCCAACTGATGATCTTATTCTGACGTACAAATGCGTAAAATTCATTAAAAGCAATTGGTCTTTCATAAATTTCACCGTTTGTTGCGCCCACCTTAGCCAAAGAGTCCGCTTTCTCATTACCCGGTATCGAGCAGTGAGAAGGGACCCACGCTAAGGTAATCTGAGTAGATTTTTCGGATAAAGCACTCAGATGTTCCCGTATTTTCCCCAGGAAATACGGAGAGTGCTTAACATCTTTCATCGATCGGAGAGCCTCAATGGAACTGAGACTGTCCGTAAAGATGAAATAATGGTCCGTGGGCATTTTTTCGATAAGCCCTAGGGTGTACTGAATAGCAGCTAATTCTGCGACGTAAACAGAAGCAGGAATATCGAGCTTATGGGAGACGGTTAAATTGTTATTGAAGACACCGAAGCCAGTGGACCCATCGAGAAGTGATCCGTCAGTGAAGAACATATTGTTGCAGTTGATGTTTCGATATTTATTGGAAAAAATTTTAGGGATCTGCTGCACGCGTAAATGATCCGGGATTCCACGAGTTTCTTCTATCATGGATGTATCGAAAAACACAGTAGAATCAGAAGTATTTGATAAGTCGACACGATTTGGAATATTCGAAGAAGGGTTAATATTTTGGGACATGTGATTGAAATACAATGTCATAAAACGGGTTTGAGAATAAAGTTCGATTAACCTTTCAAAATTTTCAATCACGGGACGGTTCAAGACCTCACATTTGATAAGAATACGAGAAGACAGGCTCCAGAAGCGGTTTTTCAATGGTAGTACTCCAGCTAAGATCTCCAAACTCATCGTATGGGTCGACTGCATGCAACCTAAGGCGATACGCAAACAACGATATTGTATTCGCTCCAGTTTGATCAGATGTGTGTTTGCTGCGGAGCGGAAGCAGAAACACCCGTATTCAATAACAGACAATATCGTTGTTTGGTAAAGCCTTATAAGGTCTCCTGGGTGGGCTCCCCACCATTGTCCGGTTATTGTACGAAGAAAATTTACTCTTTGCTGACTTTTCTTCATCAGATACCTAACATGGCAACCCCAGGTGCCCTTAGAGTCGAACCAGACACCAAGATATTTATGCACCAAAACCTGAGAAATCGTTTTACCCATTAATTGTGTTTGAAGCTGAGCAGGTTCATGCTTCCTAGAAAAAACTACTATCTCAGTCTTCTCCGGAGAGAATTCGATACCTAGCTGTAGAGCCCAAGCAGACAAATTGTCCAAGGTATCTTGCAATGGTCCTTGCAAATCGGCAGCTTTGGCTCCTGTAACAGAGACCACGTTGTCGTCGGCAAGTTGTCTTATCGTGCATGAATTTGCCAGACATTCGTCGATGTCATTTACATAAAAATTGTAAAGAAGGGGGCTTAAACATGAGCCCTGGGGAAGACCCATGTAGCTAATTCGAAAAGTTGCCAAATCACCAAGCGTAAAATGCATGTGCTTTTCGGACAACACATTGTGCAAAAAATTGTTTAAAATTGGAGAAAATCCTTGCCGGTGAAGTTTACCCGAAAGAATGTCAATAGAAACGGAATCAAAAGCCCCCTTAATGTCTAAGAACGCAGACTCCATTTGTTCTTTGCGAGCATACGCCAGCTGAATATCTGTTGAAAGCAACGCAAGACAATCATTCGTCCCTTTGGCACGGCGGAAGCCAAACTGAGTATCTGATAGCAGACCATTTGATTCGACCCAGTGGTCTAAGCGACGGAGTATCATTTTTTCCATCAATTTCCAGATACAGGATAGCATTGCAATCGGCCTATAAGAGTTGTGATCAGAAGCTGGTTTCCCTGGTTTTTGGATGGCGATCACCTTCACTTGCCTCCAATTCTGCGGTACAATGTTTTGCTCCAGGAACTTATTGAACAAGTTCAACAAGCGCCTCTTGGCATTGCTAGATTCTTCAACAAGTTGAATTTGATTCTATCTAACCCAGGCGCGTTATTGTTACAGGACAGGAGGGCAACTGAAAATTCTGCCATCGTAAAAGGTGATTCTATCGCGTCGTGACCCGGAGACGTGTCGCGAACAAAGTTTTGCGCAGGAACAGAGTCCGGACATACTTTCCTGGCAAAATCAAATATCCACCTACTTGAATACGCGATTCCGCATTTTTCGGGCTGTGTTCCAAAGAGTGCTCATTGATGTCTCCCTCGACGTCTCGTTTACGAACCGACGCCAATATCCGCGTTTCTTTGCCTTAGTCAAGCTTTTAAACTTGGTATCAAGCTCCGAATAACGTTTAAAGTCGTCGGCATCGTCTGTATCCCGGAAGGTCAGATATGCGTCGGATCTTTGCGTGTAGGCATCGGAGCACTCTTTGTCCCACCACGGAGTGGGAGGCAGTTCTTTGATCGTTACGCCAGGGTATTTCTTCGTTTGGGCTTGCAACGCGGCGTCGAGAATCAAGCCCGCGAGGAGGTTGTATTCTTCAAGCGGTGGATGATGTTGAATCGAATCGACCGTTTTTGAAATCATTTCCTCGTATAACTTCCAATCGACATTCCGTGTGAGGTCATACGGAATATCAAATGGTCGCATGCGAGTTGAACCGTTAGTAATTGAAATAAGAATAGGCAAATGGTCGCTACCGTGAGGATCGAGGATTACCTTCCATGTGCAATTCAACCGTAGCGACGTCGAACATAAGAATAGATCCAAAGCGCTTGGGCGCGCTGGAGGTTTCGGGATACGTGTCATTTCACCGTTGTTCAAAATAGTCATTTCGAAGTCATCGCAAAGGTTATAGATCAAAGAGGAGCGGTTATCATTGTAAGGGGAACCCCAAGCCACACCATGAGAGTTGAAGTCTCCCAAAATCAAACGTGGCGAGGGAAGAAGTTCTATTAAATCAAAGAGCAGCCGTTGCCCAACCTGTGCTCTGGGAGGAATATATATTGAGGCAATACAAAGCTCTTTACCTTGTATTGTCATTTGACATGCGACAACTTCGATGCCTGGAATCGAGGGGAGGTTAATACGATAGAAAGAATAGCACTTTTTAATCCCTAAAAGTACTCCTCCATATGGGGTGTCTCGATCAAGGCGAATAATATTAAAATCATGGAAGTTGAGATCAATATTTGAAGTAAGCCAAGTTTCACAAAGGGAAAATGCATCGCATTTGTTTCTATTTATCAAAACTTTAAACGAATCAATTTTTGGTAAAATACTTCTACAATTCCACTGTAAGACAGAGATAGAATCCTTCATATACGCAGTTGAATTAGGCATCGAAGGATACAATCGCTGCAAGGAGGGGCCATTGGGCAGTCAACTGCTTCAAAAATGATCTAACTGTTGGGAGGAATGCTGTAAGAAAAATTTTAATTGGATAGGGTACATTGAAATTTTCAAAAATCCAGTCCACAATGTCAGAAAATTTCACTAATCCGGAGTTTGTTTCATCAACTGGATGTGCAAAAGGAACAACTGGGGTTTTAGATGTTCCTGGCAGTGCTGGGAACTCCTTCTGGGACTTTAAATTTGCAAGCCCAGGAGGAGTTTGCTTCGGTTTTTCCGCAGCACTGTTTGGTTTGTTCGTACTTTTCATTACACTTTGGGAAATCTTAGGACCTTTACGGGGAAGTTTAGGAGAAGAAACATTTTTCCTCTTCCTAGACTCCCCAGGATTGGCATAAGATGTTCCCGCTGATGAATCGTCAGAATCGGTTTCATCGGAGGGCAACAGATCAAAGGGGTTCGATGTTATGGTAGAAGTGGTCACGGTCTTCTTCAGCATCTCAGCGTAAGAACGCTTTGAACGCTCCTTAAGTGACCGCTTGATTTTATCTCTGCGCTGCATGTACACCGGGCATGTGGAGAGCTCATGCTGGTTTTCCCCACAGTGAATACATTTTTCAGCATTAACACTGCAAGAATCTTCCGCATGAGTCTCCCCACACTTGCTACATCGTGCCTTATTGCAGCAGTAGGCGGCTGTGTGGCCTAACTGCTTGCAATTGGTGCAATTCATAACAGGGGGTACATACAATCGCACAGGCAGACGAACCCGGTCGATCGAGACGTGGCTAGGGAGTGCAGATCCGGCAAACGTAACGCGAAACGAGTCTGACGGAGTGTAAACTTTTTTACCGCCGACGAGAGACATGGACCGCAATTGCTTACAATCCAAAATCTTCGCCTGTGTTTCGGTATTTTTGAAGCAACCGGTTGCGCTTTTTAGGATACACTCGACAGACAGACTCGAATCGGTTATGACACCGTCGATCTCCACGTCTCGTGCGGGTATGTAAACGCGATACTCGCGTGTGAAGGAGCTCAGAGCAAGCGAGAGCATTGGCCTGTGCCAGATCACTGACCACGACACGGAGCTTGTTAGGTCGGACCTTGGAAATTTCAGTCACGGCCTTGTACCCCTTCGTCAGGTCTTTTGAAATTTGCAGTATGTTTAATCGCTTTGAATTCACTCCTGCCTTTGGACGAAAATAAACAGTATAGCTGCCCTGTTGAGATCCGTCCGGGTGAAGCCTGGGGTGAGGGGGGACTGGAGAATGAACAGGGGAGGGGGTAACAGCTTTCCCAAGCACGGTCGGCAGAGTTATGGACCTAGTAAATTGGGAATGCATCATTTGGCCTATATAAGAGCTTCATCAGATAATAAACAAACATTTCAACGGATATTAAATTGAACAACTGAAATTTGAAGAACACAAATGATTATTTGAAGAGTTAATATTTTCTCGTTTTGCGCTATAATCCAAAGTTAATTATCTTCATCTACATGCATACTCTGACTATTATTACGTGTTTGCGTCGCTTAGTGTTTGGCTACGGTCATGCAGAACGCAAATAACGGCGCGATGCGATTCGGCAAGACGAAATCTGTTGAAATGTATAGCTCTACTTCGCCTTAAAAAAAGCTGTACATTTCACCACGGTAAGGCGAATCGCATCGCGCCGGCATTCGCGTTCTGCATAACCGTAGCCTTTGTTCCGTTTCCGTTTAATGATGTCGTATTAAATGTGCATATTACAATTCGGCAGCACTTCAACTTCTCATTTGCACAAAATTTAAAAATATCCAATGAACTTCATTCAAAATATCAGACAAAAAGAAATTACAATACTGCCAATGAACGGTCAACGTTTATTTACTAGAAAAAATGACTGACACGCAAGCAGCCAGGTTATCTTTCTTGTAAAAGTATTATACTTCAACCTTGCGGTCGTGGCTTTGCATACAACCTTCTTGTGATTTTTTTTTTCATAAACCGCACTTGAACACCCTCTCAGCTGAAACATGTTTTGATTTAAAAAAGAGCATTTTTATCAAAAACGTCATAGAACCTACGCAAAATTGAAAATATGCTTAAAGTATGTTCGGCAGAATAATGTATTTTTCAAATATGAAAACATGTCTAAAGAACATAGTAGCCCTGAATCACACCCCAAAATGTTAATTGGTATTTGTTTTTTTAGACATTTCGAAAATGTGCGTGTATAAAACTACCTGTATGTGGTCTATTTTCATGAGATAGAATCAAAGTGTCTTCAGTAAATTTTTGTTTTTCTACATAAGACCTACAACTTTGCTTAAGATTTCACTTTGATTTTATAAGTAATAAAAATAAATAAAATTTTCATCTCACTCTTAGACCGATTAATCAAAAATCTATTTGCATCAAAAGTTTCTCCTTAAGATATAATAAAACTTGTCGATAACACTATAGCATTCAAATGGCAATTTTACACTCAAAAGGTTAAAGATCACATTTTTCACGTTTTAAACCACTATGCAAAGTGCATTTCTGGGTCACTTTTATGTGTAATGTGAAAAATTAGTTCAAACGATCATTTTCAATGAGGAAAATGAAAGTTTCGAAATCCTAAAGGACGGAGAAATAATTGAAAAAGATCTCAATGCGTAAGCAGATATTCATGGTTCTTATACATCGGACCAAAATTGAAAAACAACAAGAAGAAGAAAATGAGAAGTAGTTTCGATAAAAATGTGAATGTTTGGAAATAAATGGTAAATAAAAACTAGTAATAATAACATAACGGCTTGAATTTTTTTTTCACCTTTTAATGCTCTAGACTACATATTTTTTGGACGTGATTAAAAGTCTTCTAAAGAGCAAAAAAAACTATGTGATTTGAATTGTACTTAAAACGAGGTGATTCACACTTATAGTTGGATTCTATTTCCAAAATAAACTATACGTATACAAAAGACAACAAAATAAAGTGTTTGAAGCCCTATTGTTGAAAACGTTTCATGATTCGATTTAAGGTACAATTCGATATAAAGTACAAATTAAAATTCTAAATGTACCTTATATCGAAGTTTGCCTATAGTGCCCAAATTAATTTTTAGACGGACTATGAAAAAATCACTATAAAGCCTTATAAACATTTTTAAGTCCTTATTGAGGCTTTTTAGAGGTTTGTCTAAAGGCGGCACTGGGCACTAGAGGGTTAATTACAATTATGCAACTTATCCGAATTCATCGCGTTCATATACCTTATATTAAAAAAGATACAGGGAGTTTAACATTAGGATAGCGGGTGCGAACTTTTTTTTGTCTAGTACTGTACATTGGAAGTTTGAAAAATAAAAAAATCCGGTATTTTTTCGGATGTTTAGAGTAGAGTGATGTGTTCGAGTATTTTGCCTATCGATTGAGGTATATTTGGAGATATAATTTGCATGTGTTGGATACAAATAGTGAGTATTACGCATCGTTTCCCTTGAAACCATGTTTTTCAACTGATGGTACGTTTTTCTCAGCATCTACTGCACCGATTTGGCTTAATTTTTTTTACAGCTGCTTGTAAAATTTTAGCCAAATTGGTTTAGAAGAAGCTGAGAAAAACGTACCACCAGTTGAAAAACAGTGCCCATAGCGTAATACTCACTATATTTGCACCCACGGTACACAAAATACATCTTCAAATATACCTTAATTAATAGCCCAAATGCCTGAACACTTCACCTTTCTCTGAACACCCAATTTTCCAATTATCAAGAAATCCTCCCTTAATACTGTACGTAGTTCTACGTCGGTCGTGTCTTGGATACAACCTCCTACTTTTTTTATACCAATATATTAAGGAATGTTGCCATTATGCCAGACCATCATATTTTGCCATATTTCTGATTGCGCACCTAATAAACAGACTAATATTTCAGACATCAGACAATAAATGAGATTTTGGCCTGATTGCGTTGTCTCGACAAAAATCATCTCTTAACATTTCGCGCAAAGTTTTGCAATTTCAAAACCAAATTTCGATTTTCGTTTGAAACTTAGTTGCAACCCTGGTTGTAAACGGATGCCGGTTTCTTCTTCCAGTTATGTCGTTCTCTCATTTTTGCTAGACACTAAAATATTTCATTCCGTACAGTCACTCTGCCATTATGGGTCATTTTCACAAAAATACGTCTGTTCACACTAAACTGAGCAATTTTCTTCAGTCGTGGTTTTTTTTAAACTCAATTACAGCATTTTTATACGATTGAAATGATTTAAATTTGCAAATGTCACTAAAAAGCAAAGCAAAGCCTTGGTGCTACATTCCGATTCGGAACTTGACCTTCTGTTTTTATTATACACAGACTTCGCTGCCAACTGTTTAGTGTACAGGATAATTGCGGGGCTAGCGCTATGATCCTACTGACACCGACAGTTTCTTTCGAGTCGAACCTATGACGACTGGCTTGTTAGGCCAGCGTCGTACCTCGAGACCAACTGGGAGAAATAATAATCTCGCCCGGTGCATTAAGCAAAGTGACCCATAATTGTAATAATGTTGAATTTTGTGATCAACAACTGTGGGTCAGTCAAAATTCGATTATTTTTGTTACTTTTGCAGAGTTATGCATCGAGTCAAAACTGAATAAAATAACTTATTTTTAAGCTGTCACTGTAGTAAAATAACGTATGTGATGGATTTTGACGATTTTATAGTCTAAGCGATCTTAAATGCCAAAAGTGACCTATAATTGTGCCTTTCGCTATGTAAGCATTATTTTTCTTCTCGACCGATTGATACACATCTGTTGTAGTGAAACGAATTGCTGATCGAAGGTACACATCAGAATACAGAAATAATTAGTAAAACATTGGTACCCGATTGATTATTTTTCCAATTTTATTAGTTCCGATAATTGTAGAGTGACTGTATATCATGATAATGTACGTTAAGTAAATCTCATTTCGTGTTGGCAACCAATGGATAATACACTTTTGTTTTGAGTTCACAGTGTCAGTGTGAAGTCGTGTTGTTGTTCGTGGTTATGTTTCAAAAACAATCACAATTACCGTGCTGGATCGAAATCCGTACACTTAAGCACATGATAATCTTCAACGGTCAATATAAAATCAAGAAATTACATATTGCTTTAAACTGACATGTTAACTTTTAGGTCTTCTCATATTTTATCACTATTTTCAAGTGAAATGATTTAAACTACTCTGTAACTTGAAAAAATCATGTTTAAATAGAACATGTTTTGAATCGAAATCCGTACGCAGTTATTCGTCTGAACCGAAATCCGTACACTTTTGAATCGAAATCCGCACGCACGCGATATAGACTGGATTAAAGACCGCACAGCAGTGAATCAAAATCCGTAGAGATATAGAAGTACGCAAATGAATTTTATTTTTCAATTTATCTTTAAATTTACGAATAAATATATTGTATTTATTTATTATTTGTTTATTTGAGCATGTAGAGTAAAAATTACTTCTTATAAAATTCTACACTAAGCAAAAAAAAAATTGTGGCGGTCAATTGGCTCCTAAAGTTTTACACGATTTTCTAATTTTTATATCAGCTGAAATAGTGCAGCTTTCTGTGGAAAACATGTTTTTAAAAAATGTTTATCGTTGTCCTTCAAATTTCAAGTCAAAGTTATTGCGCAATTTGAAAATTCACGCTTCAAATACAATAAATATAATACAATTGTTGAAGTTGATAGGGACACATTCAACCGCCTGATGTCTGCTGGTAAAGTAAGCATTGGGTGGGATAGGTGTTCTGTTCAAGAGGCCATTAATGTTCTACGTTGCTTCAAATGTGGAGAATTTGGTCATAAAAGCACAGAGTGTGTTGATTCCGAAACATGCTCTAAGTGTAGTGCACAGCACAAGACATCGGAATGCTCATCAATTGATTTTAACTGCGTAAATTGTTTAAAATCTAATAAAGACTTCAATTTAAATTTGGACGCTAAACATCCAGCATATAGTACACAGTGTCCAGTATTTCGGAGACTGTATGAGAAAAGAAAGAGCAACATGTTGTTAAGTAAATAGCAGCTGAAGAAAACGCAATGTGAAAGGAAATTAGAAATGATTTATTTGAATATTGCTGGATTATCTACAAATTATGTTGCTTTACGGCATCTTGTGGAAACAACACGTCCAATGTTAATATTACTAGCGGAAACTCATATAGTGGAAGCTGATGCATTTGATCAGTATAGCATTCCGGGTTACAAAGTTGCTTTTAGCCTTTCACATTCCAGACATACTGGTGGGGTTGCTATTTACGCCAAGGAATCAATCAAATTCAATATTCGATTAAACGAAACTTTTGAAAATAATTGGTTCCTAGGAAATCAGTTGAAAGAGGCATGACGGTAGGAAATTTTGGAATTGTGTACCACTCCCCCAGTACAAGTAACCACCGTTTTTTAGAAACTTTAGAAAAGTGGTGGGATAATTTTATTGACTTGAGTAAATTAAATGTTATTGCTGGCGATTTTAATATCGATTGGCTTAATAAACCAAATTCGAACCAATTGAGGCAATTAGCAGATTTTTTCAATTTACAACAAACGGTTTTTCAAGTTACAAGAATTTCCAGACACTCTCGTACATTAATTGATCACGTGTTTTCGAATTTTGATAATGTTCATTCTTTCACTGAGGCCGATTATAAAATCACAGATCATGAGATAATTTGTGTTGTACTTGAGAATGATCAAAACCGTGATAATATAGTAAAAATTAAGTGTTGGAATAGATACTCGAAGCAAGCAATGTCTCAGCTTGTTTCGAGAAGCCTGAATTTTCAGCCAATAACAGGGAATTTCGACAATAAAGCAGCTGTTCTAACTAACACGCTAAAAGAGTGTACCAATAGCCTAGTTTCCGAAAAGTGTGTTGAATTGCATAATTCGAACAGCTGGTACTCTTTAGAACTTTTGCGTTTAAAACGTAAAAGAGATAACAAGTACAAAAAATTTTGCAGAAGTAGTGATAGCAATGATTGGAATAGGTACACCGCTGCGCGGAATATATACTCACGCACCTTGAAAAAGGCACGATGTGAATATATACAACGGAAGATTGATCAACATCAAAATAATAGCAAAGAGTTATGGAAAATTTTAAAATCATTAATAAAAAGTAAAGATAGTTGCCCGCAAACCATAACTTTTAATGGCTTAGAAGAACATTCGGCGCGAGTGATTGCAAGTAAATTCAACAGTTATTTCGTTGATAGTGTTCAATTGATCAATCAGAGTATTGATTTGGTCAACGAACCTCTCGAAATAATACAGCCGGTCCATAATAACTTTAATTTTTCTGGTTTTCATCCTATTACTTCTGCACAGTTGAAAGATATTTGTTTTTCTCTTGAGAGATCGGCTGGTATCGACAATGTCAACGCAAAAGTAATACAAGATTGCTTCAATGTCATTGGACACGATCTGCTGGACCTTATCAATGAATCTCTGCAAACAGGGCACGTGCCTCAGGTTTGGAAGGAGTCACTTGTGGTTCCTATCCCCAAGATTAATGGGACGGATAAAGCCGAAGAGTTCCGCCCCATTAATATGTTGCACACATTAGAGAAAATTTTAGAACTAGTTGTGAAAGGCCAGCTGATGGATTATTTAAATAGTAATGATTTGCTAATCCCAGAGCAATCAGGTTATCGAGAGGGTCACTCTTGTGAGTCTGCTTTAAATCTGGTGTTAGCAAAATGGAAAGAAAAAATCGAGGCTAAAGAAACTATTTTTGCGGTGTTTTTGGATCTAGAACGCGCTTTTGAAACAATTTCTAGTCCCTTATTGTTACAAACATTGGAGCGCTTTGGTATCGTAGGGACAGCATACAAATGGTTTGAGAGCTATTTGTGTGCTAGAACTCAGAAGACTCGTTTTAATGATTCTGAATCGGATTCCATTGCTAATACACTTGGTGTACCGCAAGGAAGTGTTTTAGGGCCCATTTTGTTCATTATTTATATTAATGACATGTAGCGAGTTTTACGGTTTTGCGATATCAACTTATTTGCTGATGATACTGTTCTGTTCATTAAGGCTGTGCGAGATTTCGAATGATTTCGTATAATTTCGCAAAACTCGAAATTTCCCGAAATTTCGCGAAATTTCGGTTTCGCGAAATTGCCGAAAAATTTCGTTGAATTTCGCTTAATTCCGCCTAAAATTTCGCGAAATTAAACTTCCAATTTCGACGATTACGAAATTTCGCGAAATTTCGGACCAAATTTCCGATGCACATTATTACATTATTTTGGTTTGTGCTCATTGCGACTATAAATTAAATTGAATATATCTCAACAGATATCTGGTATACTAAGTCAGACATAGAAGAATAAACTCTCAGCCGGTAATTTTTGTTTTTAAAGACAAAACCGTAACATCATGCGGGAGATATTTTTTATTCACGCAGAGCATAAAATTCATGTCATCACTGAAGTCATATTCGAGGAATATGAAGCCGTCCAAATGCACTACAAGGTATCTAGTAATTTGTTTGTAGGAATAAATTTTACGCATCTTTTACGTACATCAAAATGTGGTTATATTTGCAGCCCACAAGGTTAAAGAGGTCACTTTTAGTCTTTCGTTTAGGAGGGCATAGCAGTTTTTGTCAATACTAAAGCTCTGAAGCTCTATCTTACAGGCCAAATGTTCTATGCTACTCGACTTGTAAAAATTTTCAAGCCTTTTTTTCGGATTTCTCTGTGTTAGAGGACTCCTCTTCGCACACCGTAGTGTATTTAAATGTGTTTTTTCAGATAGTTCATTGCTATCACTAGGCTGACGGGATATCATGCCTTATAGTGTGCAGACTTAGTGATCGATGTGTCAAGCAGAAAAAGTTGTAATTGCCTGAATTTTTAGTACTGTTTCAAAACACTCTGACTTCAAAGTCAGCATAGGTTTCAAAATTGCCAGGTACCTTATCAAAAATATTTTAAACGTGTTACCAAAAAAGTATACTTTATCAATGAATGAATAAAAAGTACATGGTTTGCTCTCGTTGAACACATAACTGAGAAATGTTACTCTTGTTTTAGGGGACACAAAATTTTACAATGTCAAAAACAAGTTCAGATTATAGCATAAAAGTGATTCTGACTTTGCACTTGACGAATATACAAGGTAGAAGAAAAGAAAGGTTAGAAAGAACGAGAAATAAGAGAACGAAGATGATTACGAATAACTTAATTGAGTAAAGAGAAAACTATTTGTTTGTTGCATTACAACATTCCATTCTAACTGTTGATTGGTTGAAAGAAAAATAATTTTAGGTTTGTTCCAAAGAGGCCGTTCCCAAACCACGTAGTCATATATAGGGAGACGGGGAGGTTATCAAAAGACCACGAAAAATCACGTGGGGGGTGTGGGGGTTAACGAATAGACCACGTAGTCTTTTTTCTGACTTATAATTTTTTATTGCCACTAAGTCAAGACGAAGCTTTCGCAATTTTTGCCTTTCTCCTAGAAAGGTATAGCAATCACTGGGAAAACCAAAGGTATAAAAGTGGTCCCAATGGCTGAATGTCATATACCACTCGACCCCTTTCGACGAACTGAGCATTTTCTGTATGTATGTATGTGTGTATGTGTGTGTGTGTGTGTGTGTGTGTGTGTGTGTGTGTGTATGTGCAACTTTTTTTTCTCACTCACTTTTCTCAGAGATGGCTGGACCGATTTTCATAAAATTAATTGCAAATGAAAGGTCTAGTTGCGCCATAGGTTGCTATTGAATTTCATTGTAATCGGATATTTAGTTTAGAAGTTATGTATCAAAATGTTAAAATCACGAAACATCAATATCTCAGAAACCACATAACCGAATTCAATAAAACTGGTTTCAAATGATCGGGCTGTCTCCAAAACCCTTAACTTTTAATTTTCGTTATGATTGAACATATGGTTCAAAAGTTATGTAAAGAAAAGTTATCCTGAGGTTGTTTAAACTCACTCATTTTTCTCAGAGATGGCTGAACCGATTTTCACAAAATTAGTGTCAAATGAAAGGTCTAGTTGCCCCATAGGTTGCTATTGAATTTCATTGTATTCGGATTGTAACTTTGTCCGTTGTTCATAAAAATGTGAAATCACATAATAAAAGTAAACATATTGACTTTCTCCTAACGATCACTGGCTAATTAAAAGGTAGAAAAGTGATCCAAATGGTCGAATGCCATATACTACTTGACTCAGTTCGACGAAACGAGCATTTTCTGCACGTGTGCATGTATTGGGGTATATGTTTGTGTGTGGGTGTGTGGATGTTTTCCAGAAACCGAAAGCTGCAAAATCGGGTTTCAAAGTGAAATATGAAGTTTGCTCCCGGCTTTCGAGCCCGGGATAATGTTCCTGAAAAACATTGGTAATGTTTGTCCCTTTAAGGTTGTTTTCCAGAAATCGGAAGCTACTAAGTATCTAGAAATTTAAAATGGCGTCCTAAGTTGATTTCTGGCCTTTGGGTGTACCGCTTCCGCAATACTCATAATGGATGAAGTCGGCATCTTCGCCATCGAAATACCCGGATTAGGCAAAATTTAGCCATTTTAGGATGTACTCCGGTAACCAGAAGAAGTCATCTGGCGTGATGTATTCGAAACATATTTATTTCATTATTTTTGCATATATATGTTTTAATGTATGCTCATATATGTATGAATGTCAGGTTTTCAATTTTAATTTAATAATGGTATCGTATTTGATAATGGTATAGTTGTGCTGAAACCAGCAGGAATTTTCAAGGAGTATTTTTTCTCTTAAATCGTGTAAATCTATTCTAACATATAATAAGTTTAAATGAGAAAGGCTGGGTCTGACCGCTAGGTGGATTAACTTAGGTTTTTAATTAATAAATTTATTTGACACGACTAATTAATAGAGTTGTCAGCAATTAACTGTAATCAAATTTTTGAAACATATTTCAAATTTATCCGAACGAAGAATTTTTTTTTGTTTTAAACAGGCTTTGCCTTATATGGCATTTCCTTCTTTAGAATAATAGTTCTATTTTGCAATGCGTCAACGTTTTGGTCTTAAAAACAATATATAAGACCTGGATGTTCGTGAACTGAAGGAAGAAAGAAAGATGTTTATATTTTGTTCGACATTCAAAAACTTTGTAATTTATTAAAAAAAAAACTAAGTTACAAATCCGATATATGAAAATCACTAGAAGTAAGGTTTTACTCATTATCAACTAAATATTTTTCTAGATGATTTCTAGATGAGTATACAATTTACCGTAACTATAAGCGAAGAATTTATCGTAGATGATCAAACTACTTAAACAAATTTTATTTATTTTGATACTCAACAACAAATTAAAAATCATTTTGAATATACTCAACAGAAAAACATATTTTAAATTACTTTCAGGTAAGGAAATTATTATATTTGTTAAAGACAATGAAATATTATTAAAAATTAAACAACCATTATCTATTTGTTATTTTGGTTGTGAGAAAATGATATTACTGAAAATTCTATTTACAATTTGCGCAATAACTAATAATCAGTTTTCTTGAACCTTAATTTTTTTTTATAAATTTTTCATACTTTATTGTACATATATTTGCAGAATAAGATAACAAAACAAAAGACCACGAGAGACCACGGGGGAGTAGGGGGGGTATAAAAGAGATCAAAATATGACCACGTAGTTTGAAATGGTCCCAAATGCATTTTATTATTTTTGGTCTCGCAGAAACTCACAGGGCATATTTTTTTAGGACAAAATTATTTTCTACAACCTTACCAGAGACACTAGTTATGCCAGTCAAACAAACCTATTTAGCTGGAAAAATAATTTAAATCTCCAATTGGACACTCTGTGGGTAATTTAAATATTTTTATAATCGAAACAGTTGGTTTGATTGGCATAGTGGCTTTGGCAAAGTTGTAGATAATAATATTGTCCTTCCAAAAATAAACATGTTGTAAATTTTTTTTTAAATATAACTTTTTTTTGACTCCTTCATCGCTTCGATAATTTTTTTGTAATTTTTATACAAAAAAAAAAGATTTTTGAAAAATAAGTTTTAATTTTAATGTTTCTTTTACAATAAAAAAAATGAATTTTTTAGAGTTTTTTTTATCGGAAAGATAAAATTACTGTCTAAAACTTTTCCAGAGACGTCACACTGATCAAAAAACTTTTGGCTCTGAAAATATTTAAAATCACAATAACCCTCCCAAAATAGCATTTTAAATAGCTTCTCAGCCTATAGAAACGTTTATGCAAAGTTCAGGCCAAATCTAAAATGACAAAAAATATTGAAATTGGGACATTTTTTGTGGAACTGCTCAGTTAAAAAGTAATTTTAAGTTATATTAAAAAATGTGCAAAAATATTGAAAACTTAAAAGTTTACAGAATAGTTAACTTAAATTTTGTTTTCCTCGAATTGATAAAGATGTCACTTAGTCTAGTCTGACTAAACGGTGTTAAAAAAAATTCAATTACACTGGTCGACAAAAGCGACAAAAAAGTTGCCCTCCAAAGGTTTTACAGCTTTTTAACCATTCCTGTGAATTTTGCTCATCAGAATCAGAAGGCCGCCGAGGAATTGCTTATCGGATTCGCCGCTTTTACGTTTGCATAGGGCCCATCTCTCATGTTTTCCAGTTCGAGCTCTAGGACAAAACTTGGATTTTGAATGATGAAAGTGCTATGAAAGAAGGATTACTATTTTAAACAAAGTTGCATTCAAACCAAAAGAATCAGTTCAGAAGTGTATTAAATTATTATTTACAAAGACATTTCGAGTTTGACCTTTATATCATTTGTATCTATCGAGGTGCTATTACCTGCAATATAATCTGTATAAATGAATGCATCAAGATTTTAGTTTTTAACATTTTTGATTTTCTCGTCATTATCGGTTTATCGATATCTGAATACCGTTTTTTTTTTTTTTTAAGGGGGGATTTGTTAGTAGCTTAAGTATTTATGATAAATATTAGTAAATAATGAGTATGTGTGTCCAATCACAAATGGTGACTTCTCAACACTGTTAGAAATTTGTAATTTTGATTGTTAGGATTTGTTTGCTTTCGCAGTTAGGACTTATCATTCGTAGGGATTTAAACCTACTTGTCAGGAAAGGGGAAGTAAACTTACAACTAACTTAATTGCTAACTTATTGGCTATAAAGAGAGCTTATCGTAACAATTGAGGATTGCAACGATTTTTGTCGAAAATTGTTAATAATTTTATTTGACATAGCTTCTAATGGTTCAACACCAGTAAGTCTATGTAATTCGAGTGTACCAAACCAAGGAGGACGCTTCAAAATCATTTTCAGAATTTTGTTCTGAATCCTTTGGAGCGTTTTCTTCCTTGTTGAACAGCAACTTGACCAGATCGGTACAGCATAAAGCATTGCTGGTCTAAAAATTTGTTTGTAAATCAAAAGTTTGTTCTTTAAACAAAGTTTAGAATTCCTGTTAATGAGAGGATATAAACATCTCGTATATTTGATGCACTTGGCTTGTATACTCTCAATGTGCTCTTTGAAAATAAGTTTTTTATCATAAATTAGTCCCAAGTACTTAACCTTGTCGGACCAACTTAAAATAACCCCATTCATCTTGACAACGTGATTACTGTTTGGCTTGAGGAAAGAAGCCCTAGGCTTATGCGGAAAAATTATCATTTGAGTTTTAGAAGCATTGGGAGAGATTTTCCACTTTTGCAAGTAGGAAGAAAAAATATCTAAACTTTTCTGCAATCGACTGCATATGACACGAAGACTTTTTCCTTTTACGGAAATGCTTGTGTCATCGCAGAACAATGACTTTGTGCATCCTGGAGGCAAATCAGGAAGATCTGAAGTGAATATGTTGTACAGGACTGGACCCAAGACTGAACCTTGAGGCACACCTGCTCTGACAGGAAATCTATCAGATTTTGAATTCTGATAGACAACCTGCAGAGTTCGATCAGTAAGATAATTTTTTAAAATTTTGATTAGGAAAATTGGAAAATCAAAAGTTTGCAATTTCGCAATCAAACCTTTATGCCAAACACTGTCGAATGCTTTTTCTATGTCTAAAAGAGCAGCTCCAGTGGAATAACCTTCAGATTTGTTAGCTCGTATCATATTAGTAACTCTGAGCAATTGATGAGTTGTGGAATGCCCATGGCGAAATCCAAACTGTTCATTTGCAAAAATTGAATTTTCGTTGATGTGTGACATCATTCTGTTAAGAATAACTCTCTCAAACAGTTTACTTATTGAAGAAAGCAAACTGATTGGTCGATAACTTGAAACTTCAGCTGGGTTCTTATCCGGTTTTAAAATTGGAGTAATTTTTGCATTTTTCCATAATTTGGGAAAATATGCAATTTTGAAGCAGCAATTGAAAATTTTCACTAAAAATTCCATTGTGCTCTCAGGGAGATGTTTGATTAGTATATTAAAGATTCCATCGTCACCAGGTGCTTTCATATTTTTGAAATTTTTAATAATTGATTTAATCTCATTCAAGTTAGTTTCAATTATTTCTGCAGGTAAAAAATTCTGGGAAGAAATTAAATCAAATTGACGTGTGACTTCATTTTCAATTGGACTCACAAAATTCAAATTTGAGTTATGAACACTCTCAAACTGCTGAGCAAGTCTTTGAGCCTTTTGTTCATTGGATACAAGAAAACGTTCACCATCTTTTAAAACTGGAATAGGCTTTGAAGGTTTCTTAAGAATCTTCGACAGCTTCCAAAATGGTTTTGAATATGGTTTCAATTTTTCAACTTTAGTCTCAAAATTTTGATTTCTCAGAAGAGTAAATCTATGCTTAATCTCTTTCTGTAAATCTTTATAAATAATTTTAAAAACAGGGTCACGAGAACGTTGATATTGACGTCTGCGGACATTTTTCAAACGAATTAGAAGTTGAAGATTTTCGTCAATTATTGATGAATTAAATTTCACTTGAGCCTTTGGAACAGAATAATTCCTGGCATCAACAATTGCACATTTTAATGCTTCCAAAGCGGAATCAATATTCACTTCGTTTTGCAAATCAAGCTCATTATTGAAATTTCTCTCAATATAATTTTTGTATCTTTCCCAATTAGCTTTGTTATAATTAAAAACAGAGCTCATAGGGTTTAAAACTGATTCATGTGATAAAGAAAAAGTTATTGGAAGATGGTCAGAATCAAAGTCAGCATGTGTGATCAAATCACTACATACATGACTTTGATCTGTTAGCACCAAATCAATTGTTGAAGGGTTTCTTACAGAAGAAAAGCATGTAGGACTATTCGGAGACAAAATAGAATAGTATCCTGAAGAACAATCATTGAATAAAATTCTGCCATTGGAATTACTTTGAGAATTATTCCATGAACGATGTTTAGCGTTAAAATCGCCGATTATGAAAAATTTCGAACGATTTCTGGTGAGTTTTTGTAAATCACCTTTAAAATAATTTTTGAGCTCGCGTGTGCATTCAAATGGTAAATATGCTGCGGCAATAAATAAAATCCCAAGTTCAGTTTGAACTTCAATTCCCAAAGTTTCAATGACTTTCGTCTCAAGATGGGGAAGAGCACGATGTTTGATTCGGCGATGAATAACAATTGCAACTCCACCGCCAGAACCCTGAATCCTATCATATCTATGAACCACGTAATTGGGATCATATTTTAATTTTATGTTAGGTTTCAAAAATGTTTCAGTAATAATTGCAATATGCACCTTATTTACTGTTAAAAAATTAAAAAGCTCATTCTCATTGGCCTTCAATGAGCGAGCATTCCAATTTAATATTTTAATTGTTTTATTTAAAATCATTGCTAAATTTTAAATTAGAAACAATTTTAATAGTAAAATTTGTGCCTATTTGAATGGCTTCAAACATTGATTTTGCCTGCAACATGGCGTTCATAAGATCGAACATTGCCTGTTGCAAAAAAGAAAGTTTACCTGCCGTAATAGGCCCCAGGCAGTTGACATTAGAAAAAATATTTTCGGTAGCAATATTAGCTGGAGTGATAGGTGTACAATTATTTTCTAGCGTGTTTTGCTTACCCATATTAACGGTCATTTTCGAACTACCAACACTAGGCGGTATAATGTTCGAACTACCTGTAACCTGTGCATAAGTTAAACGGGTATGCAAAGGAGTAGGTAAACTATGCGTCACTGGTACGCTTGGAGAATTTTGTTTTGAAGTTGGTTTTAATTGAGAAATTGAATTTTGTTTACCTTGCCTTGCCTTAACAATTGCTAAACGGACTGGGCATTGATAAAAATTTGACATATGGTTGCCGTTACAATTCGCACAGCGAAAATTTTTACTCTCATGTCATGTGTCCTTTTTGTGAGAAGAGTCTCCACAATTAAGACATTTTTGGTCCATGTTACAGAATTTGGAACCATGGCCATAACGTTGGCAAGTACGGCATTGGGTGATATGCTTTTCACCTCCGCCATACTTCCTATAAATTTCCCACTTTACACGCACATTATACAAAGCATGTGCTTTTTCAAAAAATTTTAAGTTGTTAACCTCATTGCGGTTAAAATGAATTAAATAATTAACAAGGGAAATTCCAGTTCTCTGACTGTTTTCGCCTCGTGATTTTTGTTTCATTAGAATTACTTGGGTAGGGGCTATGCCAAGTAATTCTGTTAAAGTAGGTTTGATCTCATCAACGGTTTGATCGTTGGTGAGACCTTTCAAGACAACCTTGAACGGCTTGGCGTTCTTGGTGTCATATGTAAAAAATTTGTACATCTTGTCAGTTAAATACTGAACAAGACGATTACGACCCTTTGCTGAGTCGGCTAATAAGCGGCATTCACCTCTACGGCCAATTTGATAGGTAACTTTAACGTCAGAAACAAACGTTGAAAGTTCCTTTTTGAATATATTAAATTCAGAAGAAATAGTTACCACAATAGGTGGAACTTTCTCCTTTTTTAAAGATTTTATATTTTGTATAGTTTCATTATTAATAACTTCCATTTCACCAGCTTCTTGCTCAGGCAAAATATCAAAAGGATTGTCACTACACACACTCGAAGTGTCAGAAAGAGATGCCTCTCTTTTCCTCCCCGCAGCGATGCGAGGTTTCTTTTTCCGTCCAGCCATTTCAGGTGATACGAAAAAAGTTAAAACAAATGTTAAATTCAAAAGTAGGTAGTCTTGAGAAAGACTGATGGGAAATAACTTTCAGGTAATCTTTAAAAGACACACTGACAAAACACAAACTTTGAGGCTATAGGCAGTCAAAGACCAGTCCACAAGCAACCGAAAAAACGTCTGATCTGTAGGACAGTTCAAGACGCACTGCCTGAATACCGTTACTCTTCGTACTTCGTTAGCGTACGCTCCAACGTTACAAATCGTTGTAATGCTATGTTTCAGAAACATTTATTTTATTTTTCTAAATTTCGCGAAATTTAGAGCCCAATTTCGTTTCGTATCGAGAACTCGAAATCCACCTTGATTTCGTTTCGACTAATTTGGCGAAACCGAAATTAAGGGTTAATTTCTTTTCGTTTCGTTTCGACACCAGAAAAGCCAGTTTCGCACACCCCTACTGTTCATTGCGGCTAAGAATCCTAATGACGTTGTGGCACTTTTAAATCAAGATTTACATTGTCTGGCGAATTGGTTGAAATTTAAACAGCTTGAATTAAATATAAGCAAAACAAAGTACTCAATCATTTCTTCTGCCAACTCCAGACCAGACGTAAATATTGCAATTGATGGTGAGACGATTGATCGCGTAAACGCAATAAAGTATCTTGGAGTGATTATTGAAGACAAATTAACTTTTAAGTCTCACATTGACAATGTCATCAAGAAAATGGCAAAAAAATACGGTATTCTGTGCCGTTTGAAAAATGAATTGACTGTTAGTAGTAAAATTAGTCTTTATAAGTCAATCATTTCACCACATATAGATTTTTGCCCATCCATATTATTTCTTGCAAACAATACACAAATATTGAGACTGCAGCGCTTACAAAATAAAGTTATGCGATTAATATTAAGATGTAAAAGATACACTTCCTCGAGTTTTATGCTGGACGCATTGCAATGGCTTTCTGTGAAGCAAAGAGTATATTTTCTGACAATGGTGTTTCTATATAAAATTTTTAATAATATGCTGCCTCGATGTTTGTGTAATCGAATTGATAGGGGAAGTGATTTTCATAGGTACAACACTAGAAACGCGGATGATGCTAGAACACCAAAATTTCTTTTTGGAAGATCACAGAACTCTCTGTTGTACAAAGGAATAAATTTTTTCAATTCGATGCCAAGACAGGTAAAACGTGCAGCAACAATGGCGGAGTTTAAAAGGCTTTGTATTTCACACATAAAGTCTGTTTTGTAGTCAGATTATATAGAATTTTTTGTAAATTAATGACGAAGATTGTAAAATTTATGTATTTTTTTTTAATTTCTTGGGTAAACTGAGCTATTATGTTCACTGATGATGATGGATTTTTGTTTGAATTAGTTGTATAATATTTAATAGTAGAGTTTAAAAAAGAGTCGACTACACATGTTTGAGCCACGCGCGCGTAGACTGACATAGACAATCTGGATATTGAGTACATCAGGATTAAACCCCTGAAATTGAAACAAAAAGCCTATCGGGTTGGAAAGTTGCTTTTTGGTATGAAATAGCATATATGCTGTTATTCTGATTTTTGATATTTATCTGTTTTCACGATTTTGAACTAGGGTTGGGAGAAAAAACTGAAAAGGCTTGGGTTCGCCTGTGGACTGTAAAGCTCGTTATCGAGAACTATAGTATCACAGGATCTCTCTCGTAGTTTTGGATCGTTATCCAGAATCAATTCTGATTAGTTAACACTCCTAAATGTTAGGTTCAATTCCTAACCAAGTCCAGATAATTTTCGGGTTGGAAACGTTCTGGATGAGCCTTGGATCCATGATGGTATTGGAAAATCGTTTTTTTATACTCATTGTTAAATTATTGGTATTCTTTTGAAGGGTACTATGTCTGTATTAATAACCAGTCCGTTATTTGTTTGCCAACTGGTTACATTGTATGACTCTATATAATATCTCACTTAGATAAATCGACCAGCTCAAACCGATGTAGGGGTATGAGGTGGGACCATCATCATCAATTTATAAATTTATCAATTTATTTTGAATGAAGAATAAAAAACTGCTCGAAATGCCCTAAATTTCAAGCAATTTTTTATTTTTCGTCTACAAATCGAAGGAAACGATAAACTTTTCTGAAAATCAAGGTTTGCTCAGAAAATGCGGCTTTCTTTAAATGATATTTAAGAACTGGAATAGCTTTAGGTGTCTTTTGAATGATTCGACATAAAAAACATAAAATTTTTCTCAACTACCAGCTGCAAGACGCCTTCTTCCATGCCCAGATTCAAGGAATGCCCCGGGCCCCCCGATTGCTATACCCCACTTCATGATCCAAATCTTCCTCTCCAGCAGTGAAGGTTGGTGGAACTCCTTTTGATTGAGATTCGTAGCCATATGTTACGGCTCTTTTATCGTAGTCACTAGAACGCCGGAACCTCTCGAAGCTTCCCGGTACGACTTTCCCTCGCGCACTTCTGTCACAGCTCTTTCGGGATTGTTTGCCGTATATTTATGCTTGTTTTCTTCCATAAAATGCTGAAAACAAGGATGAAAGTTCAACAAAATATGCATGATACACACGCTGTACGGATTTAGATTCAAGCGATTAACAAGGATCAAAATCCGTACGGCACAGTTTTTGATGAATAAATACAATTTGCACTATTTACCAGACAATACACAGCTCGAAAATGACAAAGACTTACCTTTTCAATCGATTTCAAAAAGATTCACAGAGTAAAACACTTATATCCCACTTGAAAAACGTTTTTATCTGAAGAACGTTTCCTTAGTGAAATCTCTAACGATGCGATGAAATGACAACTAAAACCGATACACGATTGATTTTTTATTTTTGATATTTTTATTTCATGGCCTACTGGCGCATAGTTCAATTTAACAGAAAGCCAATAGTTCAACGGACATGTACATGTAACTTTTATATGAGTTTTCATTTTTGTAATGCTTAAAACTGAAGAAAAACATCAAGGTGTACGGATTTCGATACTGCACGGGTTTCGATCCAGCACGGTACGTTTGGAAATACACAAAGGTTGCTGTTTACGCGTCTTTGTCATGCGGTTTTTTAAATTGAAGCGGTTTTTAGACACAATTTTATCAGAGTTATAATTTTTTCCTGATTTTTTCTACTGAGTATTTCAATAAAAGCTTGATTTAATTTACTTAATCAACGAAAACAAGAAACGTACTCAAATTACTGATTTTTTAAAAATTGTTCTGATACTGAAGAATGGTGTCTTCATGATTGACTTTGTCACTTAAATACCGCATTCTCGCAAACTTTTATTCCCAAACTTCAGACCGGACTGCGGACGGACTCCCGATCAGACCTTGGATTGGATCGGAACCCGGACACAACTACATGTTCTGATGTCAGAAAAGTATATCCAGCGTAAAAAAGGAGAGCCAATCTAAATTAAATTGGTACTCTATCACTGCAGTCCAGTATTCCGATTCTCTTGTGCAAAATTATGCTCGAAGAGTTATTCAAACTAAGTTAGGTGGAATGTGTGAATTTACACAATATTCTTCTATTCAATTAATCTAGATGATTATATTGCATTGGAATATGTGAACAAGAAAGGTTTTCAGTAGATATATTCAATGTTTACCACCCGTAATGATGATTTGTTGAGCTCTTTCACTATCACCACCAGTTCCAGCATCTACCGATATAAACTATCTTCCACTGGTAATTTCTAGTGTGAGGGGTACGATTCGATAAGCCGCCCTCGTATCGTGTATCCGTAATATGTTAGCATTTCATGATTGCATGACAGTTGGTAGGTATGAACTTTCACACGCAATATACGCATCGAGGAAAGTTCATTCATTCCGTATGGGGGACAAGTGTAATACAATACATTAGTTCGTTTTCAATTACGATATGCATGCTGGTATGAAACTTTAATATTGCACGGATGAGTGACTATAAAACTCATTTATTCGATGCGGAAAGCGAAGTTCCACAATTTTGTGGATTGTTGGTTAGTCTTAGGACGATAATAGTCAATATATTATTCGTAAGCCAGAGAACATACCATCTATCTTACAAGATGGTGATAAAGATACATGTGAGTTAGTAACTCTCGTAGTCTTTTCTCTTTTGGCTAACCCACGCGAAGCACGCAACACAGAGTCTACTCGGGCCATTTTTAGGTACAAACTAATAAACATCAGAGAAAATATTGCCTCTTGTCTTGTTGTAAATATCCTTCTACCTGTTTTAGCTTTGAATTTTTTTGGTTAATTGTTACTGCACAGTTCAATCACAAAAAGTATTTATTTAATTTTTCTAGAGCACACGAGCAATCGATCGGAATACGTTCCGTTCCTCGAGCCCCTCAGAATCGTTTGATCACACCACCAACGATGGTGTGTCAATAATTCAACGATTCCTCCAACTCACTCATCAAATCAATTTCTTTCAAGTCGTCACAAATGTTTCTCCGCCGTCTGTCAGTCTGTTGCCGACAGTACAAAAAACGCCGCCGCTGCCGGGCTCCATCTCGACCTTCCGGCGCATTTTTTTTGGTTCCCTTTTGCATCCCAAGGGATCAATCAGTGGAAAATCACTAACCTCCAATCTTTGATATTTCCGCCAAAATTAAATTATGCTCCGTTCGAAATAATCCCCCGTTGGCCGGTTCGCACCAATGTAAAACACACGCTTCTGCACCGTCTCCACTCAGTCCCTACCGGACGTATTCCGAAATAAAAAGTCAGATAACTTTCACACCTCAGCTCCGCTTTTCCAATTCTTTTAAATCAGTGTCTTGAAAAGCTGAAAAGGCAAAACAAGAACCCGCAACATTCAACACACCGACTTCGATCTACAAACTGCCAGGACACGTTATTTTCCGAAACCAACGGAACGAACCACTTGTTGAAGCGCGTTTGAGCGAATTTTTCCGCCAGCAGCACGCTTTTATAAAAGCAGTGGCGGGCATTCATCGTGCCACACCAGTAGTCTAGGTCGGGCGAAATTCATCCTCCTCCCGAGAACCCGAGCAGGTTTCGGGCGAACCGAACACGAACACGACCTCGGCTTGCAGTTTTACTACTTTCATTCATAAATTTTACTGCACCTGTGCTGTGTCGTACTCGCTCGAACAATCGGAAGGGGGCGCGGGTGCACAAAAGACGGTAGCGAACTCGACCATGTGGTTGATCGTTTACCAGCGCAAGTGGGTGGTGGGATTTTCCTTTATCAGTGGGGGTTGCGTTGTGTTCATTTCTTATTGCTTCCTGTTTGCAGTGGAATATGGACGCTTCAACCATGAGTTCTTGGAAGTTGAACTAATTTTTTTTTTGTTCAAAGGGAGACTTTGTGTTGTGGAAGTAATTATTAGGAACTCCGCGGATGTAGGAAGCTATGTGTGTTCTAGCTGGTGTTACCGTTGTTCAACTCTAGCGGTAAGCTGCCAGGGATTATCGTGTTGAATTCACACGAAACACTTTCAAATTTAAATTTTCATTATCTTTGTTATTCTGTTTATCAATATGGAATTCTAGTGAAGCTAGGTTTGCCAACAAGTATTCAACAGGAGATCAGAGAAGCTACACGATGTCCGTTGGCAAAGTAATAATCTATTCAAAAAGTAAAAAAAAGGAAAACCTGTCACATGAAAAATTAATATTGAGATTCTAAATATAAAATTAGAAAAGTATTTCAATAGTCAAAAGTCAGTTGCTGTCTTCAAATTCGATGGTAGGAAAAATCACTGAAATGTAAAATAGGCATATACAAAGGAAAATTGTTTGTCGTGTTGCACTATTTTGACGCGTAAAATTTATCAACATGGGCTTTAAAAGTTTTGTGTTTAAAAGTATTCCACAATTATTGGTCAGGCACATTTATGGGTCACTTTTACGAAAATACGAATTTGAACAATTCTCATTAGCTCTGTGATATTTTTTTGACTCAATTGTATTCTCTTTTTTCAATTGAAATTGTTTTTAGAAGGAAAAATTCATTGAAGAAAAACTATGTGAACAAAATCATAATGCAAATCACAAAACGTTACCTTTCACAATCATTATAAGCTCTGATCGCTCTGATCACCTTATCAGTAAAATTTGACTAATGTTAATAATTTTATTTGAGAATGGCTAGACTTGCAAGACAGACTGTGCATCAATTCTATTTGAAAATATAAAATTTGCCAGTTTCAAATATTCAGGAATCAGAACCTATGCTAGGTCGACGTTCTACGGTGTTCAGGAAACCTGCTGAAATTACAAATTTTGTTACTGTTGCTTGTCACGGGAGTCACTTCACGGTGAAATATATTTCATTCTCACGCTCACTTCACTTTTTTAGACCTATTCCCGATTCCACCTCAAGTGAGGTGACAAAAATCACCTCCGTGGAGTGAGATTGACAGTGAAGTGAAATTGAGAATAGGACAAGTGAAATGAGATTGTTTCCCAGCTCAAAAATGTCTAAGTCCCAGAAAGTCGTTTTTTTCCGTTTTTTAGATAACACCAGATCTTGACGTGTTCTGCATTTCTAAGACATTCGGCATCGCAAAAAATGTTTTTTTCGGTATCGAAAACTTCCTGAACTAGTTTGCATTTTTTTCATCGGGCAAAAAAATGAAAATTTGACCGCACGGATCAAATTCTGATTCGTTTCGTTACTGAAGAATAAATCCAAAATTTACCATTAGATCACAAATTAATCAACTTTAAGATATATGGCATCTTCGTGAAATCATTTCACCGTTCAAAATGGTCGTGAAATAATTCCACGCGAAACGTCGCTTTTTCCGTTCTCACTCCACTGATATGACACTCATAATTACTCAGATTCCGCGGCAGATGTCACTTTGCGACGTTTTTCTCACTTACGTGAGTCCCGTAATAGGATTTGGTTCACTTCACTCTGATTTCACCGTGAAGTGACTCCCGTAATAAGCACCACTAAACTTCTTCCTAAAAATTTTAAGCCGATTCAACTAGGTAGTTTTTCTGTACTTCTTCTTTTTATTGACTGAGTTTTTAAGCTTATGACATTAACGACCGAATTTGTAATGCTTTTTTTTTCAAACAGACTTAATAATTTAAACTACTTCCACTCAAATTTACTTTTCACGAAAATCGTTATTTATGTACTATTAGAATCTTTGGGTACATGTTAAATTATATTAAATGAGGTTTTCTACATTAAGTGATTATTTGTCAGTATCAATATACGCTAAAATTTATGTTCTTATTTTTTAATGAATCCATACATTAATTTGTAAATACATTTTGTAACTGAAAAGTCATTGGCATTATAACTCTTATTAAATAAGTTAAAAAGTACTAAATATTCACAGGGTGTGGAACGTGTGGAATTGACAAGAAGTCAAAATGGAGCTTTGAACTCGTTAAATTCACATGGTAAAATTATTGAATAGCTATGAAATAGTGATTTTTATGTGTTTTATTAGGTATCTCCGAAGAGTAGACGACAACCCCGTTAACCTACAGGTTTTCGTCACTTCCATGACGTATTCACAATACAAAAAAATACCCTCTTTTACCGAGTGAAGAAAATGCAAACAATACAATCGAATCCAATACACAACTTTCTACTGTTAAACAAACACAGATAAGCCAAGGAAAATGGGGATTTCACGAGAAACTGCAGAAGTGGCGTGTGGTACGCATACCCAGAGATAGGCAGAACTTGAGAATCCCACTCTTAAGTAAAAGAACTAAGAAAATTTTTCGTACTAAACATACTGGTTATCTTGTCAACATTTCTGCTTACTATTGATTATTTAGGGAGTGTCCATAAATTACGTTACACTCAGCGGAAGTTTGAAAAAACGTACAAAAATTTAATTTTGCCGAGAAAACATGATATAGTGTGGATGGGAACGGGGGAGCTGATAAAAAAAATTAACTTAAAGTTTAACCCCTGAACAATCCGTGTGAAATTTAAAATGCAATGCTCGAAAAAATGTTTAAAACCCAGTTTTTCTTTCATAAACCGCACTTGAACACTCTCTCAGCTGAAACAAGTTTTGATTTAAAAAACGCATTTTTATCATAAACGTCATAGAACCTAGGAAAAGGTTGAAAACATGCTTAAAGTATGTTCGGCAGAATAATGTATTTCTCAAATATGAAAAAATGTATAGGATATAGTAATATGAAAAAATGTCTAGGATATAGTAGGCCTCTTAAATCACACCCCAAAAAGTTTATTTGTATTTGTTTTTTTTCAAACATTTTGAGAATGTGCGTTTATGAAACTACCTGTGTGGTCTATTTTCATGAGATAGAACCAAAGTGTCTTCAGCAAAGTTTTTCTACATAAAATTACCTACAATGAAATGTAATGAAATAAATAAAATTATCATCTCACTTTTAGACAGATTAATCAAGAATCTATTTGCATCAAAAGTTTCTCCTTAAGGTATAAACAAAATTTGTCAAATACACTATAGCATTTAAGTGGCATTTTTACACTCAAAAGGTTGACGATCACGTTTTCACGTTTTGAACCACTATGCAATGTGCATTTCTGGGCCACGTTTATGTGTAATGAAAAGTTAGTTCAAACGGTCATATTAAAATTCAACAAGGTAAATGCAAGTTTCGAAATCCTAAGAAACAGAGAAATAATTGAAAAAGATCTCAATCCGTGAGCAGATATTCATGGTTCTTATTCATTGAATCAAAAATTAAAAAACAACAAGAAGAAAAAAAGAAGTATTTTCGATACAAAAATGTGTATGTTTGTAAATAAATGGTAAATAAAAACTAGTAATAATAACATAACGGCTTGAATTTTTTTCAATTTTTAATGCTCTAGACTACCTGTTTTTTGGACGCAGCTGAAAGTTTCCAAAAAAGCAAAAAAACATATATGAGATTTGAATTGAACTTAAAACAAGTCGGTTCACACTTATATTTGATTCTATTTCCAAATAAACTATACGTAGACAAAAGGCAACAAAATAAAGTGTTTGAAGCCCTATTGTTGAAAATGTTTCATGATTCGATATAAGGTACAATTCGATATAAAGTACAAATCAAAATTCGAAATGTACCTTATATCGGAGTTTGCCTGTAATGGATTTACAAGCAATATATTAAAAAGAAAGTAGAGTATGATCCCCACACGAGCACACACTGTTTCCAAAGCTGCAAAAACGTGATCGAAATTATTTTGACCCAAAAAACTTGATTTTAGAGCCACAGTGCCTTCAGTAAAGTTGTTCCATTAACTCCATGTTATAGAAGTTATAGTTTCGTGATTAATCCCCTTAACAATGAAAAGCGAATGTTGGCGCTTACCCTACGTTGTGTTCATTTTTTAATTTGCGGTTGGCCCGCGCATTTACGCGTCACCATCAGGGCAACTACGGCCCAAAATCACGATCTGTCGACTGCTGCTAGCGTACAAGTGGAACGGGGAGGAATTTCGTGCGATGTAACTCAAAACACGCGCACTAACAATATATTTAAATTACAATTATAGTTTGCACGGACACGACCGCTACCGGCAGCGAGCCGGCTAGCGTCATGGCCTAAAGCCGACTGGCACAGCGGCCAGCTTACGACTTACGATTAAACTGAACTGTAACTAACAACTAACTATTACTGGCGCTGCTGTGAAGAGCGTTTTTATAGGCTGCCGGGCAGTGGGCAGCATTGTCGAGCGGCAAACAAAGTCGCAAAATAAGCGCGAGCAAATCGGCGTCGCTTGTGCCTCAGCTGGTCACTCACGGACCACAGCCATTCCCAGCTAAGCCGGAATTTTTGGCGCGAACATTGAATATGACTTTTTTCATTTTTGTATATAAAAATTCATCGTCTTCGGCAAAGTTGTAGCACATTTTATAAGAAACAACTTTGTCGAAGACACCAAATTTCTATCTACCGATTTAAATTGACTAATGTGGAGTTTTCTACAGGTTACCACTAAAAATCAGTTTTTGCAATATAGTAGTGATTTTCTATAATTTTTCAATGTTCTACAATGTTGTTTGCTAAAACACAACAAAAAGTGTCTGCGAAGAAAGTTTATTTTTATCTTACTTATTTCTCCGGCTATTGACGATTTTTATCAAAAAAATGCATTAATTTACCAACAGATATCTTCGAAATATGCAATTATCTACAGACTAAACCATTTCTATATTAAAGTATAACTAGAACATCATTTAATCCAGATATAAGCAATTGTCTCTCGCTGTTTCCTGTGTTTATATTTGTAAGTAAATTGGTGCACTATTTTAACAGAAATCTTCAATAACTAAATAATCATTAGAGATAAAAATAAGCTTCCTTCGGTGAACTCATGTGTTTTATTATACTTAAAAAACATTTTAGAACATTGAAAAAAATTATAAAATCACTATAAAAAGTTATATAAAAATGATTTGGAGAGGCATTCTAAAGAAAACTTCACAATAGTTTATTTAAATTGGCAGATAGAAATATGGTGTATACGACAAAGTTGTTTCTCATAAAATGTGTTAAAACTTCACTCGGCAAAGTGGATTTTTATATGGAAAAATAAAAAAAAATCGTTTCTCTCTTTTGGGTTGATTATTCACAAAATTCTATCTTTCATGGAATGCAAAATAATCATCATAACAACTTTGTTGAAGACACTATGGCTCCCAAATCGATTTTTTTTTGAGTAAAGAGTAATTAGTGTGAATAAGTGCATTATTTAAGTAGAAACCGTCAATAACTAAAAAATATGTGAGATAAAAATACACTATCTTCGAAAAATTTATTTATTTCATTATAGCAAACAATGTTATATAGCATTGAAAAATTGTAGAAAATCACTACTAAAAGTTGTTTGAAAAAAAAAACTGATTTTTAGTGGCACCCTGTAGAAAACTCCACATAAGTCAATTTAAATAGACAGATAGAAGTATGGTGTCTTCGACAAAGTTGTTTTTTTATAAATTCTGCTACAACTTTGACGAACACAATAAATTTTTATATGTAAAACTGAAAAAAGTAAAATTCGCTTTTCACTGTTAATCACGAAACTGTAACTTCTATAACATGGAGAATAATTAATGAAACAACTATACTGAAGACACTGTGGCTCTAAAATCAAGTTTTTTTGGGTCAAAATAATTTCGATCACGTTTTTATCGCTTTGGAAACAGTGTGGAGCGTTAGGAACAAAAAAGGCAAAATGTTGCAAATCGGATAAAACTGAATTGTTAGTAATTCCGATAATAGTTTGGTAATAATTGCGATTGATTTTAATTTTTTTGCTTGTAAATCAGATGACAACACTGCCGTTGACCGCTATTTGTGTATTATGTGCTCGGTTTTTATTTTTTCGAAGTCTCTGTGCTTTTTAAATTTATTCACTGTTCAATCCCAACGAAAAGTTCTACAAAACATTCGTGTGCTACGTGAATGTCAAGTTTGCTTTGGAAATACTACCACTACTGCTGATTAATTGGCTTCGAGGTAACGAATGGAGTTTGTCTGTGTAAAGTGCGCCAAACTAACTAAGGAGGCTGAGTTTATCAAATGTCAGGGCTTTTGTGAAACGGTGGCTCACTTCAAATGTACTGGTCTGAACAATCAGTATTTCACAAAGCTGAAGGCCTCGTACTGATAATAATCTGTGGCTTTGTAACGAATGTTTAGAATTGATGGCACTTTCCGCCCTACGGCTGCACTTGGCAATAGTATCGCTCAGTTGATCGAACAACGAACAGCTGCTTGCAGTGAAGACTAAAGGCCCAAATACACACACGGCGTAATGACGCCTTTTCCATACAAAATAGAAGGCGTGATCGCTATCCCGCCTTCCATTTTGTATGGAAAAGGTGTCATTGCGCCGTGTGTGTATTTGGGCCTTAAGTTGCGAAAAGAAGGTGGAGTGTTCACAAAAGTTAATGGAAAAGCAGAAGTTATACCTCTTGGCTTTCGTATTAACTGACCAATATACCGTTCAACAACAAAGCGCCTTCGTTAAGATCAGTCCATTTCTAACCGGGACTTCATAGTTGCAACGAAAACCAACCTATCGTCAGCAGTTAACACTGTTCCTGCACACTGTTCCGCCAGATGATATCGGATAGCACTTGAGGTGTTCACACTACAGTGAGATTAGATGGTTTGACATTTTCTTTGGTAATTTAAAAGAGAAGAAAACAAAAACAGGGGTGACATTGCGCATTTCGCTTCGAGTAACTCGAATCGAGAGAAATCAAACTCGTTTCGAGGTGGAGTTGGTATTGCGTATTATTTTCGACACCCCAATTTTATTGCAGTTTATTTCGAGCAAACATTGACTCGAAAATAAATGTCAGATTTGTCTAGGGGCTGGACAACTTTATTTTCATAAAAAATATTTCGGTAATATTATACGATATCGGTTGATAAATCTTGATATTTATCGTTTATCCGACACATTGATATCACACCGGCGCCTAATAATGCAACGATAAATACTTTATAATATTTAATATTGGAAATATTCCGCCATATATCAATAGTGTCTTGCCCCTAGAGATTGGTATTTTTCACGTTTATAATAAGATTTGTCCTTAAAACAACATATCAATCTTTGAATGTTTTACTACGATTCTTCTAGTGATGAAAATGGTTTTAGGAATATACAAAGACGTAAACAATAATACATGAGTATTAGGCTTACATTAAATGAAACAAAGTTAGTTATTTTCTGATGCAAAAGATTTTTTTTTCATGGTTTCGTCAACATTTCAAGATAAGGCGGGGAGCACTCAAACCTATTTGAAGTACAATATTTCATTTTCCTCCAAACTGCACTAGTACAATTCCTGTTCCGTTAAAGTTAGCTCCTACTTTAAATCTAATCGCTAGTGGATCCTACCAAATTAATGTATTTCCGCTCCACAGATGTTTAGTGAAATTATTTATGTTTTAGTCAACAAACTTAGGTACAAACGAACGCCTTCAACTTATCGACCATTTTTTATCACTTTCGAGCTAGAAAATGCTCGATCAAACCATTACGTAATGCCATTTTTGCTCGAAGATCAACTGCAATAATACGCCATCTACTCGTTTCGAACTCGAATCGAAATCGCCAATGTCAAATGTGGTCGAAACGAACAAAAATCACTCGAAACGAAATGCGCAATGCCACCCCAGATCAAAGCAAATACAAGACAAAAAACGCAATGCAATTAGGATAGAGATGTCAGCTAGTTGGCTCGCACCAACGTGATCTCTCATATGCACTTGTTGCCAACTACTGCAAATCTGGTTGTTATTAGTTTTCGAACATAATATCCGCAATATCATGTAGCCGAGGTGATATCCGATGACAGCTCGATTGAATGGGATATCAAGTGATATGGCCTTCATAGCATCAATCGCCTGATATCAGGTGATATGCAGTGTAGTGTGAACGGGGTATAACGGAAAAAAGGTTTTGGATTTATCTGTCCAAATTTCATCTAGATGTCACTAACGATAATATGCAAGCTGCAGCAAAAGAATGTCTGCAGTGTAACGAGCCTCCCGACGTCGTGAGATTGGTGAGAAGAGATAAAAAATAGCAAAGCCTTGGTGCTACATTCCAAATCGGAACTTAACCTCCTGTTTATTTATACACGGACTCCGCAGCCGCCTGTTTAGTGTACAGAACAATTGCGGGGCTAGCGCTACGATCCTACTGACACTAACAACAGTCTCTCCCGAGGCGAGACTCGAACCTACGACGACTGGCTTGTTAGGCCAGCATCGTACTTCGAAACCATCTGAGAGAAGAGATGTGGATGTTAAATCGCTGCGCTTCATTGCACACATTTGCAATGCACTATGGGACATTTTCATATAAGCAAGCGGACAAAAATATTTTCATAATATTTTTACATCTATCGGTATCATTTTACTTGTTATGATCATAACAAGTTATTCAAGACCATTTGTGACTATATCGCGGTCAAATTTCTACAGAGGCGTGCAGTTTTTTATATAAAAGCCAGCAATCATGCACAGACTTGACAGAGCAATTTCTTTAGTTAAAAAGTCAATTTCAGCTAAAGAAATTGCTATGTGCTCTTTCTTAGACATTGAAGGTGCTTTTGATAACGCGTCCTATTCTTCAATGTCTAGTGCAATGAGGAAAAAAGGATTTCACACGAGTATTGTTGACTGGATTCCCATGCTTGCAAAAAGAGAAATCACTTCTGAGTTGGGAGGTTCGTCTTTCACGATAAGGGCAACGAAAGGATGTCCGCAAGGAGGAGTTCTTTCGCCACTTATGTGGTCTTTAGTGGTGGACGATCTTCTCAAAAGCTTAGAAGCAAAAGGTTTCGAAGTTGTGGGCTTTTCAGATGACATAGTCATCTTGGTAAGAGGAAAGTTTGACAACATAGTTTCGGAAAGAATGCAGGAGGCTCTGAAGTAAACCCAGTCTTGGTGTATAAAGGAGGGTCTCAGCATTAATCCGTTAAAAGCAGGAAATTCCATCTAAAAACGCTCAAGCTTGAAGAAGTAGAAATTCCATTCAGTGAACAGGTAAAATACTTAGGAGTTATTCTTGATGCCAAGCTAAACTGGAATGCACATCTTGACTATGCAATCAACAAGGCGGTCAGTGCATTATGGTTGTGCTTCAAAACCGTTGGAAGAAAGTGGGCTTGAGACCAAAAATGGTGATGTGGATATTTACATCGATTATACGTCCAAAACTGACCTACGCTTCGTTAGTATGGTGGCCGAAAACCAAAGAATCCACCGCCAGAACAAAGCTAGATAATGTTCAACCGCTTGCGTGCATTGCTATAACAGGAGCAATGAGCAGCACCCCATCAAAAGCTCTTGATGCAATTCTTCATCTGTTGCCATTGTACGAATACGTGCAACTAGAAGCAGGAAAAAGTGCATTGAGGCTCAAACGAACAAAAACTATCTTGTCAGGTGATCACCTGACTATACTGGACTTTTTCAAAAGAGGACGTGATGAGTATGAATGGAGACTGGATGGCACCTCAGGATAACCATGATATTCCCTACAAGGTATGCGAAACGTCGCGTACAGACTGGGAAGTCGGAGTTCCTGATGTCCGTCCCGGTTCAACGATATTTTCCACAGATGGCTCAAAAATAGGTACAAAAACTGGTGCAGGAATCTTTGGCCCTGGAATTAATATATTAGTGGCAATGGGACACTGGCCAACAGTGTTTCAAGCAGAGATTTTTGCAATCCTTGAATGTTTGCCTGACTAGAAAATACAAACATGCAAATATTTGTATTTTCTCTGACAGTCAAGCAGCGCTGAAAGCACTTGATGCTTATAAATGTACATCCAAGATTGTCTGGGAATGTATTCTCACATTGCGACAGTTGTGTCAAACAAACTCAGTAAATTTGTATTGGGTTCCAGGACATTGTTGCATTGGTGGGAATGAAAAGGCAGACGAACTTGCAAAACAAGGATCTAACTCACAGTTTATCGGCCCAGAACCTTTCTGCGGTATATCAAACTGTGCAGTGAAAATGGAGCTTGAACGCTGGGAGGAACAAATATAACCAATGATAACCAATTGGTTTGATGTCAAAAAGTGTTCCCAATCTAAAAGATTTATCACACCAAACGAGAATCATTCGAAAAAGCTCTTAGAGCTCAACAAAAGAGCTTTTTGTACATACGTCGGCCTAGTAACGGGGCATTGTCCGAGTAGATATCATTTGAAGAACATTGGCCGGGTTCAGGATGATATCTGTCGCTTTTGTAATACGGAACGCGAGACATCGGAACATCTGCTTTGCAGTTGTGGTGCATTATTTAAACGCAGATCAAGGCTTCTTGGCAGTGGTTTCTTACAGCCCAAAGAGATTTGTTTTTTGAATCCTGGAAAGGCGATTGGCTTCATAAACCATATTTTACCTGACTGGCAGCGTGTCGGATCAGGTACCTGATCACTCACAACAATAGTGGTCATTGTATTTTGCAAAAGAACACGTATAGCAATTGACTGGGATGTATTACAAAAGTTCACATCAATGGACAAAAAAAAAACAATATCGCACGCTTAGCCTTGGGGCTAATAGCGGTCTCGATCAATTAGATTACAGTAACTATTCGTTAACTGGGTGCTCTTTAACTGGGCTGCTTTTTAACTGGGCGTTCGCTAACTGGGCTACAGCCCAGTTAAAAAGCAGATGAACGTCAAAAATCTGCGTTTAGCATATTGCTGTCAAAGCGAATGAAGGGTATATGAATGGAAGATTGAGTCAAAAAAGAAAAGAATAGAAAATGGTTTTGAATCTGTTTAATTTAAATTTTTCAAAATATTTTTTAACGGAGAATTCATAACATGGGTACTTGTTTTAAACATGAAGGATTATTACAAATTTTGTTTTTGCCATTCGTCTTCGACTATTTTTGCTCGCAATGATTTGAGCCGCACAATTTCTGCAGCATCGTGTTGCATAAAAGAAATCAAAAAATCGACAGATTTAATGGCATGGTTAAAATCTGAATACAGATGATTCTGTCCCAAGGTTGATGACATGTCCATTTGTGTGTCATTTGAATCATCTGCTATGTCTCTAATTGGTGAAATGTTACCGCCGCTTTCGCCCAAAACGGAATCTAATATTTCGTCGTCCGTGTATACCACGCTAGTGAGCCAAGCTGGGTTTCGGTTCTCATCGTACACGCGATCCGTCAACCATAAATTCACCTCTTCGTCAGAAGTCACGGTGCCTGCTAAAGCATTCACAGCCGCGACAAGAGCCCTCATGTCTTTTTCACTGTCAGTTTCATCAGTGTTAGCAGAAATCCACTCGCAATCAGGAAACTGGGGAATCAGTTTCTTCCATGAATTTTCAATGGTAGAAGAACCTATTTCATTCCAGGCGGTTGCTAACCAGTCGATGCTGTGCAGTAGGGAAACTTTTTTGAGTCGGTCTTCGAACTTCAGGTCCTCATCTTCCAAAACTAACCTCAGCATCAGTTTTCTCTTGTAGCGCATTTTAACTGCGTTGATTACTGATTGATCCATCGGTTGACACTCAGAAGTGACGTTTGGTGGGAGATAAATTACCTAAGGAAAAAATAGCATGCAAAAAAGTCGTAACATCAAACCAATTTACCTTAATCAATCCATCGTCCGACACTAAATCGTCTCCTCCATCGTAATGTGCTGTGCAGTTTTCCAACAAGAGTAATGCTTTGGGCTCTAAATTGGACTTGTTTGAAAACTCTCTCACAGCTGGCACAAACTCGTTGTAGAACCAAGACTTAAACAGGTCCCTCGTCATCCAAGCTTTCTTCGAGCTATAATATGATACAGGCAGTTTATCCTTATCCGGGAACGAGCGTGGTTTGGCGGCAGTTCCGATGAACATCAATTTTAATTTGTTTGAACCGTCAACGTTGCTGCATGGCATAAAGGTGTAGCGCATCTTGTTCAATTTTCTTCCGGCAGGTTGATGCTCGTTAGAAAGCACTACACTTCGTGATGCTAGAAGCTTTACGAAAATGGCTGACTCGTCAGCATTGTAGACCTGAGATTTTTTCAATCCCATTTCGATTAGCTAGGTTTTAAAAATGTCCTTGAATCTTAGGTATGCTGCTGTATCGGCTGATGCTTTCTCACCTGTTACTCGCTTGGCACGCAACCCATATCGAGCTTTGAAACGCCGCATCCAACCATCTGAAAATGTTAAGCTTTGGTCCACGTAATGTCCACGTTTTTGAAGTTTTCCCAGCAATAGTTCTCCTTTTAGTCGCAATGCTTCCGGCGCAACGAGAATGTTGGCTTCTCGCTGCTGGAGAATCCACAGGTAGAGCGATTTCTCCATCACCGGTAAGCGTTGTTCTTTGGGCGTTCTTCTATTTTCTACTCCGTGTTCTCGATAGCTGTCTAATTTTGTTCGGAGTTCCTCTTTGTGTTGTATAAACTGAGATACGGAAGATGATCCCACGCCATACTTCCGGGCTGGTGATTCGTACGTTCCGCCTCCTCCTTCGAAGTCTTCAATAATTCTTACTTTTTCATGCAATGTGAGTGTCTTCTGTTTTCGTTTCAAATTTGATCTTGATGCGATATCCATTTCGTTTCTGCTGGAGTTGTACTGTCTCCGTCCAATTTTTTCGAGAGAATGAGTTACACAGGATATTTGCATGTCTATTTATATGTTTCCAGGGAGTGTCATAGCAACTAAATGTTTTGTGAAAAAAAACATGTTTCCGGGCAACGGTTAATTCAAAAGAAGTGCATATATGTACAGCTAAATATCAGAATTTGCGGTGTACATATTTATGTTGGCCTTATTTACAATTTTCGCTTGGAGAGTTTTACCTAGCGAAATTATGAATGAAACAATCTATATTTAAAACATTCATTTATTTATTTATTTTACTTGTTGCAAAATGAACCGATATCCCTCATTCTCAAAATCATATTATGTACCAGGGTTGAAAAAACTACTCGTACACATTTTGGTTCAAACCACCATTGCATCGAAATCCCCCTTGGTCTTTGACGACATTTGAAATGTCAGCCCAGTTAGCGAGCTACATTCGTTAACTGGGCTATGCTCTCAGCCCAGTTAGCGAACGAACAGTGTAGTTGAAAAAATTCGTTATCGATGTTGTTTTTGGCACATTTGCATGTGTAGGATAAGTACAACGATACACCGTGCCTCAGTGCTGAGTTGAGAAAATTTCCAGCTCGAAAAAGACCTCGACTCGATCGGGAATCGAACCCGATATCACAACCGTGTGGGAGAGCTAGCCGACCGACATCGCTAACCACAGAACCACGGGGACCACCGCAACTACATCATCAATGGACGGGATCCTAATTCCCTAACAAAAATAAATGCACAGACTTGTTCGGAATTCAGATCCTCTCCTCCCTCCCTTCCTCTGAAGTTTAGGGAACAGGTATGTCAAGTTTTGTGAATATTGGTCAAGGCTTTCCCGAGATATGGTACAATATGTATAAAAAACGTTTCTTTCCAGGTGTTGAGGTTGAAGATTTTGCTGAAAATTGTAACCCGTAAATGATTTCATCGCCATGAGATTCAAAGCACGGCAATCCAAATCGAATTGCATATTTATACCACTCACAATTAAAGCTTCCATAGACGGGGTTCGAAACCAGGCTACTTTTCGAAAGCTTAAAATAAGCGTCGATAAATCAAATCAATATGAGCTTTCGATTTTCTCCATATTGATCGACCAATCAGAGCAAGACACGTAAAGCGTTACTTCGTGCCGCGGGAGTCAAAACTCTGGCTCTGAGTAGTTAGCGATAGCTGAGCATCGGTCTATTACTGGTGAACCTTCCTCAAAGACTGCCGAGACTATCGAGGTTAAGCTAAAGGCTTTTAGAGATTTTTGAATTGAGACAAAGTGCCTAAACGGAAGAATTTATACTAAAGTTATAAACGGAAGAAAAATCATACCCAAGCGGAAGAAAAGTTACAAAAAAAGATTTAGAAGAGAGAGTGAGTTAGAGGAAAAATGAAATTATAGAAATAAATTAAATAAATAATTTTAATAGATAGGCAGCTGGCCACGTGAGGCTATGAACAAAACCTAAATTATTGCTAGTATCAACCGTAAACTGTGCATTGTCAAAGAAAAAGTACAACGTTATAGTTGATGTCGCTCGCCTGAAGAAACCTTCGGGCGAAGGTTTTTTTATTTTCCGCTAGGAATATCAAGGAGTCGACAGGAGTCCTCCCCAGTGTCCGTCGGCAAAGTTTACGCCTGGCGCCCTCAACCTGCCCACCACCAACAATCGTCAACATTAATTTCCCCGCTGGACAGCTCCTTGGTGATAACCAAGTGGTAGCTAAGCGACCATCCTCGTCGTCGTTGGACCCAGCAAGAAACCAGCAAACAGGTTAGAGTTAAAAATACCGCATGCCCGATAAAGTTGTACAGGGTCGATAAAGTAGGGGAGCCAGAAATAAAAAAGTACGCACTGTACAACTGTGTTTCTTTACTAGTAAGAAAGCCTACCGTTCCGCTATTGTTACCGTCCTGTAGATTATCTTAGATTTTCGCTTCGACAGTTAGTTAGTTGCTTTACCTGACCTGCCCTGAGAGGATTAGCCGGGCTTGTACAAAACACGCTTCCCCGCAGTACAGACATTTATCGGTACTGGCGCTTAAGCGGGGGAGTTTTCGAAGGGTAGTCACGGAGGAGAGCCTATCGTTTTGCGGGCACGGCGATAGTTACCGGTGGGTAATATCGGTCCGACAAAGGTTCCGTCACTTTGAAGCGATCCCGAGCGACTAGGAAATCATTTTGTACCAGTACATTAAAGCTGGTGATCCCGTCTGGCGCGGCTTTACTGTTACAAAATTGCAGAGATTTATCACCAAGC
The DNA here is from genome assembly GCF_029784165.1 of Wyeomyia smithii. Classification (NCBI taxonomy): domain Eukaryota; kingdom Metazoa; phylum Arthropoda; class Insecta; order Diptera; family Culicidae; genus Wyeomyia; species Wyeomyia smithii. The sequence goes on along the minus strand of NC_073696.1, from coordinate 28,267,317 downwards.
AATGAAATAGCCTTGTATTTTTTTTATTTGCGTATTAGGCCGTCCGGTCTCGAAATAGGGTGACAATATATTTAATTTGAGCATTTCCTAGAGAGACCAAACATTCCAAATTGCTTGGTCGCAGCAAAACTCTTCAGCACTTGTTAGTAGATGGCTAAACCTTTAGGTTGGAAATCAAAAGATGCCCTCCAATAATGTTGAAAGCGATACTTTTTTTTCATTTTCATGCTTCGTCTTCTAATGTCCATTTATAAAGCCATTTAACCACACATTTTTCGGAAAGCCAAATCAATAACGTTTATAATAATATAATACACTTAATAGTCATTCTGTTATCAAGATCAAAAAACAACTGTTTGGATTTTGTACACATATTTCCTAGGAAAAAAAAAAAAAAATCTAAAACGGTTTTGAACGTTTAGTAGCAAATGATCGCCGATTGTTAGTAGCCATCTGAAACTTGGGAAAAACAAGGACCTCGCCCGGGAACTCCTGGGAGTAAAAAGATGCCGACATTTTCTTCTTCGTTGTATGCTTTCTTTACCTTTTTCCACCCATTAAACCATGTGACTACACGTTTTTCTTAAAACCTAATCAATAACATTTATAAGAATATAATTCACTTAATAGTTATTTCGTTATCATGATCAAAAAAAAAATTAGACTTTAGGTCTCCTCGAACATAGATGTGCATTTTTGTACCATTTTTCATCTTTATATCTCGATACCTAAGGTATAGTACTTGCTACAGTTATGAAATTTCGAACTTTCTTAGTTAAAGTGTCTACTTTACAAAGAAAAACAGTTCGGTAACAGTAACTTTTCTGATATTTGTCCACCCGAAATCTTATAGTGCAATGGCATTAAGTACTTGGCCTACTGATATTCTATTCTGAGAGTTCAAGGATTATGGGGCAAAAAACACCGGTTATAACTTTCTAAGTGTAGTATTTGAGCTGCCAAATTTATTCCAAATACGCTGGAGCATCAGTTGTGTTGCTGCTGCCTGCCGCTAGTAAACTGATTCGCTTGAGGAGAAACAGTCTCTTATTTAGCCCAAAGAGTGCATTCCCGGCTAACTAGGTACTCCATTCTGTCGTCCTTTTCAGGGAAAGGCAGCAAGCGACCAATCAAAAGTCGACATTTGCGTTTCGACAATGTTCAACAATTTTCAATAGTACAATAGTTCGAACAATCAGATTACAGTTTTTTGCATTCGGACGGGTGCTTAAATGATTTTCCAATCGATAGGTTGGAAACTGACTGAGTTTAGAACGTTTGAAATTGGACAATTTTTAGTGACGCTTTCGATGCTTTCGGTTTTGAAATTGGATCCCTGTATTGAAGTTGGGTCCCTGTATATGTTGCCGTAAGACGTAATCTACGTCGAAAAACAAAAAAAAAATGCACGGAAACTTTCCTATAAGCTAGAAAAGACGCATGAAGAAATAACCCCAAATTAGATTCAGAATTCAATAGCCGTCAATATCAATTATGAAATGTATCAAAGACGACTCGCAAAATAAGTTTCCACTTAATTTGTCGCCTGGACCCACTCACAGTGGCAGGTCTCCATACAAAAGTCGGAAAAAACCTAAAAGTCTTTTTTATATGATTGGAATTTACATGTTATTACAATTTTGGAGTGGTAAACTCATTTCTGATGTCAGAAAATGTCGAAAATAGCAATTTATGCACCTAAAGTGCCTTTAGACCTTTCTCATGATCAGGTTTTTGTTTTTGCTTCAATCTTGTTTAAAATTTTGATAGGAGAACTGCTCTTCTATTCATCTCAACACCTACATTCATCTCATTGCTCTTATTTTTTCAATTACTGTAAAATTTAACTTTTTTTTAAGTAAAAGTAGTTTTAGTAGTCTCAATTAAGTCGAGTAGTCGGAACTTAAGAGCGATGAGAAGAGCGAAATAAAAGCGACGGGAAGAATATAGGTGCTCAGACGAATATTAGGGTGGTTCCCACACTTGTTCTTCATCGAAAAACTTTAGAATCGCATATATTTTGTTTGCTTCCTAGGGTACTCCTTTCTGAATTAGGGTGGTGCAAGAATCATCTTAATTCAATTTATATTATTTTAACAATTTTTTAGCTTTGAGGCCGTTTGACCAATCCAAGATCTTTCTGCGACAAGTTAGAGGTCTTTTAAGGAAAATTATGAGATGGTATTGTAGTTAATTTCAACGTCATTGAAAACATAAAAGACGATATATATTTTTTATATTTTTTTCTCATCAATTCAACTTATTCTCTCGTTATACATCTTGCAGTACTGAAAGCGGTTTACAAGTTTATATAAAAATGCTTGAAACTTCTGGAAAAAAAACCTCATGTATACTTCCCAGCCAATCATGTTGTTTAAATATACGAAATTGAATATTTTACAACTGACCACCATACGTCTCCAAAGTTTTATTTTCAAAATATCTCCCTATGAGCAACGATGTGCAAAACGGGACCCAAAAATCTGAAAAGTACAATAAATTTCCCATTGAATGTTGGCTATCCGATCGTTCCGAACTGTTTCACGAGATTGTACGGTAGGAATGAAATTAGAAATACATGATTTTTTTTAACTTCCCTGCAATATGTTTTACCTCGATTGAGAAATTGGTTATATTTTTGGAAAGTCTTGAAATTAACCAAAAATTACACAAATTTCCCTTCAAAATGAAACTTGTTGAATCAAAATCGGATCAAAACTGTGGAAGTGTCAGGTGTTTGAAGTTGAGCTAAAAATTGTGATTTCAAACATGAAAATCATCGAAACTGCCTGATATAGCAACATTCAAAGTGCGATTAAAAATTGATATCTCAACCGATTGTCATGAAACTTTGGGAAAAGGTCTTTTACACTTTGAGAATCTTCGGAAATATGCAAAACATCAATAATGTTGACAAGAAAAATCGAGGTTTTTTCCGGCTTCCGACCACTGTGCCACTGTGCAAAGTTTGGCATTAATAGCATGACATTAACGAAAAATCGATTCAGCAAGTTTAGCAAGTCTTTCTTCATACAAAAACTGTGCCAAATCAAATTGTTCTATGATGTTTGGAAGGTTAATTTTCAAACTTGAAATTCTCAAGATCAAATTTCTCAAGAATGGGAACATTAAAACCATTATTTGGTGATTTTTCGGCACAATCAATCTGACATTGCACAGCAGATCCCTAAAATTTTTTCCAATAAATATCGAAACATCAACTGCGACAATATGTACTACACTGACGGATCACTTCTTGATGGGTCCACTGGCTTCGGTATTTTCAATAACAATTTAACCGTCTCCCATAAGCTCGATAATCCTGCTTCTGTTTACGTCGCAGAATTAGCTGCAATTCAGTACACCCAAGGGATTATCGAAAAAATGCCCACGGACCATTATTTCATCTTTACGGACAGTCTCAGTTCCATTGAGGCTCTCCGATCGATGAAAGATGTTAGGCACTCTCCGTATTTCCTGGGGAAAATACGGGAACATCTGAGTGCTTTATCCGAAAAATCTACTCAGATTACCTTAGCGTGGGTCCCTTCTCACTGCTCGATACCGGGTAATGAGAAAGCGGACTCTTTGGCTAAGGTGGGCGCAACAAACGGTGATATTTATGAAAGACCAATTGCCTTTAATGAATTTTTCGCATTTGTACGTCAGAATACGATCATCAGTTGGCAAAATTCTTGGACCAAAGGGGAACTATGAAGGTGGCTACATTCCATAATCCCCAAGGTGTCGACGAACCCGTGGTACAAGGGGTTGGATGTAGGTCGGGATTTCATTTGCGTGATGTCCCGGCTTATGTCCAATCACTATAGATTTGACGCGCATCTCCGTCGTGTTGGGCTCGGGGAGAGTGGGATCTGTATCTGTGGTGAAGGTTATCACGACATAGAGCACGTTGTTTGGTCATGTACACCGTGACGCCAGGTCTAGATTGATAGCTTCCCTGCAGGCCGAAGGTAGGCGCCGGCTGTTCCTGTTCGTGATGTCTTGACGAGCCGTGACCTATCCTACATGTCCCTTATATACGTTTTCCTGAAATCCATCCACGCCCCAGTTTAGTCCTATCCCCTTCCGCCTACATCCAACCAAACGACAAGAACACGTTAAGACCCCGGATCCGGAAACAGCAATCAGACTCGCACGATACTCTCAAGGCCCGATGGAAACAACCCAATATGCCAGTCCGTAATATCTTGGCCCAGCAGCGGAACAAATTTAATATGCTGCTTACCTATGGCAATGAAAACCATCAAACAGCAAACCTGTGCTTTTAATGCAAAATATTCTAGCCTTAAGTTAGATTTAGTTTCAGCTCGTAGTCGGCAGCGAGGATAAAAAATTCGCTTTTAGTTATTAAGATACTTTAGAAAGTAAGCTACCAGATATAATTGGCGCCGTTAAACATTGAATTGTATTTGTGCCGTGTCAAATAAATTATAGATGAAGAAAAAAAAATCTGACATTGCTGTTTATTTTTTTCATTTTCAACTGGATTATAACACGCATCTATAGTTATTATACATTGTATCAATTTGTTTGTGCATCGAACAACAGTTTTTTTTTTCTTCTACGAAATCAACATATGTAATCGCTACAAATTTTATCACATGATAATTTATCCGCCTTGGCTGACAAACACAACAAACTATTTTCTGCAGTTCCACTAGGTAGAAGATGTCATCGCCGCGCTTTTACTTGAATCCTTTCTTGACTTTTTTCTTCTCGAGCACTATTATCTCATCGGCAATGTTATAAATATCATCAACCGTCTGGAATGAAAGCAAATATTAGCAACTCCTTTAATAATAAAATGAAACAAAACTATTCACATCCGCTTCCTTCAACCGGGTAATCTTCGGATCCTCGTTCCGTGCCTTAACTTTCTTCTTCTCCAGCACCTTATTCATCTCTTCCTTCATCGCTTCAGCTTCGGCTGTTTCGGCATCTTCAGCTTCCGAGCCACCAGCACCTTCCGCGGTTTCCGTTGTACTCGCATCGTCCAACGCATCCGATTCGTCCCCAGAATCCTTACTGTCCTTCTCAATTTTAATCATGATCGAAGACTCCAAATCACTCGGAATTTCGCCCTGATTCATCGAGATGTAACCTTCCTCCGGGGAAGCAAGCTGCCCCTCCACTGTCTTGTTCGGTTGCTTCCGGTGACGTTTCTTCTTCTTCTCCTTGCTTCGGTCGGAATCCATCCGCTTTTCGACGTTCGTATCGAAGTCACGCTTTTGAATCTTTTCGCCCAGTTCGACCCTCTGCTGCATGAGCAAAGCTCGCAAGTCCATATCCCGGCAGGGTCCCTTTTTCGTCTTCAATCGGAGTAGATTCAGTGCCCGCTCATCGTCTTCGATCATGTAGAGTTTTTCCTTCTCCAGTAGCTGCTCGCGACGGGAACGACGCTCGATTTCCTGCTGCCGGTTGTAGTCCTCCATCTGGAGCCGCTCGCGCTCCCAACGGAGCCCCTGCTTGATCAACCGTTCGGCATTTTTCTCCCGGATGGTTTTGAGCTACGGAACGAATACACGCACAGTTCAAGTAAGTTTTTGGGTTGAACGAAGTTGTTACCAGTTACCTTTTCACGTTTGCTGCAGATCTCCTGGTTTGTCTTCTTGTTGACGTTGAAAACTGCGCTGTTCAACTCATCGGGGATGGAATCACCAGCTCCCGATAGGATCAGATTGCGCTCTCTATCCAATTCTTTGGCCTTTGTTGGCAAGAAAGATAAAATCGGAAGACAATTTTTTTAAGAGATATTGAAAACATTTTTTACCAAAACTACACTGTGCAACGGGATCAATCGGCGGGGGCAATTGTAGAGGCTGTACTTTCCACTCAGAATGAGATACTTTTGACGCTCGAGCTCTTCATACTGCCGATTAAGCGGGTGGAAAGTCAGTGCATTGGGGGCGATGTTGTGCCAAATACGAGCGGTAAAGCAAGTGCAATTTACAGATGGTTATGACGAATGCCATATGGCGCATGGATGAAGCGATAAGTAGGGGGTAGCAATATGAAAGTGAAAACAAATGTTGTGAGATTATAATGAATAAACAGGTATAAAGTTCTGTGTAAATGATAGTGGGCAAACGTAAAACAAATGAAACGTAATCACCATTACTCTAGCTTATGCCGGAGGGTGTACAATGCGGATGAATATATCGCTTGAAATTGCCCCGAGCGATGTAAGGGAAACAAACGATGGCAAGAATGGCCAACAGTCAACAGTTAAGGTGATTTTATGTTTTCCTGGCTGCAGAAAGGCACTCACAACAGACATGTCTCTCGGTCTAGCGTCTAGCTGGAATGTAGTAACGATGTTGGCCACAGGTGGACCATTCAAGTACGACAAGCAGTGGGTGGAAACCATAGCAAACGAGACTTCTTCGTCTTGTGGTGGTATGACGATGTGACTAAGTCAAACACCAAAGGATCATTCTTTGTCACCCTTGCGTGTTGCTACGCCTCTGCGGCCGTCCCTGAGCACTGTGTGACTGTCTTTCACACAAACCGGAAATGCCATACCATATGGTCGAGATGTCTAGGTTAGACTCTGCGGGTTGTAGACTAATTCGACCCAATGACATAAATTTAATGAAATTAAACTGCGTAGGCCTGGAGAAAATTCCCAGCTGCTTGTCATTGCGAATGTCACCGAATTTTATGCAGGAAGTGAATTACAGTTATACCCTGTGCAGTTCATTGTTCCTTTTGACACCATTCGAAAAACCACAAGCAGAGTTTAATAGCAACAGGTGGGTTGGGAACTGATGTCGACACCTTTACAGCCCTTTAATGTACAGCAAAGAGTTTCTCTTCAGGAGGCAGAATGGATAATATTGTTGTTAAAACTGCTGAAACTGACATTATAAATTTCTTAACAATGGACATTCTGACTGCCCGTATGAAACTCCAGTTCAGTATAATGCTATACAGGCCAATTTGTTTCTAAAAATATACCATCCCTCACCAACAACAAACTAAGACGTAAACAAAAATGACTACACTTCTTTTTAGTATTCATAACATGCGGCACCACACAGAAAGTTAAATTTGGTTTGGCTCTCCCGTATGTACATATACATAACAGGTGTTATTTCCGGATTGACCTCTCTCCATAGCTATACCATACAATAAAATGTGCCAATCTTCTGACAAACGTAGGTGACTCTGAAGGATGTGATTTCTTCTAGTTTTTAAACCTCAATGAAATAGAGAAATATTTTCGCGAGGCAAGTGGGACCGGGATATTTATATTAACACAAGGCGGCTCTAATGATAGAAGGGTTCAAAACTCTTTCTGAGGTTTGGAAAGAATTTTTCTAGGAATCAAAAGAGAAAGAAAATGAGAGCGATAAAAAGCTACAAAGTTGGAAAGTTGAAGCTAAAAAAGTTTAATAAAACAGAATGTAGCATCGAGGCTTTTTTACATTTTCATGTCACAGTTTCGCTATTGATATTGCATGAAATCAAAACAAATTTCGGTTAATGGAACACACTATCAATTTACAGTAACAATAATGCATGGCAAATCTGACGTGTATGTATTCAAATATAGCGTTTTATATGGTCAAAGAATTTGATCCATTTGAAGTCAAATATTTTTGAAAGACAATTTGATTGTCTAAAATTATTTTTAACCCTCTCCCCGCGAAGAAAAATCAGTTTTTGTCTCGAAAAATGACCTTCAAACTGTTATTACTCATCAACTACATGCACGATTAACACGAACTGTATTTCATATTAAAAATTGATCTGTTCTCTAACCGTATTTAACAGCTTCATCGTACAAAATTTCAAGTGTAGTTGGTTAGCTATAATCAAAGTTTAGATATGATATGCTTAATGCATCACCCGCTTAATGCATCATCATAATATCAAGCAAAGGTAAAGTGAAATAAGGTAACAAGTATAAACGGGTAACAGTTAAAAAGGTAACAAGTTAAATTAAGGCAAAAGTTTAAAGGGGCGAAAATATGAACAAGTCCATTTTAAAAGCATGAACAGTTAGATAAATGAATAAAATGTAGATAAAAAGTGAGAAATAGCAAAAATTTAAAGTGGTAAAACATTTAAAAAAAATTAAGAGCATAAAAAGTAACAAGAAGTAGATAGTTAAAAAAAAGTCAAGAGATAAAAAAAGACAAGGTAAAACGTTGTAAAAGATAAAAAGTAATAAAGGTGAATAGTTCCAAAAGATAAAATGTTATAAAGGTATAGATGTAAAAATGATAAAAAGCTTGAGAAAATAATGATAGGTAAAAGGGTAAAAACAAGCTAATAATAAGCTCAAAAGTCAAAACATTGAAAGCTACAAATATATAATGTAAAGTTAAGTAAAAGTTAAGTAAAGTAGAAGTTGAAAGAGGTAAAATGTAAAGAGAGGTAAAGGTAAATGAGGTAAAGTAAAAGTGATAAAAAAGTAACAAGCGAAAGAGAGCCAAAGGCAAGCACAAGTAAAAAAAGACGTAAATGTATTTCTAAATTAGGAATACACAACTATTAAAAAGTTAAATAAAGTTATTTAACTAGTAACAAGTTTACCAAGTTAAAAAGGTAAAAAGTTGATAAAGTAAAAAAGTAGAATATGGGATAAAAGTTGAATAAGGTAAATTATTAGAAAGTTGTAGAGAAGTAAAAAGTTAAAAAAAAAACAAATAAAAGAAAAACAAGGCGAAAAGTTCAAAAAGGAAAAATGTGAAAAAAGTTGAAAGTGAATTGGGTAAAAAGTGAAAGAAGTGAAAAAAGGAACAAGTGAAATAGGACAAAAAGTTAAATCAGGTAAAAAATTGAAAGAGGTGAATAACCTTCAAATCAGTAAAAACAATTAAAAGTAAACATGTTAAAAAGTTAAAATTAAAAAGACAAATGACGTTGAAAAGTTGAAAAACTTGAATGAGGTGAAAAGTTAAGAAGTTAAAAGAGCTTAAAAGTTAATAAAGACAAATGAAAGTAAAACCAGGTAAAAATTAAAAGGAATGAGAAGTCGAAAAAATTGAAGAGATAAAAATTTAAATAAGATCTAAATTAAAATGAGAAAAAACTAAAGAGACAAAAACAGAAAACGTAAAGAAGTAAAAATTCCAACAGAAAGAAATGAAAAGTTGAAAAAGATGAGGTTAAAATTGAAAAATACACGAGATAAATGAGAGTCAACGATTTAATTAAGGTATACGTTAAAAGGTGGAAAGTATGAAAAGATAAAAAAGTAAGAAAAAGAAAATGAAAAGAAAAGAATTAAGAAGCAAAAAAGATATGCTAAATAGATAAAAGAAGTTAACGGTAAAAAAATCAATAAATCAAAATTAAGATTTGTAATAGTAAAAATAAAAATTTAAAATCATACGAGGAAAATAAAAAAACACTTCAACAACTGAATCAAAAGTCGATAAAGTTGCATAAACTTAAATAGACGAAAAGTTTAAAACTGCATCATAAGTAGTTTATAAAAGCGAAAATCAGTTGAACAGAGTTTACACAAATAATTTGTTGAAGAAGTTGAAAAATCTAATATTAGGTTGAAAAATTCAAGCCAAAAATCGAAGGGGTTGAGAATGGAGACTTTAAGACTATAAGATCGAAAAGCCAAAAATAACAATAATTGAAAAACGAAACTAAAATCACCGGTAAAAATAAAAAAACAATCTCGAATTCGTCGAAGATTATTTTTTCAACAGTTTTCTAATTTAAGGAATCTATTATAAGTACGACAAACTTATTAAAAACATTCTAATAAAATGATTTTTGAGTCTGTTAGACTAAAGATCAAAAGTCTAATACCAGAAAATAAAATTTAAAGTGAAAAGTCGACAGTTTAAGGTCAAAGGACAAACTCAAAAATCGTTCAATGTCGAAATCAAAAATCAAAAGCCAAAATGTCGAAAGTCTATAGTCTTTAAACTAAGGCAACAGATCATAAACCAAAAGTCTAGAGTCAAAATTCGAAATTCGAAGGTCAAAGACAAATGTCACAGGACAAGAATCAAAATTCACAAATGAAAAACGCAATTTCAATAGTTAAAAGTCAAAACTCAAAAACCAGAAAATCTAAATCCTAAAATGAAAAATCGAAAGTTGACCATCAAAAATTAAAAGCCAGAAAATTAAAAATCGAGAGCCAAAGTCTAAAGTACAATCTCCAAGAGTCTAAAATCAAAATTCTAAAGTCTTAAGTGTAAATTCTAAAGTCTAATGTATAAAGTATAAAGTATAAAGTATAAATTCTGAAGTATAAAGTATAAAGTATAAAGTATAAAGTAAAAAGTATAAAGTAAAAAGTATAAAGTATAAAGTATAAAGTATAAAGTATAAAGTATAAAGTATAAAGTATAAAGTATAAAGTATAAATTCTAAAGTATAAAGTATAAAGTATAAAGTATAAAGGAAAAAGTAAAAAGTATAAAGTAAAAAGTATAAAGTATAAAGTATAAAGTATAAAGTATAAAGTATAAAGTATAAAGTATAAAGTATAAAGTATAAAGTATAAAGTATAAAGTATAAAGTATAAAGTATAAAGTATAAAGTATAAAGTATAAAGTATGAGAGCATGAGCATGATTGACCGCCCGCGGTTGCTACTCCGTTATTGCCAGATCAGCTGTAATTACACAGAGAACCAATGGGTGATGTTTGGGACTAACATTCATCCTCAATGTGTAAAAACTGGTGATCTTATCTTTATGTTAGGCAATACCAGCGCCGGCCGCATCCGAATGCAGGTCAAAGAAGGAGTGTGTATGGGAATATGTTGACGTGATACTCGCTTTATTGGAAGCCGAGAACACCTCTGCACTTCCACGAGAAATCACTGGGATGTTGGAGAAAAGGGTAGGGTTTGCAGCAGATTTCGTTTTGGTAAACGATGCGCTGAATTCGGGTACCGGGTTCATAGCAAATATCGCGCCTACAAGTTCATATTAACCTCCGCGAAAATTATTACGCGATTCGAACTCGTTCTGTTTGATATACCACCGAAAAAAGGGCACGCGAGAATACCGGAACTGCGATTAAATTAATACAGACTAAAATATTCGAACATTCCCTCAACAAATCATCATGCAACTACCGAAGAGAGTCTCCCATTGGTGTATCTCAGCCGACTACACAATGTTACGAGAGCTACGAAAGCTCTATCCACGTTAACGTCTCGACACTTCTATTGTTTCCTCCAAGAGGTTATACCGAAAACTACATCGCGTTGATAATCTATCTGTAGAAAACACGAACTCATGGAAGGTATCGACGTGACATTCGGACATCTGTTTATGAAGTCCTTATACAACTACCGAAACGTATCTCCCATTGATTTATCTCAGCTGACTACACGATTTTACGAAAACTACTGGAGTTGAGTCCACGTTAACGTCTCGCCACTTCTATCGTTTCTTCGTGAAGGACCCTCTTTATACCGAAAATTATAACGGTAGATATTCGGTCACCCGGAGATATGGCTTTCTGCTTAACAGGTCGACTAACGACATTCGTCTGTTCTTAAAAAGCGATTCACTACACTCTGTAAACCCTTAGATGTGCTTAACTAACCCGAGCCGAAGACGCGTTTACACCGGAGCGTTATGCACGGCAGCACTATTCCCTTCTACCGACGCAGACGCGCAGGGACACGGTGTTTCGCACCGGTTCTCTCTTATAATAAATAAACTAAGATACCTACTGGCAAAGTTTCATGCCTCCAAAGCCTAAAAACTAGGAAAAATGCAAATATGCATATCAAACCAAACAAAGTGCTAAGTTTATTAACAAAATGCCAAAACAATCGCAATCAAAATTTAGTTGTCGTGGACTATCGTCAGCCCGACCAAAACGGTTACAGTATAATTAAATAAAAATTGTTTATGTGTATTACAATTGTCCAAAAGCTAGAAAAGTCATAAAATAAAAGCATAGAACTAAGTGAAATGTCTGTAACCGACCAGTTAGGGCATGGTAGACGATGGGATCAAATACTTGTCGAGCGCGATATTGAATTTTCAAACTATTTTTAAACTATATTGTAAAACTGCCTATTTTGTTTTGTAAGAGTGTCATGCATTCACAGCTCATTTTTCAAAAGCCAAACTAATTATAAAACGAGCCCAACAAGAGTCATCAGATTGAATTTAAGTTCGTAGTCTTTTTATTATAGCTGGCAACCCCGGGTCACTGGTCTACACCAAATAAAAACAAAAAAAAAAGATTTTTGTTGCTATGTTTCTAGCCCCCGCGTGGCAAACGTCCATCGCGGATGAAACTTTGAACAGATTTTCAGTACTAAGGAAAAAATATACTTAAACCTCGAAACTAAAAATCCGATTACAATAAAATTCAATAGAGTCTTATGGGGCAACTAGACCTTTCATTAGTTCCATGAAAATCGGTCCAGCCATCTCTGAGAAATTCGAGTGAGATTGGGAGACCGTTACATACACACACACACACACACACACACACACACACACGCACGCACGCGCACACACACACACACATACAGAAAATGCTCAGCTCGTCGAACTAAGTCGATTGATATACGAGACTCCACCCTTTGAAGCACTTTTATACCTTTGGTTTTTTCAGTGATTGCTATACCTTTCTAGGAGAAAGGCAATTCTAGGAGAAAGGCAAAAAGAAATAAAAACGGTAAGAAATCAAGTAAACAAACAATTGAACAACCAGAAAATAATAAATCAAGCACAGAAAGTAAAAGAAGGTGTGAATCCCAGAAAAAAATCATTAACGAGTATTGTATTGCAGTCAGGTTTTTTTACGCGGTTTTTTATACGCGACTTTTTTTACGAGGTTTCTTTTACGCGAATTAACGTGGTTTTTTCCCGCGGATTTTTGAACTAACGTGGTGGATTTCATTCTGAAATACATTGATGTCTTCTTGATTTTTTATCTCTCTATTGCAACTTATTTTGTGAAAATCGATCCATCCCTCTCTGAGAAAAGTGGGTGAGTTCAAACAGTCTTAGAAACATGTTTCTTGTCATAGCCTGATTTCACATTATTATACATAACGGACAAAGTTGAAGTCCAATAACAATAAAATTCAATAGGGTCTTATGGGGCAACAAGACCTTCCATATGACACTAATTTTGTGAAAATCGGTCCAGCCATCTCTGAGAAAAGTGAGTGAGTTTAAACAGTGTTTGAAATACGTTTCTTTGCAAAACTTTTGAACTACATGTTCAATCATTATAAAATTATTTCACAAATGGTTCAAAAAACAAGCCAGTTCTTTTGATACCAATTTAGTTCAAATCGGTTTTGTAGTTTCTGAGATAATGAAGTTTTGTTATTTTCACATTTTGATACATAACCTCGAAACTAAAAATCCGATTACAATAAAATTCAATAGAGTCTTATGGGGCAACTAGACCTTTCATTTGCAATTAGTTCCATGAAAATCGGTCCAGCCATCTCTGAGAAAATCGAGTGAGATTGGGAGACCGTTACATACACACACACACACACACACACACACACACACACACGCGCGCGCACACACACATACAGAAAATGCTCAGCTCGTCGAACTAAGTCGATTGATATACGAGACTCCACCCTTTGAAGCACTTTTATACCTTTGGTTTTTTCAGTGATTGCTATACCTTTCTAGGAGAAAGGCAATTCTAGGAGAAAGGCAAAAAGAAATAAAAACGGTAAGAAATCAAGTAAACAAACAATTGAACAACCAGAAAATAATAAATCAAGCACAGAAAGTAAAAGAAGGTGTGAATCCCAGAAAAAAATCATTAACGAGTATTGTATTGCAGTCAGGTTTTTTTACGCGGTTTTTTATACGCGACTTTTTTTACGAGGTTTCTTTTACGCGAATTAACGTTGTTTTTTCCCGCGGATTTTTGAACTAACGCGGTTTTTTACGCGGATTTTTGAATTAACGCGGTTTTTTTACGCGATACCACGCTAATTCAAAAAAATTTTCGCGAATTTTCGAATTTACGTGGGTTTGGAACCAGAAACGTTTAAGTGTTTATCTAGTAAAAGACTTAGTCCAAAATTACCCTCCGCTCACCAAAAGATCCGGACTAACCGTCAAAGAGGACAATTTTAAATACTGGTTCTAGAGCGTCTCGGGTTTTTTTCGAAAACCCTTCTTGCTGAACTACCTTACGCGGATTTTAAAAAAACGTGTTTTTTTACGCGGATTTTTGAATTAACGCGGTTTTTTTACGCGGTTTTTATCACGAAGTACGTATCCCCCGCGTAAAAAAACCTGACTGTAAAAAAAATACAAGGAATACTCTTCCCAGAGACGTTCAGCTTAGGAAAAAAAAAAGTTTTTCGATATGTTTATTTTGATTAACCGTAGACCTATTTTGGGGAACTTCGATAAATCTTACGTTAGAGGGTCGTTTTCAACTTTCATATGTTTTGTTAGGTTACCCAAAAAACTGAAAAAAATGGGAAACTCTTTTCATGTGAGATCTTCGTTAAACTTTACAGATTTTTCATTTTATATTGCGGCTTTTGGAGCATATTCATTGTTATTACCATCTGGAATTTTTTTGTTTGTTTGGAATAGCGTTGAAAAAAGCAACGAAATCACATGAACTATGTAATGTCATTTACATGAAAATCGCGCTTAAATATGACGAAAGCGACCCATTCTGACCGAAAAGTCCGCAAATATTACCATGGTAGTGGAAAATAGCTGAAAGTGTACTTTTCGATGCCTTGACGTTCAAGCAACAAAGTAACGAGAAAGCAGCAAAAAAATATAGTCGTATTTGAAAATGCTCTTGTTGATAATTTTGTTTGGTATGAAGTTCGTCGTGAATTTTGGCGAAAATGTCAAATATTGTGTCAAATTTCCACAAATTAAAATAATTTACACTTACAAAACATTCGTAGATAAACGCTCAGGGGAGGGGAGGTACTTAGCGAAGTGTTACACTGCGTGAGGCCACTATGAAAAATTGCGTTACGTAGGGGTGAAGGGGTATTGAGAATTGCCGAATTCCGCGTTACTTAATGTACGAGTGTTTCCTTATCGGCTGTGATTTGTGGTATTTCTATAATCAGGAGAAAATTTAGCATACTCAACCACTATCGGCGCAGTAAAAATTTTCTCGGAGGCGCGATAAAATTTTCCTCGGCGGCGCGCCGAGTCCAAATCATCGGCGGTGGCGGCGTGGGTGAAAGTGTCGGCGGGGGCGGCGCGGCGTTGCGGCGCACAGGACTAATTCCAATCATCATATGAGCCGTTGAGAACAAAAGTGGTACATGTGCCATTTTTACACTTCTTAAGTTTTTTGGATTAATTGATGCAGAAGGCAATAATGTACTAGAATATCCAAGAAAAAACCGAGATCTGATAACCTAAACCAAAGTTATAGCCAACACAATTTTTGGTAATTAACATAATCACCATTTCGTTGAGAGCAAAAGTGGTACATGTCCAGTCTGTGCATGTTAGATGAATTGTAAGTCGAGGATCTTAGGATATAAAACAAACATGTCCTCAGCAAAGTTGGTCAAGTGATTGAGTACTTTCAGATGAAGATCTGTCTGCTTTGGAATTTTCTCACTACGTGGCGCTATTTTGTAACAGAAAGCATTTTACCTATTTCAGTATCAACTCGTATGCTGTTACCAAATACATATACACTAGCGCCACGAAGAGGCAGAATTCCTTAACAAACAGATCACATTCTATAGTATTCAATCACTTAGACAACTCTGCAGAAGACATGAATGTTCTATGTCCTAAGATTAGAGAGCTATAATGCATCACTGGACATGTACCACTTTTGCTCTCAACGTTTTTTGGTTGTCATTATTTTTCCTATAGAACAAAAGTGGTACCTGTTTTTCCATTGAAGTTTGGGTAAGTTTCTCAACCAGAACTCGTTATGTTTTCATGTACTGTCTTTTGAAAATTGTTGAAAATAATTTCCTATTTGAGTGTTTTCGTTTATCGCGTCTCCTGAAAAATTCACTTAATGGCACATGTACCACTTTTGCTCTCAACGGCTCATATAAGGTTATTTGCAAAAGTTGTTAAGCGTGAAGCGTGTTTCTATCGTTTTGGTTTTGTCTTTTTTCAGCGGCGTAGTAAAGGTCACATCGAAAACTTAATCATTTTGGTTTGCCATATCAGGTATGTGAATGAGAAAAAAACCTACATCAAATTGTGGATGACCGTGTAAATTTTGTTGAAGGAAATGTCTGTGTCTGTGACGTGATTGAAAACCGCCGAGAGAGGGGATGAAAGTGCTGCAAAGGTCTGATGTGTACATAGGAGCTCCTAAAAAGAAGCTAAATCTGCTTCAACTTTGAGCTTGAGCTTGAACAACTGCACAATTCGTAGTTACTCCTCCGCGATGGATTTGAGCTAATGAGCAGTGGCACAGAACCACTGTAACGATAGCTTATTTGGGATTAAATTATCATTTTCATTGTACGACAATTCAGTAACTTTTGCTTTGTATAAGATCGATAACGACGCCGGTTATGTCATTACGGCCGGTTATGGAAGGAGAAAAGGAAGTGTTACAAACGTAGTTGTAAGAGACCGAGTTTATCTCTGCATCACTAGTGACTATAATTGAAAAGAATATAATGGAATGGGGAGGAACCTTAAAATAAACCCATGCGTAAAAGTTCTTCTGACACCAAACGGTCTGATTCGAATTCATGACCAATCACTTGTCACAGCGGACTCTGTAACCCGAAGGCTACGAGCTCCTCTCAAAATATGCTTCAACACAAACAATTTCACAAATTCCTGGGCATATCGAGCACTTATCAAGTAAATGGAGGCAAATTAGGCATGAAAAAGGCTTTTAAGGCAAAAAATATTTTGATGGTGGTTCGTCACCCTTCTCTCTTCCAGAAGGGAGGGGTCCCATACAAATTAAACACACTTTTCCCACATCTCGAGAACCAATCAATAAAGTATAAAGTATAAAGTATAAAGTATAAAGTATAAAGTATAAAGTATAAAGTATAAAGTATAAAGTATAAAGTATAAAGTATAAAGTATAAAGTATAAAGTATAAAGTATAAAGTATAAAGTATAAAGTATAAAGTATAAAGTATAAAGTATAAAGTATAAAGTATAAAGTATAAAGTATAAAGTATAAAGTATAAAGTATAAAGTATAAAGTATAAAGTATAAAGTATAAAGTATAAAGTATAAAGTATAAAGTATAAAGTATAAAGTATAAAGTATAAAGTATAAAGTATAAAGTATAAAGTATAAAGTATAAAGTATAAAGTACAAAGTATAAAGTATAAAGTATAAAGTATAAAGTATAAAGTATAAAGTATAAAGTATAAAGTATAAAGTATAAAGTATAAAGTATAAAGTATAAAGTATAAAGTATAAAGTATAAAGTATAAAGTAAAAAGTATAGAGTATAAAGTATAAAGTATAAAGTATAAAGTATAAAGTATAAAGTATAAAGTATAAAGTATAAAGTATAAAGTATAAAGTATAAAGTATAAAGTATAAAGTATAAAGTAAAAAGTATAGAGTATAAAGTATAAAGTATAAAGTATAAAGTATAAAGTATAAAGTATAAAGTATAAAGTATAAAGTATAAAGTATAAAGTATAAAGTATAAAGTATAAAGTATAAAGTATAAAGTATAAAGTATAAAGTATAAAGTATAAAGTATAAAGTATAAAGTATAAAGTATAAAGTATAAAGTATAAAGTATAAAGTATAAAGTATAAAGTATAAAGTATAAAGTATAAAGTATAAAGTATAAAGTATAAAGTATAAAGTATAAAGTATAAAGTATAAAGTATAAAGTATAAAGTATAAAGTATAAAGTATAAAGTATAAAGTATAAAGTATAAAGCATGAATTATAAAGTATTAAGTATAAAGTATAAAGTATGAAGTATGAAGTATAAAGTATGAAGTATAAAATATACAGTATAAAGTATAAAGATTGAAAAATTAAAAAAAGGGGGAAGGGGAGGTTATTAAAGAATCATAGAGTTAAAAGAATTACAAAAGCTTCACTGTTGAAGATAAAGAAGTAAGATGAATTGAGAAGATACAAAAAAATATGAGTTGGAATAACAAAATAGTCGAAACAGTAGAAAATAAAAGGTGGAAAGAGACAAAGAAGTCGAACAAATGGTAAGCAGTCAAAAGAGACGAAAGCTAAGCAATAGGATAAATTAAGTTCTGAGTATAAAAAAACTTAAAATTGAAGAATTACGTAAGGTGAAGAGGTAAAAATTGACAGACAAAACTTAATAGATTGTTGTTAGAAGTCGCAAAATCGAAACACAGAACTGCCCATAAATGCATAACAGTCCCATGTGAGTTTTCATCACTTTTGAGATAAACCTTAGAAACTTCTTTACATTACGTGTGCTCTCGAAAACTTACACCAAAAGTTAGGTTTGTTGCTAAAATCTCACGTTACGAATAAACGCATAACAGGCTCAGAGCTAAAACCAATTAGCAGAAAATCATGGTAACTTTCATTAAAAGACTAAATAAAGTGTACTGATCGGAACAACAATAACCTTATTGCATATAAAAGTATTCTGCACAAATATATTTACCTCGGATGAATGCTTATTTAAAATTTTTGTTTCTTTGATTGAATCCATAGGAAGGGAAAAATGCTATGGTTTACCTGCGTCTACTGCGTTTTACTCAGTTGTACGTTTTTGGCAGTGTGACTCTTATGCGTTTATGGGCAGAGAAGCTAACAGGCATAAAAACGGCAAAACCGAAAATAATCAATCAGAAAGTCAAAACTTAAAAGTTAGAAGCCAGACAACAAAAAGCTAAAAATGTAGAACTAAAAATCAAAATTTAACAGTTGAAAATAATCACTCAAAGTCCAAAAGTGAAAAGTAGAAAGTAAAAGGCCAAAGGTTTGAAGTGTAGAATCAATTGTCAAATAATCAGAAAACAAAATAAAAGTCATAAAACCTAAAATGATGAACAAGCCAGAAGAGTCGAATAAGTTTGATATCAAAAAGTTGAATCAATTTTAAGCAACCTAAACAAAATAATAAAAAATCGCCGAAAAATTTGAAATTCGAACAATTGAAAAAGTTAAAAAGCTACTAAAAGAGGCAGGAAAAAATAAAAAGGTTAAAATGTGAAAAAAAAATATTAAAAGGAGAGAAAGAAAAATTAAAAAATATGGTTGGATACGCTCAGAAGAAGTCGATGTTTTTTAAAGCCATAACAACCGAAAAGAGGAGAAAATGATAAAAGTAAAAAAAATCAAGAGATTTAAAATTTCAAAATGAACAAGAAGTAAAATATGCAATCCAATTCCAAACCATAGAATTTCGGAACGAACATGATATAATATTTTCCAATCTGTTTTAAAAGCATTTTTACAGTACTTTTCAAATCTCTCACGGATGAAATAATTAAAATTTATCCTGATGAAAAAAGCGTCGAGTCAAGCAATACATTATTAATGTTTTTTTTTTTTGTGATTCCGCTCAGAAATAGAGGACAGAAAAAGGAATTAAATTCCGCAATATATATACTAGAAGCCATTCAATTCAGGCTAGTTTTTCGTGTAAATATTTATACCATTAGATTAGATTACCATTTATTAGATTTTTTTCGCTGTAAAAACTTAAAGGCATTTGCATTGTAATGCTCTTTTTGTGCCACTCCAGAATAGAAAAAAAAAATAATAAAAAAGGGCATTTTCAATAAAAGTAATACATACTGCTTTATCATGATTCAGCTTGTGTTGGGTATTATTTCCAAATTCGGCAGCTTCTATTTTTTACTATACTAATTTCCCTTCAAGTTAAATAAAAAAAAAGTGATAACTGGTGTTATATAAACCAACTTTAATTGGGTATTTCCAGAAAGAGGAAAATCAACAATAAACCTAGATTCACAGTGAAAGACTTCCAATAACGTTGTTGAAAAGTAAATTAAACTCTCCACCGAATCTAGCGAGTGTAAACATATTATCAATTTAGAAAATGTAACCGACTTGAGATCAATAATTGACGCTTGATCAACCCAATCGTCATTCTCGGTTGCCAGTATTGGTTAAAGCAAATAACCGAATGGAATTCTAGAGGACGAACCACCTAGAGCAAAGCACTATTCTAATGGGGTAATTTTATTGATCTAAAGGGGAGGGACAGAATCGACAACGCTGCTAGCAACGAAGCGGACGCGAAATATTTATGGTACTTTTGGGGGTTTGATTGTTATCGTCCCCCGTGCCTGAATTCAACGGTAAGCACGTGCAACTGGTTTCTCTAACATCGCATCCGCCCTTGGGCTGTGGAGTGCAGTCTATTATTCATATCTATAATTTCCGGTCATCATGCCATCGCTGTTTGTTAGTGATTTCATAAGAACTTCTTTGCTTATCGTGTCTTCGGTAATATTTTCTCCTATTCTCTCACGCTAACGGAAAAATATGTACATGTACAACATCCGGTTCGGGACAGCAGTTCAGTTTCAACAATGCTTTGGTATTTCGCCACGTCACCAGAGTACTGTTTCGATGAACATCAATGCCATTATTTTTGCCTTGACTCAGCGGCATGGAGTCATTTCGACGAAATTGTGTAAGAGTGCAACCGGGCAATTCAAAATCAATTTGGGAACAATGCAATTTTGATCCTGATTTGTTTCGAGAACATTTACTTTCATGACCAACTGGCATGGTACTGTTATCGTAAAACAACTTAAGCATGATAAATTCATATTCCGCCGCCCATGACAGTGTTACCATGTACTAGAAGGTCATCACAATCAAATAAAGAGGGCTAATCCACGCTTTTCTTCGATTTGACATGCGGTTAGAACTGAGCTTACAGATAAATCTTCGTGGTTAACGCGCTGGAACTGGAAGGTTGACAATAAACGCAATTTTATGACGCAAACGTGCCACATGGTGCTTGTGCCTGTTTTCCACCCATGGTGAGTCTATGGTCACAGAAAAGTGCACCCTCAAAAGGAAGCCGAGCTACTTAGCACACATGGATCACGTATTCGGTATTCAACGATTCGCTGAGTTTTACACAGTCAGTGATTACGTTTCAAACAAGCCATTAAACCAGGATTTATAAGTATGGTGTCACTTCAAGGAAACCAAGAAACCAGTTACTATCATCATCACAATATTTACGCAAATTGTAAGTACGTGAATTGTTATACTACTTCTACACAAGCGTGGCGTGATAAACTAACACACCAATCCGATTACTCTTACCTCCCGCTCCTGAATCCGTTTCTCCAGAGTGACGTTATAATCTTCCTGGATGCGCCGCTGCAGATCCTGCATGTACTTCCGATCCGTTAGCCGTACCACGTTGGTCCCCATCAGTTTTTCCAGCTGGGCGGTCACGCGTGGGAGATTCACACTGCGAAAGAGCAAGGGCAACAGGAAACAGTGACCGGTTAAATGGTGCAACCAATCATCAATCAAACTCACTACTGCGAAGATTTTCCCACGTGTGGGTTTTGTTGTGTGACAATCTTACACTGCTGCAAGAGCCGGTGCATTCGTGCACTGCAAAGTGAGCAAACGCAAAAAGCCAACCACCGTTCCGAGTTAGCTACTAGCAACTATTCAATTCAATTGTTTAGCTGTTATGTGGAACTATCCCGCGCAAGGCAACCCAAAATACCACATTTAATCGATTGGATTTTCGGCACATGTTTGCCAAGGGATGCATAGAGGGACTGAACATACATTCCAAAAGCCTGACTCGTCCAATAGTTTTGGATGTTATTGCCCTGTGTATTTGCTGTTTTCTTGTTACAGCGACAACAGAAGCTCTTTCTTACACACGAATGTGAAATATCGATGTGTCACGAAGATGTCACACGGTGAAATATCGCTGCTCCTTTAGATGTGAAACACGGATAGTTGGTATGCAGTCAGTAAAGAAGCAAAAATAGTCATCCTAAAAATTCTCCCTAGCAATTTTTGTTGCTATTTGTGAAATTATGACTCAGAATACGAGGCATGGAATTTCTTCTTCTGTATCTTGTAGTTCAGGACTTTACAGTTTGGAATTTTCCAAACCTTTTTTTACCTTTTGAGTGTTTCAGAGAATCGACATTCTAACACAGAGAACAGACGTTCATCTTATTTTCAAAAGATGTGTAAAATCTTGCAACCGTCATTTAACAGCGGAGATTCAAGATTTTCAGCTCCGAAAACTCTTACGAGTTTCGAGATTCTTTTGCAATTTTTAAGATCGATAATACTAGAAATGTGTAGGACGCCATCTATGAATTATGTAACGCTCATTGGTGGGAGAGGGGCTTCCTTGAGCGTTACGATTTGTTACACAAAGGGAAGGGATGAGGCTAGCTTAGCGTTACGTAACAAAAAATCTCTGGAGAGACTCTCCGAAAACGAGCATTTTTTTCAAGTAAATCCTTCGACAGTGTTACGTTATTTTTATGAAGGGTAAGGTGTTGGCGTTACGTTTCGTTACATATGAGATGAGGGGTCCAAAAATTGTTTTTTTTTGCGTTACGTAATTTATGGATGTCGCCTAAGATGTAATACAAACATATATATAAAAATTTGTTCTCTATCTTTGCGACAGAGGATAAGCACTTCTTTTCATATAGTAAAAGTGAATTAGCAAACTTTACAAATGATCAATTAAAGTTTCCGATCTAGGGACACTATTCCAATCACCCCGAATCTACTTTAAGCAGTTTGCATCTGATTTGCCGGTGATTCTTTTTAGCACCCGAATGGCGCCTGAATGGCGGCAATTTTGGTTGATTTTTTTGGATTGATGTTTTTTCGAAGATACTTCTGTATTGAACGGTATTTTATTCGTATTCGTGAGACAGCTAGGGTCGTTAAGGGTCGTTTTCTTCGACTGATTAAAATGGGCGCCACTGATGGAAACAAACGAAATTCTCAACACTATAATAACCTTAAAATGCGTTTTTAATATTTTATGATTTAAAATGTTCTTGTTGCCATTCTGACATTAGACCTTGAGTTATTTGATTGTTTGACTTTATTTTGTTTTTGGCTTATTGCTCTCTCGACTTTTTGGTTTCTTAATTGTTTGCTTTTGTGACTATTTGGCATATTAACTTATTGCTTTTTTGTTTTGTTTTTTTTTTTAATTTTTAACTTACAGTTAGATATTATATCTTTTTGGACTTTCAAATTTACATTTGACATATTAACTTTTCGTTTTTTGAGTAATTGACTTTTTTTCTGTTTGATTATTTGACATTTTTGTTTTAGGATTTTTTAATTTTTTGGCCTTCATTTCTTCACTTTTTTGCTTCAATTTTGTAACTGTCTGAGGTTCAGATAAATTGATTAATTTACTTTTAGAATTTTTTGACTTCTAGATTTTTTGTCTTTTTGAGTTTTTTTATTGTTTCACTTTTTGACTTTCTGGCTTTTTGAATTTTGACTCTTTTAACAGAGTACTTTTTGGCAGTTTGACTTTTGATTTTTGGCATTTTGAATTTATAGCTTTTTATTTCTAAAAATTCACGAATTACTCCAGTCTTTAAACAATTTTACTTACAAAATTTTTAGCTTTTGTTTTTTCGATTTTCAATTTTTTGACTGATCAACTTTCCGACTTTTTGATTGTCGTGAAAAATTTGTGATTTATTTATTTATTTGTTTTCGACCTTTTTTTAGCTTTAAGCATTTTAAATCTTTGACTTTTATTCTGTTCATCCTTTTAAATTTGTATTCGTCTTTGATTGGTTTTTTTTAGTCTTGGCTGTGGCACATACAAAAAATGTTGAGCTTCTTAACCTTTCAGTTTTATTATTCCCTAACTTAATTATTTCGAAACCTTGGATTCTTTGACGCCATTTTTTTTTCTTTTAATTCGATATTGATCTTTTTACTTCCTAAAGCTTTATATGCTCATATCCCAGAGCCCTTTTTGAAAATTGGCGTTTACACTTGCTTTTCGTAAATATTTTTGCCTTGACTATTGTTAATCTTCTTGTCTGTTTCAAAATTTTGAATTGTTTATTTGTTTTTTTTTTCGTTAGATATATTTTTGTTATTTTTTTATTGTCCGTTCTGACTACTTTTGCTTTACTCTTTACTTCTACGATTATATCCGTTTTCGATTTTTCCGCTCGGTTTTACTCTTTTAAATTTTTTTTTTTTTCATATACATTACATATTTTTGTTCATAAGCGTTTTTTTCTGTTTTCTAAAAACTTTCAACCATGTTAACCTTTTTGACTTTTTAACTTTTAAAGTTTTCAGCCGTTTCAAACTTTTTTTACGTTTTCATACTTTTTTAACATTTGAAACGTGTTTGAAGGTTTCAACTTTTTAACGTGTTTAATCTTTTTATCATTTTAACGTTGTTGACGTTTCTAACGTTTTCAACGTTTTTAGCGTTTTTAACGTTTTTAACATTTTTAACGTTTTTCAACGTCTTTAACGTTTTCAACATTTTTAAAGTTTTTAACGTTTTTATCGTTTTAATCGGTTTTAACGTTTTTAAAAATTTTAACGTTTTCAACCTTTATAACGTTTTTAACGTTTTTAAGGTTTATAATGTTTTTAATGTTTTCAACGTTTTTAACGTTTTTAACGATTTTAACGTTTTTAACGTTGTCACGTTTTCAACCTTTTTAACGTTTTAAACGAGTTTAAAGTTTTCAACTTTTTAACGTGTTTAAATTTTTTATCGTTTTCATTGTTAACGTTTTTGACGTATTTAACGTTTTTCACGTTTTTAACGTTTCTAACGTTGTTGACGTTTTTAACGTTGTTGACGTTTTCAACGTTTTTAACGTTTTCAACCGTTTTTAACATTTAAAACGTTTGAAGGTTTCAACTTTTTAACGTGTTTAATATTTGTATCGTTTTAACGTTGTTGACGTTTTTAACGTTTTTAACGTTTTGAACGTGTTTAACGTTTTTAATGTTTCTAACGTTTTTAACGTTTTTAACGTTTTTAACGTTTTTAAAGTTTTTAAAGTTTTTAACTTTTTAACGTTTTTAACGTGTTTTACGTTTTTAACGTTTTAAACGTTTTTAACGTTTTAAACGTTTTAAACGTTTTTAACGTTTTTAACGTTTTTAACGTTTTTAACGTTTTTAACGTTTTTAACGTTTTTAATGTTTTCAACGTTTTTAACATTTTTAACGTTTTTAACGTTTTCAACGTTTTTAACGTCTTCAACGTTTGAAACGATTTCAACTTTTTAACGTTTTTAATGTTTTTAACTTTTTTAACGTGTCAAACATTTTTATCGATTTTAACGTTTTTTACCTCTTTGACCTTTTTAACGTTTTTAACGTTTTCAATCTTTTGTAACATTTAAAACGTGTTTGAAGGTTTAAACTTTTTAACGTGTTTAATATTTGTATCGTTTTAACGTTTTTAACGTTTTTAACGTTTTTAACGTTTTTAACGTTTTTACCGTTTTTAACGTTTTTAACGTGCTAAACGTTTTTAGCTTTTTCAACGTTTTTAACATTTTTAACGTTTTTAACGTTTTTAACATTTTTAACGTTTTTAACGTTTTTAACGTTCTTAACATTTGTAACATTTGTAACATTTTTAACGTTTTTAACGTTTTTAACGTTTTTGACATTTTTAACGTTTTTAACGTTTTTAACGTTTTCAACGTTTTTAACGTTTTTAACATTTTAACGTTTTTAACGTTTTCAACGTTTTTAACGTTTTTAACGTTTTTAACGTTTTTAACGTTTTTAACGTTTTTAACGTTTTTAACGTTTTAAACGTTTTTAACGTTTTTAACATTTTTAACGTTTTCAACGTTCTTTAACGTTTCTAACGTGTTTAACGTTTTTAACGTTTTTAACTTTTTTAACGTTTTTAAAGTTTTTAACGTTTTTAACGTTTTTAACGTTTTCAACGTTCTTTAACGTTTTTAACCTTTTTTAACGTTTTTAACGTTCTCAACGCTTTTTCTTCGTTTTTAACATTTTTATCGTTTCAAACGTTTTCAACGTTTTTGATGTTTTCACCCTTTTCAACCTCTTTAAAGTTTTTACCGTTTTAAACGTGTTTAATGTTTTCAACCTTTTTTAACGTTTGTAACGTTTTTATTGTTTTGAACGTTTTTGACGTTTTTAACGTTTTTAACGTTTTTAACGTTCTTTAACGTTTTTTAACGTTTTTAACGTTTTTAAACGTTTTTAATGTTTTTTTAACATTTTTAAACTTTTTAACGTTTTTAATATTTTTAACGTTTTTAAAGTCTCACACGTTTTTAACGTTTTCAACGTTCTTAACGTGTTGACCGTTTTTAACGTTTTGATCGTTTTGAACGTTTTCAACGCTTTGAACGTTTTTAACGTTTCGACCGTCTCTTGTTTTCAACGTTTTTAGCGTTTTAAACGTTTTTGTCGTTTTTAACGTTTTCATCGTTTTTGAAGTTTTTACCCTTTTTAATCGTTTGATCGTTTTGAATGTTCTGAACGTTTTTAAGTTTTCAACTTAATTCAACTGAGCGTCTTTCATTTTTAACATTTTTAGCGTTTTATACGTTTTCACCGTTTTAACGCTTTGAACGTGTTTGACGCCTTGAACGTTGTGAACGCTTTTTACGGGTTCAAACCTTTTCAAAAGTTTTTACCGTTTTTAACATTGTTAGCGCTTCAAACGTTTTTAACGTTTCTGATTTTCTGAAGTTTCTGATTTCTAACGTTTTTTAAATTTTCAAGACTCTAAGTCTTAACGTTTTAAACCTTTTTTAACGTTTTAATCGTTTAAAACGTAATTGAAGTTTTTGATTTTTTAACGTTCCTAACGTAATTAACGTTTTTATAGTTTTCAAGGACTTTGACGTTTTGAACATTCCTGACGTTTGTAACGTTTGTAACGTTTCTAACTTTTCTGTTTTTTACCGTTTTACAATTTTAAATTTTTCACAGCAAAAAGTTTTGACATTAAACCTCTCAGTTTTTTTGTTTTTACCTCGTCTCCGTTTGACATTCCAACTTTTAGACTTTTTGGCTCAAAGAACTTTTTACTTTCCGGCTTATTAACTTTATAAGTTTTTCACTGTTTTTAATTTTCGGTTCTTTCACCTTGATTTCATTTCAAAAACAATTATGTATTGATTTTTGGATATTCAAACTTTTGAACATTTTAATATTTTGATTGTTCAAGTTTTCGACATCTAAACCGTAATGTACGAAGTGCGAAAATTGGATAAGCGATACAAAACTCGATTCTAGAACTACGTCTTTAACGTTCTGCGATGGTGTAACGGAAACACATCTGACCGGAGATTGGAAGTTGTGGGTTCGAGTCCCACCTGCTGAACTATATTTTTCGTAGTTTCTACAATCATATTTTCAGTTAGTTTAATTTTCTATCTTCATTACTACATTTACTCCTTAAACTAAAAAAAGACATCTGAACCATCAAATTTTTTTAAATTATTGAATATTTTGATATTTTATTTCAAGACTTCATTCGACACTTTGATTTTTTTCCGTCGATATTTTGATGTACGTTCGTTTTTTTTTTGACCCTGTAACTATGCTTTTTCTGTTGACTAATTGAAAGTTTAAATTTCTGGTTTTTCAATCCCCTTCCTAAGTTTTAGATACTTTGCCTCTTTTACTCTTTCTATTTATTCACTTTTGAGCTCTTAGACTTTTGATTTTTTTGGCGTTTGACTCTCTGATTGTTTACTGTTATTGACTTTTTGACCTTTAAAGTTTCTGCTGTTGGTTTATTCCTTTCTAATGAATCAAAAAAAAAGTAAAGATATGGAGGATTGAACTTTTTGGCACTATAATTTTTTAACTATTTGTGTTACTTTATGACTGAATTTTTTTCCTTCTCTTTAGATTTAGATATTTGGCTCTTAGACTTCTGGACTTCTTAGTTTTTGGTCTATTCGTCTTTAAATTTATTTTTTCTCTGACCTTTTGACTGTACACTTTTCCGACTTCTTGTCATAGTTTAACATACTTTCTTTTTAACATTTTGACTAATTGGCTCTTAGGATTTTTCACTTTTTGACACTTCGACCTGAAATTCTAAATTTTTGACATTCAGAATTTTGAACTTATTTGATTTTTAACAACAAGGTATTTCTACTTCTGTCTTTTTTACTGTTTGATTTTCATACTTTGAATTTTTATATACTACCTCTTTGCTCTCTTGATTTTTTATCTTTGTGATTTTTGATTTTTCATTAGGCTCTTTTACTTTTCGTTTTTCCGATTTATTATCTCTTTGACTTAAAAACTTTTTGAAATTTGGATATTTTTTTTAAACTAACTTTTTCAACATTTTGGCATCGTGACTTGTAGAGTTTTTAATTTTTTGATTCGCTGTTGTTATTTGACTTTTTGGTATTTGGGCTCCTAAATTTTGTGACTCGTTGACTTTTTGACTTGAGCTTTTTCTTTTTTGTATTTTTGACTATTGTTTTTGATTTTGGACATTCTGTTTCTTTCTTTACTGACTCTTTGAGTGTTAGAAACCTCGACTGTTTGGTTTTTTGCCTTTTTGCATTTCCCTCTCTTGATTTTTTAACTTCTTAACTTGATGATAGCTTTTTACCTGTTTGGTTTTTGACTTTTTGACATCTAGATTTTTTAAGTTTTTGACTTCTAACTTTCTAACATTTAGATTTTTAGAATATTTAATTTTTTAATTTTTGACGTATTTTGCAATCTTACCAGATTACTGTTTAAATACAATCCGAATTTTTACTCGTTTATTCCGTTTCGGATATATAAAATTCTTGTAATACTGAATCACTCAATAACATTTTATTCTACGAAATTAATAACCAATTCATTATTGAACAATACCCAACATTTTAACGTTCGAATGTGGGAACCGAAACAATATCCAACAAAAACCATATTCCACAGCTCATTTATTTTACCCCAGGTTCAACATAACCTACCATTCGTGGAAAACCCGACCGTCGACCGTCCTTCTCAAAACACTTAAAACTCGCAACGGGGAAAACGGTGAAAACCCCGAACCGGCAGAGCCCACCAGTGCCGTGCACTCCGAATCGCGGCTAATCGAAGACAATTGAATCAGCCGGGTGGAAAACTTAAATAGGCTCGCTAGTTTGCAACACCAAACGAACGATGAAGGGCGCAACCATTAAAAAAGGCGGAGTAAGTGAGCACTTTCGCTGCTCTGATATTGAAATGACAATAAAAATGCGAAAGTGCGCCGCATCAAGAAGAGCTAAGGTTGAAGAACTGAATGCCCTTGCGATGGCCCCGGTTGTTTTGGCTAGCAACTTGGATGTTATTGCGAATCGGTTTTTTTTTAATGGTTCCAAGTACGGGCCGAGGACTTACAGGACACTAAACTTGTCCCGGTCTAAGTCGATTGGTTTGTTATTGAAAAGTGATTACAAGGATTCATTTCGTAGGGTTGCTGAGCAGAATTTTACCTTTTTCTCTCTTGGAGGACAATAACAAAAGAATAGAACTTCAAACGTTTGTTAAAGTGCTCGTTACTGCGAGTGCTTTTACTAACATCATTATAGGGCTCATATCACACGAATATTATTCAACCGTTAGAAATTAATCATCGCTGTTGGCGACTCTCCTTCGCGTGCTGTACTTTCAGCATATTATAATTTTCTTCACTACAACACCCGGTTGTCAGTCATTAACGTGGGTGAAACTAAAAGGTATCATTTGTTACGCGTGTATAATTTATCGTGTTGCTTCCCAGCATAAAGAAAGCATCTTTTTACGTTCGGTGGTATGCAAGCCACGAAACATAGTCCTGTCGGAGATGATGGGGCGGCATAGTGTGTCAACTCCACACGGTATGAAAATATTAGCGACACAAGTTCCTTCCGTTGGCTGTAGTTACGGTTCTGGTCTCGCCAGGTGGGCTGGAACTCTGCAGGTAAGATAGATGAAAGCCAAAGTAAGGAAGCTGTTATTCAACTATCTTTTGCACAAGTAGGAAGCACCTTTCGGTTCGCTATTTAATAGCCGCGAGCATTCCTTTCCTTGATACTGATAAATGATTGAGCGCAACTGGTAGCAATTGATCTTATTTTTTACTACGATAACCGGTACCAACCGAGCTACCAGGACGAGTGGTTGTGGTGATTCTCGTCCCTTCCCACGCCACACCGGGTAATATAGAAATGGCGACGTATATTGAAATGCGACGAAAGTACGCAGCTAGCAACCACGCGTCTCCAGCATGCCACCACGACGTGTGAATTTCGTGCGGTAAATCATGAAACGCCGTTTCCTAGCGAACTTTCATATTGCGACTAATAATACGTTCAAAGTTGCTGTTATTTGAAGGAGAAAACAGCTCTCACATTTAGCGCGATTTCCGGTCGAAAAGCCATACAAAGTTGATTCACCATTGCAACGAACGGAGTAGCTCTTATGTTTTTAATTGCAAGAGCAAATTTTCAAAAATAGACTATGCTGCGATGACGTTCACTCTGCCCATGTTTCATAACATTTTGATGGAAATTAATTGTTATCAAAACCATTCAACAGTTGCATCAATTGCCACCGTTTTTTTTCTGCAACCCCATTGATTGCAGTTACACGTGTTGCATGTTCGCGGAACCAATACTGGCCACCCATCAATCAATCGGTAGATAACATTAATCACATCGCTGTGCCAACACACATAAATATTCGTATTTGCAAAGTTTCACCGATATGATTGCCGTTGTGTAACATCTATTCTGTCGGCCTTTTTGTCAGCTTTTGAGTAGAAAAAAAAACAGAGCATCAGCAGAGGATAGTTTTAATTAAAAAAAGCCCCTCGCTGGAGGTTGATGCAGTGATGGCCTGCGTAAAGTTGCTGCAGCATAGCTGCTCAGTGAATGATTTAGTACTGGTTGGCAGTTTATAGCATATGTGATAATTTTTTCTGGTTTGTTCTATAACTCAATAATCGATTTGTGCCGAAAAGTGCATTCAAACAATCAACAAAAAGGGAACAAATCTTTTTCTTATCACATGATTTCTATCACAAAATCTTTATTGAACATTATTTCGATTCTTCATAACACAATCAAATTTTAAGTCTCTCTTTCGTATACCTTTGTAATAAAAAATGGTCAATCTTTACTCTTGAATAGCTCTTAAAATTATATTCACATGCTTTTGATTCAAATTGAAACTATTTCTCAACTAGTGTCTGGTTTGAAGAAACATAGAACAGAAGATTGTCTAAATATTCCATATCATATGAAAAACTGTATTTGTAACTGTGACATCAAAAACATCAAAATTGATGGCTGGCTCAACTCATAAAAGGCGGGTTTTCCAGACTTTATCAAACATTAAACTAATATTATAGACAGTTGTGACATTTAACTAACTTCGTTTGTTGAATTGTAACTTGTTAATTACTTCCAAAAAACAACATGCCGTCGTGTTCTGATCTAAACGTATAAAAATGCAGTTCTGTCTCTCTGTTTGATTCCTATAAACTTGAAAAGTACTGCACCGATCAGCATGAAACTAGTAGGTCGGTAAAGATGACAAGGATATTTCGAGGCCCTGCATTTTCTTTCCATACAAATGAAACACAAATTTCTGTACAATTCAAGAGCAAGTCAAGCAAATAGAATCAAATTTGTCATGGGGAAATATTGGGAGGCAAAAAATGTTTCTATGATGTTTTACCCTCTACCCAACTCTGGAAATCACAAATGGAACAGATATTTCAACCATGTTTTTCGGAAAACAGCCTAAAATAATCGGAATAATGAATAAAAGCCAAAACTCTAGACCATTATTAAATCCAAAATAGTAAATCAGTCAAAAATGGCCAAATACGGCCCAATATCGGTAATTCTAGAACCAGAATATTGCCCAGAGGCCGGAACATGACTCCACATGTAATTTTGAAATCCATTTCGACGACTTTCGGTGCTTGAAGAACAACCGAAAATGACCAAATGTCTTCAAAGTTGGATATTTTTGTAATTGGGATTATGCATAGCAGCCAAAAATCGATCATGGACAACATTTTGAACTTTTAAGATGGCGATTTGCGGTTTCTGGGAAACAGCCAAAAATGGCGAGGATGTTTTAATTCCGATAAAACCAATCATTTCCAATGATTTGTTTTTTAAGTTTGAACATATCCGACCAAATTTAAAATACAGTATAATGGGTGACAACTGAAAATTTAGATTTTTTTTACTGCTGTCGAAAAAGGTGAATGGACTTGAAGAAAAACTGATTAATTTCTGATCAAGACACATTCATTGTGAACTAACAAAATATATTGAACATTTAAGGTCCGCTACCGGTCTTCCAACGAAGCTTTCTTATGATGCCGAAACTAAAGCGTTGTACGGCCTTCAAGTCCGCTTTTCGAATGCATCACTTGATTCTACCAATGAACTGTCCGCAATTTTTTTATGTCCAGTTATTTTTGCACCGAAGGAATACAAAATCCCAAAAAAATCTTCGATTGGGCGACACGGAGTTAGACTCTTTGGGTTGCGTGTCTGGGGTACAAATGGAGTCCAGTGGTTGTCCAGGAACGTTTGTGTTTTATCTGGCTAAAACACATAATTTTCAACGGTATGGTGTTTTGAAGGAAATGAAATCATAATTTTGTTCAAACATTCGTTCCGGTATACATTTTGAATGAAAGCCAAACCAATAGGCTTGAACCATGATTTAGACAAAAAGGAAAAAGTCATTTTCTGTCCACTACTCTGGCAGGTTTTCCACTATCTTCCTGGCGGATTATAGTTGAGGTTGGCAGGAAATCATTTGAACAGGTTTAGGCATGCATAAACAAAACAAAAAACACTGACAAAAAGAGGAGAGAGAGCGCTTTCATGTACATACACTAAAGTCGCTTTTTACGCGGGGGATACGTGCCACGTAAAAAAACGTGCAAATTACGGAATCCGCGTAAGAAAACCGCGTAAAAAAATATGCGTAAAAAACGCGTAAAAAGCAACCTTAGTGTATTTTAATTTCTCTCTGAGCATGTTTGTTGTAAAGTAAGAGATCCTCTAAAAAATTCCAAATTTTTAGCTGTCTCCCGATGAGCAACAGATCTCCAATGAAAATCTATTTTTCGAATATCGTGTAGCGGTAGGGCTCAAAAGTTTCATCTTCTCGAAAAAAGTCCCCATGCAAAATTTCAGCTCGATCGAACATCGGGAACACGTGCCTCAACTCCGATAGCTCAACTTTTTGACCGATGAAAATAATGCACAGATAGTAGTTCATGAAATTATCGATATCGATTTTTTTTTGATGCCAACTGTGTTTGAAGTGTATGAAACTTCAAGATCTGGTGTTTATTCGAAAAAAAAATTTATACCAAAAAATCGAGCTTCTGAAACTCAGAAATTTTTAAAGCTGGGATTGAATATCAAAAGAAGGGTTGAAATGCAATCGATGGAATATTCATCACAATAGTGTTGTAACATATCCTATATTATGGTACGACAGTGCTAGTACATTATATGCGATATTCAATTAGGGTGGCTTATTTTCCATTAGGATGGTCTTTTTGTCAAAATTTTGAGAAAAATTAGGAAAAACCGAACTTGAAAGAAATATTAAAGGCAGTAGTATCCAAACATCTCTTTTAACACCATAGGACACTGTCAAATTTGACGCTTACTGAAAATCTAGCGTTTGAACGGAATAACGAATATGGAACACTTCATTTATCATTGCTAACATTTGATATGTGATTTTTCATTAGAGTAGCTCATCCGAGTGGATATCATTTAAAGAACATTGGCCGGGTTCAGGATGATATTTGTCGCTTTTGTAATATGGAGAGCGAGACATCGGAACATCTGCTGTGCAGTTCTGGTGGAATATTTAAACGCAGATCAAGGTTTCTTGGCAGTGGCTGTTCACAGCCCAAAGTAGGGTTTGCGATTCCGGGAACGATTTCCCGGGAATTGCCTTTTCCCGATAATACGATAAATAAATTAAGAAATATTTTCTTCGTCTCATGTCTTTTTTTGCTAGTGAGTTTACTAAAAGCGGGTAGTTGCTAGATTTTTTTTGTTTATTGACAAAAAATTTTGAAACCTGTAAATTGATTAAAAAAAATTGGAACCCGTAAATCAATGCGACCAGAAATAAATAAATTAATAAAACTCAGTCAGTGTAACTTAGGTCGTGGCCGCGATTTCACATTAATTACGAAGGCATTCAACTGCTCTAAAATCTGGCTGCCAAACACTCAGCTTTATCTTCAAAAAACTAAAAGTATTGGACTCTTCAGTGTCTTATGAAATGTAGCAAGAGCTGGAATCGGTGATTCAGAAGTATTTTAGAAAACAGACACCAGCCTAGATTCAGCGATTTTAAGAAAAGTTTTACAGAAGGGAACTACATAATTTGGGTCTAACGAAAAATTGTCAGCAGAACTGAGGCGATTGATAGACAATTGTTCAGGAATTTCTGATCGAACTTGAATAAATTTTGTTCTTCAATTGATAATTACATTGTTAACGATTGTTGGAAACTTTTTTTTAATTATCTTTAGTTTAAATCTCATTTTTGCTAACGATTTTTTCCTTTCCCGGTTCCCGGGATTTCCCGGAAAATGAGTTTCTTCATTCCCGTTTCCCGGGAAATCTATTCTTGGGAATATTGCAAACCCTAGCCCAAAGAGATTTGGTCTTTAAATCCTGGGAAGGTGATTGGCTTCATAAACCATATTTCACTTGACTGGGAGCGTGTCGGTGCAGGTACCTGATCACTCAACAATAGTGGTCATTGTATTTTGCAACGAGACACGTATAGTAATTGACTGGGATATATATTACAAAAGTACACATCAATGGACAACGTTATTCTAATTCCCTAACAAAAAAAATTATCTTTATCGATTGCATTCCAATCCATATTTTGATATTCATTTCCCTCTCCCAGCTGTAAGTCCCAGAAACTCGTTATTTTTTTTGTAAAAAATTTTTTCGAGGTAACACAAGATCTTGAAGTTTTATGCCTTTCTAACACATTTGGCATCAAAAAAATCGATATCGACAATTTCATGAGCTACTACCTGTGTATTATTTTCATCGGTTAAAAAGTTGAAACTTTGACCGCTTTAAGGCACGTGTTCCCGATGTCCGATCGAGCTGAAATTTTGCACGGGGACTTGTTTCGAGAATACGAAACGGTTGTGCTCTACCGTTAAACGATATTTGAAGGTCAATTTTTCATACTTCTGGCACTCTAATGAACAATTCACGCTTTAACCGTCCCACCGGTGACACTAGGTCATCAAAAAAGAGATATTTTTTGTCTAGGTAGTTAAAATTAGTGAAAAAATGAGACAACCACTTTGGGGATTATATTGATGGACCCCTCGGGCAGCAATGGGTCAAACGGTTGGCAATTCTGGATGTTTTCATTCATCTATTTTTCATGAATTTGTCGATAAATTCTCAATAAACTGAACGTCGTTCTAAAGAGAAATGAACGAACTTTTATTTTAATAGATAAAAATTGACCGCCATCTTGGATCTCGCCGTCGTCTCGTATTTAAAAAGAAAAACGTTTTTCTGAACAAGTTCGCAATCACCGATTTCATATTTGACACTACCATTGGAAGGCCGAGAAAAAAAGTTTCGAGATACATTCATTAAATATCCTTTCAAAAGCCCGCATGTCACCAGAGGGACGGTTTCAGTGAGAATGGCTCATATCAGAAAGTTTTTCTTGGAAATAGAGTCATAAATATCAGGTCATTTTTTATAATATCAACGTTGACAGTTTTCTTACAACATAACGAACAGTTTTGTTTCGATTGAAATGGAAAAGGATTTTTTCATACTATCACCAGAATAATGAAAAAATTGCAAGAAAAAAAAAATGTTTCTGTATTTAATATCTTCCAGATGGAATTTCCAGGAAGAATTTTTGCTACTCTCCAGTTATGCCATGAAACACTAACGACGATAATCTCGGTACGAAAACCTTCATAATTGCCGTTTTATTGTTTCAAACAAAGAAAATAGTTATAAACCAATTGTAAGAGCTTTTCAAATTCAAAATTAAGAAGACTCCACACTAGGGCGGTTCGATTTGTAGGGGATCAAAAAATCGCTTAGGCACATATGATTTTCGGATTCTAGGGACCAAAATAAGATACTTTGCTCAAAAAACCATACCTCTAAAATGAATTCTGATGTCCCTTGTACTAACGTGTAGGTACCCAAAATGTCAAATTTCAAAAAATCCTGTTTTGACCCATTTAGAGTGCCCCAATCGAGTCCAAATGTATGACCGACCCCCACTAACTTTGGAGGGCCGACCCACTCATGCTAGTGTTACCCCCCTGGGACCCCCCTAGGGGGTCTCCCATACAAAAATATAAAAAAATATCAAAAAATCACCATTTTTGGCACTTTATATGACAAAAATCAGTGAAATGGCTATTATTTTTCCGCACAAATGAAGTTTTCTTCTTTTTGTTTTTGGATTTTTGTTTTCTCCTGCTTCGCATGGGACACATTCCTTACTGTTTTTTGTTATTACACAAAACGCACTTCATTTTAACTATCTCTATCAAACTTTATCAAACGAACTTGTTTTAAATTTAAATACAATAACTATCTTTTCACTCTGACAATAACAACACTCCGTTGAAGTCAACTGGAACTTGAGCAAAAAGGGGCTGCCAGAAAAATATTTTGGTGGATACATAAAAAACCGTGTTGCTGTTTTGACTGAATTTCTCTCTGCGTCACTCTATCTATTCACTCTGAGTAGAACTAGTGTAGGTTTCGTATAGGATAGAAACGTCAACATAAATCATTCTACATCGTCCGCCAAAGAGTCAACACCTAAAATAAAAACCTGAAAGTGAAAGTGAAAATTGTTAAAGTCAAAATATATTCTTTTTAGTTTACAACGAACCCGCAAGATGAAATAGCAACAACATCATCAGCTATCGAAAACCCAATGAGTCATATACCCAAGCATGATGTTGCTGTTTTTGGTGTGTCTTCTGATTTGAATGATATTAATTTACCAACCGATCTGGATATCTTGAGATATTATTTTTACTTAAGCGAACGTGCAAAAACAGAACAAAAAAAGTTTTCATATAAACAATTCTCTAATCACGTAACAGATAGGTTGGTTGGAATTTGGGAAAAACTTGGTATGGAAATAATTTCAAAAAAATATGTTGCTGTTAAATTGAATAGATTGGTTGACAAATACCAAGCCGAAATTAAGAAGACGAATAGATACCTTTTAGTGTTTACCGGTACTCTGAACGAAATTTTTTATATTGGAGCATGTAAATGCGATTTGACGGCAGCTCAATGTAACTGCGGTTTGGTTCCAGAACGCCTCAAAGAGTTTATGCACGATCAACATAAACAGAGAAGACTAACAATTGATGCATTTCTGATGGAAATTGAAGGGCAAGGGACATCGTCATCAATGCCAACAGACGGAGATCCCGATGATACAACATACGTAGACGTACCGATGACGGTTGATGAAGATGTTATGAATAGAAGCACAAGTTCACAATACACAGAAAGATACGATTGTTTTAACTTTGCCTTGATGTGTGACAGATTTGGTGTGTCTGATAGAGTAGCGTCAGCATTGGCAACCAGTCTTTTCAAAGATTTTGAAATGAAAGATCAGCAAGGCGAACCTCTCATCATGGATAAATCGAAAGTTCGTAGAGAAAGAGAGAAATGCAGACGAATAGTGCTCCGCAAGAGGTTTGATGATTCCAGTTTAATAGCGTTTTCATTCGACGGCAGAAAATATGATACTTATACGAGAGAAAAAATTGATGGTAAGTATCATAGTAGGATGGTAAAAGAACGTCACCTTGTTATTTTGAGAGAACCGAATTCTCGATTGATTGGTTACGCAAGACTGGTAGAGGAAAGTGCTGAATACAAAACAACAAAATTGAATGAATTTTTCAACGATAAAAACATATCTCTGGATGCATTGATTGGCATATGCACTGACGGTGAGCCAACAAACACTGGCACACACGGTGGAATTATACGAAGATTCGAATTGCTGCTAAAAAGACCATTGCATTGGTTTGTTTGCCTTCTACACTTCAACGAACTTCCGTTTCGACATTTGTTTGGGGTTTTGGATAAATCATCCACCACTGGACCAACATCAACAACCGGGAAACTAAGCAAGCAAATTGAAAATTCTGAAGCTCTTCCGGTAAGTCATTGCTATCACTCATTTATTATAATTTTCTAACATTTTTAATGGTGAAATCATAATAAATTTCTTTAATTATCATATATTTTTAGGTGGTGAGCGACTTTCAGAGAATTGCGTTGGAAAATATGCCTCCTGTGGCAGAACAGCACGAATATTCCACCGATTCGCAGTACTTATACTACATGGCACATGCAATTTCTAATGGCGTGGTTTCTGTGGATCTGGCTAACATGAAACCAGGGAAGATTGTACATTCTCGCTGGCTCACCAAGGCCGCTAGATTATTACGATTATATGTGACAATGAAAAAACCACCTAAAAATTTAAGAATTCTGGTTGAATTTATAATTAAGGTTTATGTGCCAATGTATTTTAATATCAAGTATTACAGCTCTGTCGTGTACGGTAGTGTATTATTTTTCAAGTACATTACTTGGGCACAATTTCTGGAGCCAAATTTACGCACTGTTGTCAATCATGTAATTAAAAATAATCCATATTTTGCACATTCGAAAATATCTTGCTATCAATGTTGTTTGATGATAGGAAAGAGGTGCGCGACTCTGCTATCAAGAAAATTTTACGATATCGAGACAATGTTGAAGACCCATCGGAACTTAGAGAATATAAAAAACCAGATATAAACTTCCATTGCTTCGATTACACGAAAATGATCGATTTGACTGATAAAAATAACGTATTTGAACCACCATTAACGAGAATCATTCCGTATGAAACATTGATAGCATATTTAAATGAAGATGATTCACCATTTACTGATCCGCATATTCCATTACATATACAAGGAACGGAACAACACGTTCAACTGCTAGCTAGCGTTTCCAAACGAGTAATATCGGAAAATGTAGAGGCTGTTACGGAAATTGCCCAGTGTTGAAACCAAAAAAGACTTCAAACAATAATTTTTTAGTTTCTTTCCTATGTTCTGATCGAATAAATTTTTAAAGAGAAAACAAAAATCCAAAAACAAAAAAAAAACGTTTTTTTCCTAGAAACTTCATTTGGGCGGAAAAATAATAGCCATTTCACTGATTTTTGTCATATAAAGTGCCAAAAATGGTGATTTTTTGATATTTTTTTATATTTTTGTATGGGAGGGGTCCCAGGGGGGTAACACTAGCATGGGTGGGTCAGCCCTCCAAAGTTAGTGGGGGTCGGTCATACATTTGGACTCGATTGGGTCACTCTAAATGGGTCAAAACAGGATTTTTTTAAATTTGACATTTTGGGTACCTACGCGTTAGTACAAGGGACAACAGAATTCATTTTGGAGGTATGGTTTCTTGAGAAAAGTATCTTATTTTGATCCCTAAAATCCGAAAATCATATGTGCCTAAGCGATTTTTAAATCGACCCACCCTACTCCACACCCATACATAAAAAAAAAACATAGAAAACCGTCAGACGTCAAATTAAGGTTATCGCAAAGCTCTGAATAGAATAGAAGGCTACCAATACAGTTCGGTCTGTGCTACACTAAAGAAATGAATCGCAATTATTTCAGCGCTACAAGTGTCGGAATGAAGTAATTCGAAGCGACGGACGGAATGAGCGATCGTTCCTGGCTTTACACGTCAATAAGTGTGTTTGTTTTTTAATTTATTGATCGTTTACTTGTTGTGTGATAAAAGCTGAAGCTAAGTTTCAAGATAAAAAATTTTCATACATTTTCCATACGATTCCCTCAGACTCAGACATTAAAAAAGCAGACAAAATGATTATAAACGTACGATTATTGGCTAGCAATTAGAATGATAGGTAAAACTAAGTTGAATTTCAGTATATATCAAACCTGCGTTGCGATTTTACTATTCTACTTATTGTACTATTGAAAAATGTTTTGAACGCAGATTTTGACCGATCAGAGCTGAAAATAAGGCCAAATATTATCCAATATCGGATAGGAAACCTGAAATCGATCCCAGCCGCAGTTTTGATTTTCAAGAGGGTGATGTCCGGTTCCTTGAGCATCGGGCAGCAAATAATGACCAGCGGAATCAGAGTGATGGAGATCGATTTGGAAAGGTGGTATAGCGACAATTGTGTCCCAGAAACCTTCAACATTATTTTCGCATAACTTCAAGCCAATTAAACCACGCTTTTCTTCAGGGTATCCAATCTTTCAAAAAAAGTAGGAGGTTGCATTCAAGACACGACCGCATAGCTGACGTAGAACTTCGCACAAATGCAAAACAAATTTCGTTTGCTCGCTGTTGCGTGTTGCATTATGTTGCAACTGAGCAGGTGGGAGAAAACAAAATTCTGTTCAAGCGGATTGATTGAATCGACTTCAAATTATATCTGTAAAGTCCAATTATCCGCCTTGGCTAAGGCATTCTAACAGGGTAGTTTGCAACCTTTGAATTGCTCCGACAGTGGTGGAATAAAGCATTCTGACAACACACACTGAAAGGAACCGCGCTGCTGCTGAGGCATGTGACCCACTGGGCAAGTGATTTGTTTAAGCCGAAAGCAAATTCCAAAAGCCAGCTGATACTGACGCAACCCACTGCTGCTACTGCCACAACCCGCTATGTTACTGTCGCTGTGGGACTGTCTGTCTGGCAAACCTTCTATCGAAAACGCTCTCTTACAGCCGAAGGGTGCAATGAAAAAGGCTCTACTTTTTTGTTAAGTTGTGGTCCCCATGGCTCTGTGGTTAGCGATGTCGGTCGGCTAGCTCTCCCACACGGTTGTGATATCAGGTTCGATTCCCGATCGAGTCAAGAAACTTTTAGAGCTGGAAATTTTTTTTTTCGATTCCCGATCGAGTCAAGAAACTTTTCGAGCTAGAATAAAAGCTTTCAATCGATAACAACTGTATAATCAAACGATGAATTTCGAAAATCAACAGGTCATTGGAGAGATAAAATTATGTATAATTTGTGACCTGCTATTCATCATTTTTATTTTTTCTTTCTCTGACTAGCAAAAATTGATGAAAAGATTTAGGTACAGTCAACAGTAAAAGCACGGCACTGTGGGTAGTACCAGAATGTGGCTCTTGCTTTCTATTACACTTGCACTCGATGCTTGGTGCTCGTCTTCAGATCGGCACGCAACGCATTAGAAACAGCATTATACAGCGAATATCTCTTTCTTGGACTCTTTAACGGTTTCATGGAGCGTGGAAAATTGTTTGTTTGCCTTTCTTTGCTTTGTGCCTTCTTCTTGTATTCTAATTTTCGTTTGATATTTTACACGTTGCAATTGGTGTGGTAGTCATTCCACAGTGTAATCAAGGATGTCGTTTACAGGTGACTACATCGTAAGTTGATTTTAAGACTTCAGGCATAACTAAAAATCGTACGATACTCATCCAGATTTTTTTGTAAATTTCGAAACAGGCCTTCTTGAGATGAAACTCAACAGTATTTATTTTAGTTTGTCATCAAAAACATAAAACTGTAATTTTTTTATTTTTGCAAGTCTAAAAATGAACTGACGATATATTTTGTGTTATTTCTGAAGCTGATCGTCATGACATTATTGCAATGAGATTTCATGAATTGAACTGCACAAACAGCAGATCCTAGCGTAAATAAAGAAGCACTCTAATAACACTGTTTGTTCTACGTCACCATTTCATACAACCTCTAGGGCTGCATACATTGTATTTTTGTTTTTTTTTTCATAACTTCAGGATGCTCCTTGTCTACTATGTCGAAATCGCCTGTTTCGGACCATTCAAACAATTCGCGGCATGTTCTTTACTTATTAATTTCAGAGAATGTAAAATTTAATTTTTTTTTTCTGCAGTACAGGTCGGACTCGATTATCCGGAACATAAAAAAAAATTTCTTTCCGGATAATCGAGTTTACCGGATAATCGAATCACACAAAAAATACTTTAATTTTGCTTTTAACGAACATAAAATAAATATTTCTTTTCTTTATTTCACTTGTATGATGCAGTATGACAAG
This sequence comes from Wyeomyia smithii, assembly GCF_029784165.1. Classification (NCBI taxonomy): domain Eukaryota; kingdom Metazoa; phylum Arthropoda; class Insecta; order Diptera; family Culicidae; genus Wyeomyia; species Wyeomyia smithii. Next base: position 28,225,217 of record NC_073696.1, on the reverse strand, counting down.
CAAAAAAAATAAATTGGACATAGAATATTTTCACTTAATTCGAACATGTTCCAAACATGCCGGAAGTAACTTAAATGGTAACAAATATGCCAGAAGGGATGGTAAAGGCAAAATTTCGGAATAAAAATTGAAAACGGACACCAAGAAAATGAAATTCCGGATAATCGAGTCTAAAATTCCGGATAATCGAGTCTCCGGATAATCGAGTCCGACCTCTGTACCTTTCAATTTTCGAAAACTAAAAAATAGAAGAATCCATGCGTTACTCTTTGCCAGAGTTCATAGCTTGTCTTTATTCTATAATTCAGTGTTTCTCCTGAAATTCGAAAAATATAAAAAATACAAGTTAAACGGAAAAAGGATCTCACGACTAGAAACACTCTTTAAAAAATCAACCTCAGCAATGAAAATTATGTTTGTTGGATTATGATAAACTGCCAAACATATCAACAAAATTTTATTTGAGACCAAAATGGGAAAACTGCATGGATTTTTATCTTCAACGTTCTTGTATCGATCTTCAAGTTTCAATTCATTCACAATTCGTTTAGATTTCCTAGTCTATATTTTTACCTGCAGTCTATTGAGATTATAGAACTTATTAAAATGCGAATCACATATAATTCTGTTTAGTTTGAACCCATAAACATAAACAAGATGACATATAATATGACGCATACATTCCATCAAAAAATATAATATGACATTTGTCCACCCCCACACAACCTTTCCCGTTTAAAAAAAATCTGTCCGTACACTCCTGCCCCACTGTGCCACATTTTCCCGCGCGCTGCAGAATGCACTGCTCTGCCCGAGTTTCACTGCTGCGCTGGTCCGAATCATGCAATCATGTTGCCACCAGCCAGTTCTGAGTGACAGCGCTGCAATTTCTGCAGCTGGCACGAAACGCCACCATTTAAAAGCCGATACAGGGCGGCGATTGCTCATTTTCCATATCACAGTCACACAGTTTTCCATCCAGCTGCAGCTGACTCCGTGCCTTGATATTGAGCCTTGGTCCCATGCAAAAAAAAAACACGCCTACACAAAGAACCCTACGTAAGTGTGCGATTTGTCGGGAAAGGGTTTGCTCGCCAGTTTCCCTCCCAGCAGGATCGGTGTGAACGACGCGACGGCCGACGTTGCTATCAAATACGATCGGGTTGAATTTCAGGTCAGAAAATATCTCAAGGCCGCTGTTACTCAGCTGAGTACGATGGAATGAAGTGCAATGTGTATTCATTGAGATAATCGAAACGGCGGCATTTGCTGGAAAATTAGAGCAATCAGTGCGTCTTGAACTGTCCTACAGATCAGACGTTTTTTCGGTTGCTTGTGAACTGGTCTTTGACTGCCTATAGCTTCAAAGTTTGTGTTTTGTCAGTGTGTCTTTTAAAGACTACCTGAAAGTTATTTCCCATCAGTCTTTCTCAAGACTACCTACTTTTGAATTTAACATTTGTTTTAACTTTTTTCGTATCACCTGAAATGGCTGGACGGAAAAAGAAACCTCGCATCGCTGCGGGGAGGAAAAGAGAGGCATCTCTTTCTGACACATCGAGTGTCTGTAGAGACAATCCTTTTGATATTTTGCCTGAGCAAGAAGCTGGTGAAATGGAAGTTATTAATAATGAAACTATACAAAATATAAAATCTTTAAAAAAGGAGAAAGTTCCACCTATCAAGGTAACTATTTCTTCTGAATTTAATATATTCAAAAAGGAACTTTCAACATTTGTTTCTGACGTTAAAGTTACCTATCAAATTGGCCGTAGAGGTGAATGTCGCTTATTAGCCGACTCAGTAAAGGGTCGTGATCGTCTTGTTCAGTATTTAACTGACAAGACGTACAATTTTTTTACATATGACACCAAGAACGCCAAGCCGTTCAAGGTTGTCTTGAAAGGTCTCACCAACGATCAAACCGTTGATGAGATCAAACTTACTTTAACAGAATTACTTGGCATAGCCCCTACCCAAGTAATTCTAATGAAACAAAAATCACGAGGCGAAAACAGTCAGAGAACTGGAATTTCCCTTGTTAATTATTTAATTAATTTTAACCGCAATGAGGTTAACAACTTAAAATTTTTTGAAAAAGCACATGCTTTGTATAATGTGCGTGTAAAGTGGGAAACTTATAGGAAGTATGGCGGAGGTGAAAAGCATATCACCCATTGCCGTACTTGCCAACGTTATGGCCATGGTTCCAAATTCTGTAACATGGACCAAAAATGTCTTAATTGTGGAGACTCTTCTCACAAAAAGGACACATGTCCTGTGAAAGAGAGTAAAAATTTTCGCTGTGCGAATTGTAACGGCAACCATATGTCAAATTTTTATCAATGCTCAGTCCGTTTAGCAATTGTTAAGGCAAGGCAAGGTAAACAAAATTCAATTTCTCAATTAAAACCAACTTCAAAACAAAATTCTCCAAGCGTACCAGTGACGCATAGTTTACCTACTCCTTTGCATACCCGTTTAACTTATGCACAGGTTACAGGTAGTTCGAACATTATACCGCCTAGTGTTGGTAGTTCGAAAATGACCGTTAATATGGGTAAGCAAAACACGCTAGAAAATAATTGTACACCTATCACTCCAGCTAATATTGCTACCGAAAATATTTTTTCTAATGTCAACTGCCTGGGGCCTATTACGGCAGGTAAACTTTCTTTTTTGCAACAGGCAATGTTCGATCTTATGAACGCCATGTTGCAGGCAAAATCAATGTTTGGAGCCATTCAAATAGGCACAAATTTAACTATTAAAATTGTTTCTAATTAAAAATTTAGCAATGATTTTAAATAAAACAATTAAAATATTAAATTGGAATGCTCGCTCATTGAAGGCAAATGAGAATGAGCTTTTTAATTTTTTAACAGTAAATAATGTGCATATTGCAATTATTACTGAAACATTTTTGAAACCTAACATAAAATTAAAATATGATCCCAATTACGTGGTTCATAGATATGATAGGATTCAGGGTTCCGGCGGTGAAGTTGCAATTGTTATTCATCGACGAATCAAACATCGTGCTCTTCCCCATCTTGAGACGAAAGTTATTGAAACTTTGGGAATTGAAGTTCAAACTGAACTTGGGATTTTATTTATTGCCGCAGCATATTTACCATTTCAATGCACACGCGAGCTCAAAAATTATTTTAAAGGTGATTTACAAAAACTCACCAGAAATCGTTCGAAATTTTTCATAATCGGCGATTTTAACGCTAAACATCGTTCATGGAATAATTCTCAAAGTAATTCCAATGGCAAAATTTTATTCAATGATTGTTCTTCAGGATACTATTCTATTTTGTCTCCGAATAGTCCTACATGCTTTTCTTCTGTAAGAAACCCTTCAACAATTGATTTGGTGCTAACAGATCAAAGCCATGTATGTAGTGATTTGATCACACATGCTGACTTTGATTCTGACCATCTTCCAATAACTTTTTCTTTATCACATGAATCAGTTTTAAACCCTATGAGCTCTGTTTTTAATTATAACAAGGCTAATTGGGAAAGATACAAAACTCATATTGAGAGAAATTTCAATAATGAGCTTGATTTGCAAAACGAAGTGAATATTGATTCCGCTTTGGAAGCATTAAAATGTGCAATTGTTGATGCCAGGAATTATTCTGTTCCAAAGGCTCAAGTGAAATTTGATTCACCAATAATTGACGAAAATCTTCAACTTCTAATTCGTTTGAAAAATGTCCGCAGACGTCAATATCAACGTTCTCGTGACCCTGTTTTTAAAACTATTTATAAAGATTTACAGAAAGAGATTAAACATAGATTTACTCTTCTGAGAAATCAAAATTTTGAGACTAAAGTTGAAAAATTGAAACCATATTCAAAACCATTTTGGAAGCTGTCGAAGATTCTTAAGAAACCTTCAAAGCCTCTTCCAGTTTTAAAAGATGGTGAACGTTTTCTTGTATCCAATGAACAAAAGGCTCAAAGACTTGCTCAGCAGTTTGAGAGTGTTCATAACTCAAATTTGAATTTTGTGAGTCCAATTGAAAATGAAGTCACACGTCAATTTGATTTAATTTCTTCCCAGAATTTTTTACCTGCAGAAATAATTGAAACTAACTTGAATGAGATTAAATCAATTATTAAAAATTTCAAAAATATGAAAGCACCTGGTGACGATGGAATCTTTAATATACTAATCAAACATCTCCCTGAGAGCACAATGGAATTTTTAGTGAAAATTTTCAATTGCTGCTTCAAAATTGCATATTTTCCCAAATTATGGAAAAATGCAAAAATTACTCCCATTTTAAAACCGGATAAGAACCCAGCTGAAGTTTCAAGTTATCGACCAATCAGTTTGCTTTCTTCAATAAGTAAACTGTTTGAGAGAATTATTCTTAACAGAATGATGTCACACATCAACGAAAATTCAATTTTTGCAAATGAACAGTTTGGATTTCGCCATGGGCATTCCACAACTCATCAATTGCTCAGAGTTACTAATATGATACGAGCTAACAAATCTGAAGGTTATTCCACCGGAGCTGCTCTTTTAGACATAGAAAAAGCATTCGACAGTGTTTGGCATAAAGGTTTGATTGCGAAATTGCAAACTTTTAATTTTCCAATTTTCCTAATCAAAATTTTAAAAAATTATCTTACTGATCGAACTCTGCAGGTTGTCTATCAGAATTCAAAATCTGATAGATTTCCTGTCAGAGCAGGTGTACCTCAAGGTTCAGTCTTGGGTCCAGTCCTGTACAACATATTCACTTCAGATCTTCCTGATTTGCCTCCAGGATGCACAAAGTCATTGTTCTGCGATGACACAAGCATTTCCGTAAAAGGAAAAAGTCTTCGTGTCATATGCAGTCGATTGCAGAAAAGTTTAGATATTTTTTCTTCCTACTTGCAAAAGTGGAAAATCTCTCCCAATGCTTCTAAAACTCAAATGATAATTTTTCCGCATAAGCCTAGGGCTTCTTTCCTCAAGCCAAACAATAATCACGTTGTCAAGATGAATGGGGTTATTTTAAGTTGGTCCGACAAGGTTAAGTACTTGGGACTGATTTATGATAAAAAACTTATTTTCAAAGAGCACATTGAGAGTATACAAGCCAAGTGCATCAAATATACGAGATGTTTATATCCTCTCATTAACAGGAATTCTAAACTTTGTTTAAAGAACAAACTTTTGATTTACAAACAAATTTTTAGACCGGCAATGCTTTATGCTGTACCGATCTGGTCAAGTTGCTGTTCAACAAGGAAGAAAACGCTCCAAAGGATTCAGAATAAAATTCTGAAAATGATTTTGAAGCGTCCTCCTTGGTTTGGTACACTCGATTTACATAGACTTACTGGTGTTGAACCATTAGAAGCTATGTCAAATAAAATTATTAACAATTTTCGACAAAAATCGTTGCAATCCTCAATTGCTACGATAAGCTCACTTTATAGCCAATAAGTTAGCAATTAAGTTAGTTGTAAGTTTACTTCCTCTTTTCTGACAAGTAGGTTTAAATCCCTACGAATGATAAGTCCTAATTGCGAAAGCAAACAAATCTTAACAATTAAAATTACAAATTTCTAACAGTGTTGAGAAGTCACCATTTGTGATTGGACACACATACTCATTATTTACTAATATTTATCATAAATACTTAAGCTACTAACAATTCCCCCCTTAAAAAAAAAAAAAATAGAGCATGTGCAAATTGAAATCAAAAGTTGAAAAGCAAAACCTCATAAATAGATGGGGCGGTTGAAGAAGTAAACAAAGACAGTAACTAATTATTTTGCAATCTAATCATTCAAAGTACAATTTGAGTTGTTTCAGCGACGGAAACGGATACCCTACTACACTGTCGTCACAAAGCCAAACTAAGAAATCATTAGTAAAACCAACAAGATAAACATCTTCGAACTTACTCCGACGGTCGGGACGGTTTCACGATAAAGTTGCATTCGCATATCGTAAAGTCCTCAACATCGGCCATATCGGTCATTCTACCGCCACGTGACCGAGGCACTTTGAGCTTAGCCAGTCGACGGCGAAGGTGGGTGTTGTGTTTCCTGCCGTCACTACCACCCCCGCCACCACCCGTTCGATCCTGGTGCTCCATATCACCACTGACGCATCAAATAAAAAAAATACTTTTGCTTTTTAATTTGCGCCTCTTCTACGTCACTACCACTGAAATGCCGTTGTCAACAGTGAGCCCGAAAAAAATAACACACCAAATCTCTTAACTATCCTCTGTGTGAACGCAGACACATTCTTCGGCATCAACGACTTTTCCGGCTAATGACCAAAGCCAATATTTGAACAACTCTCCGCTCCGGAGTGGAATTGAGCTGGACAACCAGCGAACCAGCTGCTAGCGTATGTATGTGGCAATTTGGCCACTTCCTACGTATCCGACAGAGCGCCCTTCCGAGGACGAGAACAGCTTTTTGACTGCAGCTACTGCCGCCAGTAGGCCAGCAAATGACGCTGGCTTTAAGATTCGAGCTCAGCCGTGCGGCTCGGTGGCTGTCCGACACCCAATTTGACGCTTTGGCATCCTAAAACGCGGGAAAAACAAACTTCCGCGCCCTGCCGTCGTCGTCATCATCATCATCATCGCCGAAACACACCGTCCGTATCTGTATAGCAACCGGCAGCATTGTGCTCTTCTGTTGATTATTGCCTTGCAGGCTGACGTGACGAGTCGTGGAAAGCCTGAACTCACCACAACCGGGAATTGCCTGACGATGAAGGTTTTTCGTTTGGAGGTTTTTTTCGCTATTTTGGCAGCATATTTTTTTCATGTTTGCCGTTCCCATGTCAGTTTCCACACTTACTGGTATTTTCCTTCTAGACAAGTGATGATTTGTGACTATAATGTTACGGTCGCTGCACAGTGGGTGAAACGATAAATAAATTACTTTTTTTTTTTAATTTGACCGCCTTCTAGCAGTGCTCAAATTCAATTTTTCAATCTAAAAATTATTCTAAATAAAATGGAAACCAACCTCAACTAGATCCCACTGTACCTTCCGCTATTAACAGTCAACAAAACGTGAACACAAAATTGTAACTATTGCACCGACTTGTATCGCAGTAAAAAGAAAACGCCACCAAGTTCTAGGTTACGGCAACACCCAAACAAACGAAACAAAAATTCATCCTAGGTTAGGCTTCCACCAATCGCACCGAGTCGAGCGGACGAAACCGAATTCAATAATAAATTTTTCGAACTATGAGAAGTACATACGTTTGTTGGGAACCCAGTAATGTATGCATATTGAATTTATTACTTTTATTGGAAAGGTACCTCCCCACAGTCGAGTTCCAGAACGCTGCGCAGTCTGTATTCGTATATTCACGTCATCGTTTGAAGGTGAGGATTTTTTCGTTCGTTTGATGATAGAAAGTGAAAATGTATGATTCGGTGGTTATGCCTAAGCGTACCGTCCTTTGTTCCAGCTATTTTGCTCGCAACGTAGGTTTGACATAGCCCGGGGTAACAGTTTTTTCATTGTTATTATTATTCTTCGAAACAGCAGCTCCCGTACACATCGTTGGTGAATTAAACTGTTTTGACATGTTATTCATTTGTGCTGGTAAAAGTTCGATATATTGTGCTAAAAATAACTGGTAATAATTTTGCTGTATGGCGAAAATAAACCGTCGACCGTCGCTGCTGAGTTAAATTACAACTACAAAAATAGCTGATCGCGAAGAACGTCAGTGGGTTATTGGTTGAGCGATGAAGCATTATTCATTATGTCAGCTTTATATGCATTCTAGTGAGCTGTGTCATACGCTTTCACCGTTCCGCTTCGAACTTAAAACTGTTATACGGGGGTTGAAACTTGCGAGCTAATTTATCTGACCTATTAATCAATTTTTTCCAAAGAATTGTTTTTTTTTAACGAATTGTAAAAAATATTTCGTAATACATACTAAGAAATGGATCAGTAAGAAACGAATTAATTATCATTTCTTAGGCTTAGAATGCATTTTTACTTATCAACTAAGCTAAACTAATTTCATTCCAGAAGATGGCCCTTGAATGTATGCCTGAAACTATAGTATATTTCCAGAAATTATTGGCCTTTCGGTAGATTGGACCCCTAGGTTGAAATAAACAGGTGCTTTATCTTGGAAAGTATGACTTTTTTGGATTTTTTGCGTCAAAATCGCAATTTTCGTAGCGCTAAAACCATTCGCGACAAGTTTTTCTCCTTATACAGCCTTCACCCTATGTTTGTAACAGGCTGCATTTTGATGAAATATAACGACATGTTTGTCCGGAAATAGTAGGAGAAAATGCGTTTTTAGAGAGGCGTCCTGTTCGAAGTAAAATTGACAGTTTTTGGGGTGATATGATCAACTGGGTACGGATAAATAAAGGATTAACTACAAAAAGCATGGCAGGCAATTCGGGATGGATTATTTATTAGTTTTACGCTCTTTTAAAATATCGGAAGTGTTTCCCCCGGTTATCATTGTTCTTTTACATAAAGACCCAGTCATTTATCTCCAAAATGTCAAAGGGCACACACACATTGACACTGACACCCAAACGTTGACACTAGCACTAACACTAACACTGACACACACACGCTAACACAATCGCACTCACGCTCACACACACACACTCACATACTCACACTCACACACTCACACACTCACACAAACACACACACACACATTGTGGAGTGCACATTGCACAGTGGGGAATCGCTGGCCATCAGCCAAAAAAAAATTTTTTTTCGTTAGCTGTTTCATAATATTTTTCCTTTATTGCTATAACATTCAAGTGTCTAAACCCAAAATTTGGGCGCAATATCATTAAATCTGAATTTTTTATGACTTTTCAAAGCTTGGCGAACTGATGTATTTTGTCTTTTTTTGAAAAAAAGTACATTACTTTGAAACGCTCTGTAGTTTCAATGATAGCTTGGATTTTTTAGACGTCAAAGAAAAAGTTGTTGTAAATATTGTGCAAAACAAACCCTTTCCATTAGATATTGTAAAATTTGGTCATAATAGGCCTGACACTAGAAAAAAAAATTTAAAAACGTAATTTTTTGTAAAAAAGTAGCTTAAAAGTTTAGTTGCCGCAGTTTGCCACGGTTGTGACTACATTCAAAATTTAGGTAAAAACGTGAGCTTTCAATTGCATACTGTCCACTGCTGCGCAAAACTGCGCAAATTGTCACTTTAGTGAAAAAAGCGATAGCGGTTTTTTTCCTTTTTTTTTGAGGTTAAAATTTCATCCAGGATTAATTTTAATCATAACTATGAAAAAACAAAGAACTTTCGTCCCCCTTTGCATCTTTTCCTATTCATTTAGAACGTTGTGTCATTCCAGTGTCTTGGTTTTCAAATTCATAAATTCGTTGAATTTTATTATGGAGCTTTCAACTTTAGCGGCACCACCTAATTCAATGTCTAGTAAGTTGTCAATTCATGGTGTTATACATGAATTTAAATGTCCTCTTTCAACCATAGAAACCGGGTTAGGAAAATCACATATATATGAAACAAAAAAACATCGAAAATTACTAGAAGAAATGGAAATTGCAGCGAAAGATATTTTTCCTGCTGATAAGTATAATTAACTTCAAATTTTCTGGAAACAATTCAACACGAGATTTAAGCGATCACAGCGGAAGATGATGATGATTTTTTCAATTTGTAAATAGTTTGTATTACTTATGTTGTTTTAGTTTATTAAAAAAATATATAAAAAAATATAGTTTAAAAAAAAATAAAATTATAAAAAAATATGTAGGCAAAATTCGTTTAGTTCGAGGGGTCGTCCATAAATTACGTATATTTTCAATGGGGAGGACGCCCGGTGGCCCTACTTGTGGTCAAAGATCATATAATTCTATAAAAAGAGAAAAAAGTGCCAAAATATATCAAAAATTGGATTTCGTGCTTTATGGACGGCCCCAAACAAAAAATTGATGCCAAATTCGTGTTCAGCGCCCCAAAATTATAAATACCATATACAAAATATATATAAATACCAAGTTTTTGTCGCATTTAACGACACTTTTTTGCTTGGCCAGCCTTTGTATGGAGTCGCCCCACTGTGCAGTGGGGCGACTCCATACAAATGCTGGCCAAGCAAAACAATGTCTTTAAATCATTGAAAATACATGGTTATTATGAAATTTTGGGACGCTGAGTCCGAATTTGATATTATTTTTGCATGAAAATGCATATTTTTGGTGCTAGTGGAATTTTAATTTTTTTATATATACAGTGATCACTCGATTATAGCTCACCCTGATGATTTTTGGCGTGATAAAATAGGGAAAGTGATAAAATCGGGAATTTTTTTTTTTTTTTTTTTTTATTGAAGATGTTAAATCATTAACTAAATACGTAAAATCAGCGAATTTAATTTTTTTTGGAAAATATATCTGTACAAACATATGAAAAAAGCTGCAGTTATTTTTTCATAAATCGATATATCTGAATAATGACAAAAGATAGAGAAAAGTTGTCAAGGGATGAATTTGAGAAAACTGTCTGAGCTTTTATAAAAAATATTTTAAAAATTCAATTTGAGATCCTGTACTGAGAAAAAATTATAAAAAATCGATCATCACTATTTTTTTAAAACATTTTTTTAGATAGATAAGTCAGTTGCCTAAAACTTTTCTGAACAAACCTAAAAAAATAAAAAACCTAAAAAAAAAGATGTGAAGTTGCAAATAAATCACAATTAAGTTTTTTATTCGTTCATGTTTTTGTTTGAATTGGTAAATTGAATTACTTGTTTTTTTGTAGCGCAGTACCATCAGCAAAATATTAAATGTTCTCACAACACTAAACTTTGCCTAAGACAGCATGCTGATATCTCTCACATATTGCAACTAGAAAAATCTTAAAGTATAAATAACGATTTTTAATGCCTTCTCATAGAAAACTTTATGTTGCTTGCAATATGTAAGAGATAGAAACATGATGTCTTCTGTAAAGTTTCTTGTTTTGAGATCACCTAATACTTTGCCTAAGACACCAAGCGTCTATCTTTATCTAATGAAAAAGTAAATATTCTATCTTACTTTTAGGAGGATTGATCACCCAGCTTTCTATATCAAAAGATGCGTTTTCAAATATATCGAAACTTCTTCGAACATATTATACGGTTATAATAAACATTTGTATCACTATTCAATTATTCGCACGATAACAGCAAAATGTAACATTGTGCATCGGTTGAATTTTTAATGTAAACTGCATCCAGAATGATACACAGAAATATGAAAAATATCTTAAATATTGAAGCGTAATAGAAAATCAGTTCACCCTGACATTTTTTTAATGAAATGTTTTATGATGATAAAATCGGGTGAAAAATGTGATAATATCAGGGGCGGATAAAATCGGGGGCAGATAAAATCGGGGCAGATATAATCGGGTGATTACTGTATATTATATGAGGAAAATTTTACGTCGATTCCAATGTTTTGCAAAATAAAATGCATGATGCTTGAAATACTTTCATATGCCATAAAAAAAAACGTAAAAATATCATTCAGTTATAGAAAATAAAAAAAAATATCAATTGAAAAATATGCTTTGTGTTGAAAATCACTTATGTCTTTTTTTTTTTTTAAGTGACTATATTACATTACTTTTTTCATCGCATTCTTCTTTTTGTTCACTTCCACCTTCATATTCATATTTGTGTTCATTTTCAATACAGTTTTAATACATTCAAGAAAAGTTTCCAAAATGCAGTTTCTAAAGTCAAAATGATAATTCACTATTAGCATTGTAGAAATTAGCAGGCGTGTCATTATGTCTTGGTTTGGGTTTACACGATTATTTTTACATGTGACTGATATGATACAAACTTAAAACATGGTTTTGGTACTCAGTGATCCAATGATTAGTTTTTGATACTGCGTTAAAAAACGGAATATAGATAAGTTTACCTTGTAAATATGAAAATAGTGTGATCAATTATACTGAAACATGTTTGAAAACGTTGTTATTATCAAACTCATGCGAGCCATTTGTTATTCTGTTGACGGTTTGCAGTGTACAATTTAAATTTAAATTTATGAAATCCGATATGTGCCGAACACTCATTGTTTCTCTTTGAAAGAAAGGTGCTCTGCGCAGCTCTGCCCAGGATCGGACTAGATGAATTCGAAAGTATTTTTTCCAAGCTATCTATTAAAACTAGTGACAATAGTGCCAAACCCTGCCGTCCAAACTTTAAACGCTGTTTTATGCAAAAAAGACCTAATTTTTTGATTCCGCCTAATTTTTTTTGAGTATTACAATGAGATTATGCATCATCGAATGATGAGGATTTATTCTCCACTATTTTATAGACAACTTTTCTTTAGACGTAATCAAGATTCAAGTTACCCTTGAGGCTCCAGCAAATTTCGCAACACTGCATTTTTTTTCAAGAAAAACACTAAAAAACGCTGACTCAGTACACTTTGAAAAATCATAGAAAATTCAAAATTTGTTGTATTACTCTAAAAATTTGGATTCTGAAACGTCAAAACTAGAGAGATAAGAATGAAAAAAGAAAGAAAGCGAGACATAGAAGAAATCGATAGAAAAGGCGAAGAAGTGTCGGAAATATAGAGAGATAGAGCAATAAGGTAGAGAGAGAGAGAGAGAAAAAAAGAAAAGAAAAAAAAAACATCACTACAAGAAAAAGGTAAAGATAGAGAAAGAGAAAAATAACAGAAAGGAATAGAAAGACATATGAAAAGACTACATCTAACTCGATCCGATTCAATTTTCGCCGATGACGGTTTATTGAGCGCACTACTAAACGTAAATTGGATTGATATTTTGAATCCTACCGACATCGATTTGGCCGACAGCGATTTTTCTTCTGTCTGCTACGGACTGATGGAACGTTTCGTTCCCAAAGTACGTAACCGGAGAAACGGAGATTGCGGGTTCGTGTCCCGTCTGGACGAGGGAAAATTTTTTCTAACCCTAAAAGTCACACCTTTTATTCCCGTTCATTTTCGCATCCTCGCAAACTGCATACATTGCCCGCTTTACTAAACTTAAAATGTAAGTCATATGACAAAAAATGAAATTAGTTCGTAAAGTAATAACTTAAAATTTTTTGAAAAAGCACATGCTTTATATAACGTGCGTGTAAAATGGGAATGATATCGAAAGTTTGGCGGAGGTGAAAGCATATCACCCAATGCCGTGTTTGCCAACGTTATGGCCATGGTTCAAAGTTTTGTAACATGGACCAAAAATGCTTCATTTGTGGAGACTCTTCTCACAAAAAGGACACATGTCCTGTGAAAGAGAGTAAAAATTTTCGCTGTGCGAATTGTAACGGCAACCATATGTCGAATTTTCATCAATGCCCAGCCCGTTTAGCAATTGTTGAGGCAAGGCAAGGTAAACAAAATTCTCCAAGCGTACCAGCGACGCATAGTTTACCTACTCCTTTGCACACCCGTTTAACATATGCACAGGTTACATGTAGTTCGAACATCATACCGCCTAGTGTTGGTAGTTCGAAAATGACCGTTAATATGGGAAGCAAAACACGCTAGAAAATAATTGTACACCTATTACTCCAGCTAATATTGCTGCCGAAAATATTTTTTCTGATGTCAACTGCCTGGGGCCTATTACGGCAGGTAAACTTTCCTTTTTGCAACAGGCAATGTTCGATCTTATGAACGCCATGTTGCAGGCAAAATCAATGTTTGAAGCCATTCAAATAGGCACAAATTTTACTATTAAAATTGTTTCTAATTTAAAATTTAGCAATGATTTTAAATAAAACAATTAAAATATTAAATTGGAATGCTCGCTCATTGAAGGCCAATGAGAATGAGCTTTTTAATTTTTTAACAGTGAATAATGTGCATATTGCAATTATTACTGAAACATTTTTGAAACCTAACATAAAATTAAAATATGATCCCAATTACGTGGTTCATAGATATGATAGGATTCAGGGTTCCGGCGGTGGAGTTGCAATTGTTATTCATCGCCGAATCAAACATCGTGCTCTTCCCCATCTTGAGACGAAAGTTATTAAAACTTTGGGAATTGAAGTTCAAACTGAAGTTGGGATTTTATTTATTGCCGCAGCATATTTACCATTTCAATGCACACGCGAGCTCAAAAATTATTTTAAAGGTGATTTACAAAAACTCACCAGAAATCGTTCGAAATTTTTCATAATCGGCGATTTTAACGCTAAACATCGTTCATGGAATAATTCTCAAAGTAATTCCAATGGCAAAATTTTATTCAGTGATTGTTCTTCAGGATACTATTCTATTTTGTCTCCGAATAGTCCTACATGCTTTTCTTCTGTAAGAAACCCTTCAACAATTGATTTGGTGCTAACAGATCAAAGTCATGTATGTAGTGATTTGATCACACATGCTGACTTTGATTCTGACCATCTTCCAATAACTTTTTCTTTATCACATGAATCAGTTTTAAACCCTATGAGCTCTGTTTTTAATTATAACAAGGCTAATTGGGAAAGATACAAAACTCATATTGAGAGAAATTTCAATAATGAGCTTGATTTGCAGAACGAAGTGGATATTGATTCCGCTTTGGAAGCATTAAAATGTGCAATTGTTGATGCCAGGAATTATTCTGTTCCAAAGGCTCAAATGAAATTTGATTCACCAATAATTGACGAAAATCTTCAAATTCGTTTGAAAAATGTCCGCAGACGTCAATATCAACGTTCTCGTGACCCTGTTTTTAAAACTATTTATAAAGATTTACAGAAAGAGATTAAACATAGATTTACTCTTTTGAGAAATCAAAATTTTGAGACTAAAGTTGAAAAATTGAAACCATATTCAAAACCATTTTGGAAGCTGTCGAAGATTCTTAAAAAACCGTCAAAGCCTATTCCAGTTTTAAAAGATGGTGAACGTTTTCTTGTATCCAATGAACAAAAGGCTCAAAGACTTGCTCAGCAGTTTGAGAGTGTTCATAACTAAAATCTGAATTTTGTGAGTCCAATTGAAAATGAAGTCACACGTCAATTTGATTTAATTTCTTCCCAGAATTTTTTACCTGCAGAAATAATTGAAACTAACTTGAATGAAATTAAATCCATTATTAAAAATTTCAAAAATATGAAAGCACCTGGTGACGATGGAATCTTTAATATACTAATCAAACATCTCCCTGAGAGCACAATGGAATTTTTAGTGAAAATTCTCAATTGCTGCTTCAAAATTGCATATTTTCCCAAATTATGGAAAAATGCAAAAAACAGTTTCAAGTTATCGACCAATCAGTTTGCTTTCTTCAATAAGTAAACTGTTTGAGAGAATTATTCTTAACAGAATGATGTCACACATCAACGAAAATTCAATTTTTGCAAATGAACAGATTGGATTTCGCCATGGGCATTCCACAACTCATCAATTGCTCAGAGTTACTAATATGATACGAGCTAACAAATCTGAAGGTTATTCCACTGGAGCTGCTCTTTTAGACATAGAAAAAGCATTCGACAGTGTTTGGCATAAAGGTTTGATTGCGAAATTGCAAACTTTTAATTTTCTAATTTTCCTAATCAAAATTTTAAAAAACTATCTTACTGATTGAACTCTGCAGGTTGTCTATCAGAATTCAAAATCTGATAGATTTCCTGTCAGAGCAGGTGTACCTCAAGGTTCAGTCTTGGGGCCAGTCCTGTACAACATATTCACTTCAGATCTTCCTGATTTGCCTCCAGGATGCACAAAGTCATTGTTCTGCGATGACACAAGCATTTCCGTAAAAGGCAAAAGTCTTCGTGTCATATGCAGTCGATTGCAGAAAAGTTCAGATATTTTTTCTTCCTACTTGCTTCTAAAACTCAAATGATAATTTTTCCGCATAAGCCTAGGGCTTCTTTCCTCAAGCCAAACAATAATCACGTTGTCAAGATGAATGGGGTTATTTTAAGTTGGTCCGACAAGGTTAAGTACTTGGGACTAATTTATGATAAAAAACTTATTTTCAAAGAGCACATTGAGAGTATACAAGCCAAGTGCATCAAATATACGAGATGTTTATATCCTCTCATTAACAGGAATTCTTAACTTTGTTTAAGAACAAACTTTTGATTTACAAACAAATTTTTAGACTAGCAATGCTTTATGCCATACCGATCTGGTCAAGTTGCTGTTCAACAAGGAAGAAAACGCTCCAAAGGATTCAGAATAAAATTCTGAAAATGATTTTGAAGCGTCCTCCTTGGTTTGGTACACTCGAATTACATAAACTTACTGGTGTTGAACCATTCGAAGCTATGTCAAATAAAATTATTAACAATTTTCGACAAAAATCGTTGCAATCCTCAATTGCTACGATAAGCTCTCTTTATAGCCAATAAGTTAGCAATTAAGTTAGTTGTAAGTTTACTTCCCCTTTCCTGACAAGTAGGTTTAAATCCCTACGAATGATAAGTCCTAACTGCGAAAGCAAACAAATCCTAACAATTAAAACTACAAATTTCTAACCGTGTTGAGAAGTCACCATTTGTGATTGGACACACATACTCATTATTTACTAATATTTATCATAAATACTTGAGCTACTAACAAATCTCCCCCTTTAAAAAAAATAGTAGGGCGTACTCTGAGTGTAAAAATTGACGATGAAATTTTTGAATCATTTTCCGCTACTTCCGGAATTGCTCAAGGTAGTCATCTTGGCCCATTAGTGTTTTTGCTGTACTTCGACGTGCACTACTCCGTTAAATTTGCATTTGCTGATGATTTGAAATTATTCAATAAAATCAAACATGCTGCCGACGCCGCTTTTCTTCAGCAACAACTTAATATATTCGCCTATTGGTGCGAGCTGTATCGCATGGTACTAAACCCGACTAAGTGCTCCATGATAACTTTCTCCAGGAAACACCGACCAATACATGTCGACTATACTCTAAACGGCTCCCCTATTCAGAGGGTCGAATTCATCAAAGATCTCGGTGTACTTCTGGACGAAAAACTCACCTTCAAACAGCACATATCGTACATCGTAGCGAAAGCCTCCAGACAACTGGGCCTCATTTTCCGAATGACACGTGATTTCAAAAATATTCTTTGCATAGTTACACTCTACTGTTCGCTTGTGCGGTCTTCATTGGAGTACTGTTCTACAGTTTGGATCCCTCACTACAACAATGCCATCCATCGAATCGAAGGCATTCAACGGCGGTTTGTACGATACGCTCTTCGAATGCTTTCCTGGCAGCAGCCCATGCGTGACACCAGATACGAGGACCGGTGCCAGCTCCTCCAGATCGATACTCTTCAATTACGCCGAGAAACAGCTCGCGCTATGTTAGTTTCTGATATCCTGACATCACGGATCTACTGCCCTGTTATCCTCCGTCAAATCAACCTGAACGCTCCTACTAGAACTCTACGAAGGACTCCAGCCTTGCACTTACCCTTTCGTCGAACCAACTAGAGCTCAAATAGTGCCATCTTGGGTATCCAGCGTGCTCTCAACAGAGTGTCACTAGTTTTTGATTTTCATTCATCTTATAGAGTCTTACGATCGAAATTTTTGTCATTGTTCCGAAGACTGTTTAATTAGAAGCCATTGGGACAAGTCTGTTGGTAGTAGTCTGTCTGTCTGTTGGTAGTAGTTAAATAAATAAATAAATAAATAAGAAAAAACGAGAGAAGAAGGAAAGAATAAATGGGGAGAACAAATTGATCGAAAGAATAAAATTTTTTTATTACTATAGTTAATAGTTGTGTAATTCACTCAATTATTGTTACAATTATCAATCGAAGATTGTTTGTTGCTCCATTCAAAATTCAAGCTCAAAAATTAATTTAGAAACTTAACTAAGGTTCAAGCTAAAGTTTAGAATAGAGATTTCGCGGCAAGAACAGCTCTCTGCCGGTAAGGTTAAAATTTACGTTGAAATTAGAATCCCTCCTCAGCTATAAATCTTATTATTTATTTTCAAATTCAGACACAGAATTAGAGGTAAATTCGGGACATATTCGTGATTCAAGTTAAAAACCGGTTTATTTGAATTTGAGATTACTTCAATTTAAATTTGGATCAAGTTTCAAGTCTAGATCTATGTTCACACTAATGGTAATTTTACCGTTACGTTCATGCTAATATTCGTGTTCATGTTCATGTTCATGTTCATGTTCATGTTCATGTTTTTGTTCATGTTCATGTTCATGTTCATGTTCAAGTTCATGTTCATGTTCAAGTTCATATTCACATTCATTTTCATTTTCATGTTCTTTTCATTTTTCATGTTCTTGTTCATGTTTATGTTTATGTTTTTGTTTATGATTATGTTTATGTTTATGTTTATGTTTATGTTTATGTTTATGTTTATGTTTATGCTTATGTTTATGTTTATGTTTATGTTTATGTTTATGTTTATGTTTATGTTTATGTTTATGTTTATGTTTATGTTTATGTTTATGTTTATGTTTATGTTTATGTTTATGTTTATGTTTATGTTTATGTTTATGTTTATGTTTATGTTTATGTTTATGTTTATGTTTATGTTTATGTTTATGTTTATGTTTATGTTTATGTTTATGTTTATGTTTATGTTTATGTTTATGTTTATGTTTATGTTTATGTTTATGTTTATGTTTATGTTTATGTTTATGTTTATGTTTATGTTTATGTTTATGTTTATGTTTATGTTTATGTTTATGTTTATGTTTATGTTTATGTTTATGTTTATGTTTATGTTTATGTTTATGTTTATGTTTATGTTTATGTTTATGTTTATGTTTATGTTTATGTTTATGTTTATGTTTATGTTTATGTTTATGTTTATGTTTATGTTTATGTTTATGTTTATGTTTATGTTTATGTTTATGTTTATGTTTATGTTTATGTTTATGTTTATGTTTATGTTTATGTTTATGTTTATGTTTATGTTTATGTTTATGTTTATGTTTATGTTTATGTTTATGTTTATGTTTATGTTTATGTTTATGTTTATGTTTATGTTTATGTTTATGTTTATGTTTATGTTTATGTTTATGTTTATGTTTATGTTTATGTTTATGTTTATGTTTATGATTATGTTTATGTTTATGTTTATGTTTATGTTTATGTTTATGTTTATGTTTATGTTTATGTTTATGTTTATGTTTATGTTTATGTTTATGTTTATGTTTATGTTTATGTTTATGTTTATGTTTATGTTTATGTTTATGTTTATGTTTATGTTTATGTTTATGTTTATGTTTATGTTTATGTTTATGTTTATGTTTATGTTTATGTTTATGTTTATGTTTATGTTTATGTTTATGTTTATGTTTATGTTTATGTTTATGTTTATGTTTATGTTTATGTTCTTGTTCTTGTTCTTGTTCATGTCATGTTCATATTCATTTTCATGTTTTTGTTCATGTTCATATTCATATTCATTTTCATGTTCATGTTCATGTTCTTGTTCATGTTCATATTCATATTCGTGTACATGTACATATTCCTGTTTAAGCTCAGGTTAAAGCAAGGCTTAAGGTCAAACGCCACGTCAAAGCACAAAATCAAATGGAGAATAATTCCCTTAGTCAAGTTCTAGTACATGGTCATATTCAAGTTCAGGTCAAAATCAGTTCAGATTGAGGTTCAATATCATGTTAAAAACTGACCGAAGTGCAGCTATTATCTCAGGTAAAACTTTGATATAGGACCAAGTTTTGATTCAAGTTTAGATCTGAAATCGAGTCTAAGCTCAAGGCCGGTGCTCAGTAGACTGGGACACGGTTATGAGCAAAAAAAGCGACTCAAAGCGTTATTTTTTCGCTGTACTTTGCGTGTTCTTTATGGGTCCTATAACAACCGTGCAACTTTTCAGATCGATCGGTGGAACTATATTTTTGCGCCCGATTTTTGAAGTTTCCATACGATTTTATATGGGAAAATCCACTTTTTCAAAACTTATTCTCTAGAGATGTCCAGTTGGCTTCTAAAAATATATCATTACATGATGTTTGTAGGAAATTTTTCTGATAAAAACTCTCTTGAAGACCGTAAGGCGCTACGATGCTTGTACAAAAAGTTATTCAATCCCAACCTAATTGAATATCTGACAAAAGGCTCACCATTGAATTTCCCTAGCAACACTGCTACAGCATACTGCTATTGCAAACTTGCCTAAGGAAGAGAGATTATTTTGCGTGGATGTAAGCTTGAAAGTGTAATTTTTGCTCATAGTATCTTCGGAGTAATCTCCAAGATAAATTTTACACGATATCATGTCTCATCACATGATTGATGCATGCTGCAGTAAAATTCAATGGTGAGCCGTTCGTCAAACATTCAACCAGTTTGAGGTGAATAACTTTTCCTACAAGTATCGTAGCGCCTTACGGTCTTCAGAAGAGTTTTTCCCAGGAAAATTTCATATATATATATATATATATATATATATATATATATATATATATATATATATATATATATATATATATATATATATATATATATATATATATATATATATATATATATATATATATATATATATATATATATATATATATATATATATATATATATATATATATATATATATATATATATAATGTATCGATATATTTTTAGGAGTCAACTGGAAATCTCTAGAGAATATAGTGGATTTTCCCATATAATATCGTATGGAAACTTTAAAAATCGGGCGCAAAAATATAGTTTCACCGATCAATCTGAAAAGTTACACGGTTGTTATAGGACCCATGAGGAACACAAAAAGTGCATGGGAGCTAGAAACTATTTTTTGTCCCACCCTAATGCTCACATCCAAGATCGTGTTCGAACCTGAGCTCAAAATAAAATCTCAGCTTAGTTTACGTTGGAAACCAGGTCTTGATGAAGTTCTACACACTCACGTCAAAGTGTACATTGATGTTGATTTTCTAGTTCATATCCAGATTTGGCGGCATTTTCCGAACAAAATTTAGGTTTAAGCTCGTATCCAGGCTCGATTTTAGCTTTAACTTCAGGTTCAGAGTAAATTCCAAGGTCTAAAATTCGCTTTATGGTATGTTCAGGTTTGAAAGCCGACCCAAAGTTTTGTTAAGTTCCAAGTCAGGGCCCACATTCAGATTCAAGTTCATATAAAGGTTCAGGTACAGGTGCGAATACAACTAGATTGTAAAAGTTAGGGCCTACGAATATGTCCTAAATAAAGCTCTAGTTTGAATTCATATACAAGATTTAGCTCAAAATCAAGGTCCATGTTTAAGTTCGAAAAATGATTATGTTTAATATCTGGCTCAAGCTCATCGTTGTACTAAATTAAAATTCAGGTAAAGATCCAAATTTTGATTCTAGTTCATTTTCAAAATCAGCGTTCAACTCAAAGCCCATGGTCAGATCCAGACTAATGTTCAAGTCCTAATATAAAATCAAATCCAAGTTTAGGTTTAAGCTTACTAAACCTAGGATTTGGAAAGCTTCAAACTTACATTGAAATTGGAGCTTCCTCTCAAGTTAAAAGATCAAATTTAAGTTTAACTTCAAGTTCAGATGCAATTTTAGCGATATTTTTAGGACAAAATTCAGGTTCAAGTTCGAGTCCAAACTTAGGTACAAATATAGCCTTTAGTTCAGGTTGAGGGTCATATTAGAAATTGGTTTGATTGTTGGGAAAGCTACAAAGCTCGAAAATTAAAGTTATTTTTTTTTATTTTGAAAAATGTTCAATGTATTTTATAAAATGTTTTGAAAAAATTGTGAATTTCCTGAGGAAGGCCAAGTTCAAAGACCGAAACGTCGGACATAAAACATGGTAGCGTTTTGATCCACCGTTGAGACTGAAAAAAACCGTATTTCCGTATAAATGCAACGTATAGTTTTAAGTTCGGGGTCAGGGCTTAAGTTCATACTCAAGTTAAGATTCAAGTTCAAGTACAACTTGAGGTTCAAATTTAGGTTGAGGCACAAATCAAATGCAAGGTGATGTCCACAGTCAAGGTCTAGCTAAGTGTTATATTCTTGTTCTTCTATAGTTTAAGTAAAATTCTAGTATGGTTGCATATTCTGATTCAAATTTAGATCCAAAATTAAGCCCAAGCTAATAATAGAACTCGAGTCCGAAATCAAGCCCAAGTTTAGGTTCAGAGCTGATTGAGGCCGAAAGCATGATCTTGGACAGATTGAAATTTACGTTCGAATTATTGTCTAAGTTCATATCCAAGCTTTTTAGACAAGTAGCAATATACAAGTTAATGCTTTGCATCATATCAATGTATTAAACCAGATTGGGGATTGAAATTAAAACTAAATCCGAAAACTTTGATTGCTGTTGGAGCTTGAATAGAATTTATACTACAGCAAATATTTTAGTTTTTCAAAATCAAGGTTGAGGCTTAGATACAAATTCAGGTATGAGGTTGAGATTAAAATTCAAAGTTAAGTTAACATTAAAATTCTCTTCTATGTTTTTATTCAAGTTTGGACATATGCTCAGATTTAAGTTCAGGTTTTAAATCAGATCAAACCAAATCCAACCTAATTTTTAGTCTTACATTAGGTTCAGATTCGGATTCAATAAAAAAGCAAAGTAAAACCTTGGTGCTACATTCCGATTCGGAACTTGACCTTCTATTTACTATACACAGACTTCGCAGCCAACCGTTTAGTGTACAGGACAATTGCGGGGCTAGCGCTACGATCTTAGTGACACTAACGGTCTCTCCCGAGTCAGGACTCGAACCTACGACGACTGGTTTGTTAGGCCAGCATCGTACCTCGATACCAGCTGGGGAGGCTCGGATTCGGATTCAATATAAAGTTTAAATTCAAGATTAACACCATTTTCAGGTTTCTGCTATGTTCATGTTCAAGTCGAAGTTTGAGATCTAAAAGTTCAGCTGTCAATGCAGGATCAATTTCAAGTTTAACCCAGGTCCATGTATAGGTCCATATTAATATCTGAAATGATAAACTCCAAATGAAATTTGAAACATTTGATTGAATTAAATTGAACTTCATTGAATTGATTGAATTCAATTTAACTCCAAATTCAGGACTGATTTCGAAACCAAATTCTGATCTATGTACGAGTTAAAGTTAAGCTAGGATTCAGGTTTCAGTTTTGAAAAGTGTCCTTCTTCAGATCTAATTTCAGGTTCATGTTGGTGTCAAGTGCAATTTTCAGTTTAGTTTTGGAATCAGTTCGAAACAGAAGCTCCAGTTGAAGTTGTCTAAGCTCATACTAAGTTAAGTAATTAAGGTTAATTTGAGATCCAATTCAGAGGTTTGGATACAAAATCCGGTTTATGCGATTCCGGTTTAAACCCAAGCTTGAGTTTAAGTTCTAGTTCGAATTCATTTGTCTGCAATGAAAATACGAAGTCCATACCACAAAAACAAAACACGATAGTGCCTCGAATGATTGCTGAATTTAATAAAATAAAACACAATACGGTAGATAAATAAAAACACTTTTCACTCCCTTTTCAATCATGACCGGCAATCTTTTCTAACCTGCATCCCTGAGTGAATGCACTATTGTACATATAAATCATTGCACTCAGGTTATTCGTTCATGCTCCTGCGAATCTGCTCTAGAGCCGGAGGCTGGTGCAACAAGTCAAGGTCTGTCGAGCGTCCGTCGTGTCAACAGCACTGCCACATTGTGCAAACAATGTCTTGATCTAACGGGTTGCCCACTCAGACACGCACCCGCTTTTCCACGGGCGTACAGTCAACCGTCGTCGTCTCCAAGAACAGCTCAACGGCTTCGAAGACATTTGACACGACCGACGGACGACGAAGGTGCGACCTAAAATGGCACACAATGATGAGGCAGCAGTTTGCTTTCGCATACAATTTCAGCGATAACGCGTCCACAGCGCTGCGAATCGATGGCCAGTTACAAGTCATAACTCAAACATAACGCAACATCGCATATCGGTTTCAGAGTTTACCGATCGGATAATACACTAAAATTACAAAGTACGGAATGGTGCCGGTGGTCGCCATTCTGCTGGCAGTTGGGTTGGGTTGCGTCGTTTCGACGCTGGGAGCCGAAAACGTTACGGAGAAGGCCAGCACTCCAGAGCCATCCGGCAATCTGCCAACGTTCGAGTCGTATTTGGTTTGTTGTCAGCTGATCGGACCGTTAACTTACTTACTAGATGTACTTCTTTGTGCTTTGTTTTGTGGCTCCTTTGTAGGACTCGTACAATAAAAAGTATGTTGTTAAGTATCGGATCGAGCGCCGGAAGAATGCTTTTGAGAAAAACGTACGAGCTATCGAAACGCACAACAAAGATTTTCAGGAGGGGAAAAGCCAGTTCCAGATGGGAGTGAATTTGTTTGCCGATTTGGTAAGTAGTTAAGTAGTTCAAACTTCTCTTAAATGAAAATCTTGTGGATGATTTTATTTATATTTTTTGTTCCAGGACAACGAATTGTACAAAAAGCAAATGGTTCGCATGCGGGACACTAACCACCGGAAGATGGACATAGAGATTGCGGACGAAATGGTCGGAGCAGCGGGTGGAATGCCGGCCAGTTTAGATTGGCGCGACAAGGGCTTCAAAACGGGGTTAGTAAATCAAAAAACCTGCGGTTCGTGTTACGCGTTCAGCGTCGCCTACGCAATCAGTGGACAAATCGTGCAGCGGCTCAATCGTGTTGAGCTGGTTAGTCAACAGCAGCTAGTCGATTGTTCTACAGTGGCCGGAAATCAGGTTCAGTTGGTGGAAAAATTTACACCGACGACTTTGTTGAGAATTTTTTCTTTGAATTGTAGGGTTGTGCAGGAGGTTCACTCCGATACACGCTCAAGTATTTGGAAAGCTGCGGAGGTATCATGAGGGAAAGTGATTATCCCTACACCGGTGCGGTAAGTGTCTTAATCAATCATTTTCAGCTATCATTTCCAGTCGAAATTGCCAATCTGCGTAGCAGCGTTCAGAAGGTAATCTAAACATAATTTCGAATTCATCGTAACAGCCAATTTCCAAGAATCAGTTTCGTTTTCAGTGAACAAAAGGCACCATCATCACCTAATTAGAAAGAAATCAACAATTTGTTACATGCAAAGCGGCCACAAATCCGACTCGTTCACACTTGCTTCCGGTGCCCTCCAGGTCGTATTCGACTGGCAGAAGTAGACAGTGGCAGCGAAAACCACAAAAAAATAACGAGCCAACTTTTGCGTGCCACAAGACATTCCACACCTCGTTCAAAGAAGCAGCCGCGCCGGAAATTCCAGTAAACTTTGTCCTTTTCCGTGCTAAAGAGTTATTTCCGCTGTAAAGAAGAAACAAACACTGCACGGGGAAATGACACAAAAAAACGCCGACGTTAACTGTGAAACTAATGGGTGAGCGGGTTTTCATAACTGTATTTTCCAACGAACAACCGTGACTCGGCGGAAAGTCGCGCTTCCAGTTCCAATTTGCGCCAGATAAGGGCGAGAACGTGGAAAAGCAATTGCAACAAAAAACTTTTTCCCTTTACGTTCGCGTCATTCGAACGTTTGAGAGATTGCTATCAGGTTTCGCATGGAATTGGGCCAATGACTAAGTTTATAAATAGTTGGGGTAAATTATTGAGTCATATTTTTAACCCTTTTTTAAACCTGGGCTACAAGAGTCAAGTTCCGTTCGTGGACCTGGGCAACGGAAAGCGTTGTTGGATGAGACATGAGTCCTGGAGCAGTTTTTACTAACTTGATATACAGCAAAGATTGACGTTGATTTCAAAGGAATAAAATGTGACTAAAAATTTTTTTCTCCGATAAGTTCTCTATCTATTTCTATTGTATCTATTGTCTGAAACACCTAACAAGATAACCACGCCAATTTGTAAATATTGGTTCTCATGTAAGTTTCTATAAGATGGATTTTTCTATATCTTAGGGGCCTTGTCAGAGGGAGGTGGTTATATTAAAAAAATAAATTTTTATACAGGCGTCTCCGATGATTTGTTTGAACGGAAGCAGGCTCCTATATAGCCCGAAAAATGCATTTCTGGTCTACTAGGTATTATATTTAGCAAGCATTAAGCGACCAATCGGAGGTTGAAAGCTGTGTTTCTACTAATTGTTTATTGAACATAGGCTGCCAGCCCGTTACCCTTCGTATATCTAGATATAATACATGTTTACGTTGTAAGTGTATTACTGATTTCTTGAATATGAGTTAAGTCTTCTTCGAATTTGATTTGAGTCATATTCACAGATATTTTGTCCTGCAGTTTGTTGAACTCGTTCAAAAATCTGCCATGTATAGTTCCTTTTTTCTCAATGGAGGATCAAAGACCCTCCGATGACGAAGAGAAACCGGCCTTTCGTTAAAATTAAGTCGGGCGAACAGGTAGGAACTTTCAATCCACCCACAGAATATCTCGCGTTACATTTGCAATCTTATGTCTGCTTCCAATTGTTTCAAGGCCTACTAGACAGTAAAATTCTCGAGTTCCGGTAGTTCATCATTCCATTCAAAATGCCTTGAAGCGAATTTTACGAATTTGCGCATAACTAATTCTAAACCTAGCTTCTTTACGCCATACTTTGGTCGCAAAACCGTACTCTTGAGCACGAGTTTCGTTCTGACGAGGCTGATGTAGATTGCAAACATTGCATGAAGGTCCGTAAACTTTCGTCCGAATTACAAGGCTCGACGATTTTTAATAATACAACAGTTTATTTATTCCAATTACAATTTTCTGCATTTGGACGGATGTGTAGATAATTTTCCAATTGATGACTACAAGAATGGAAAAAAATCGGTTGAAAACTTACCGGCCTTAAAACAATTGAAATTGGACATATTTTACCCCTGTCCAGTTTTTGGATTTTTATTTTACATCCCTATGTAAAATAACGTTTTGAGAAACGTAGCTCTACGTCAAAAGTGACTAAAAAAAAACTGGTCATATCAAACTCGAAAACTTGAAATATTCATTTCAAATAAATCTAATGACTATTTCAATCGACGGAGAGAGTGACGGAGAGAGAGACTTTTTCCTTTCCTTCAGCGTCTCAATTGAAATTAGCACCGCATCGCGTCGTTTGATGGTAGTTTTCTAATACCGCAAGCCGTAGTTAGAACGGCAATGGCATCCAATAAATACGTTACGCAAGTTCCGATCAATATTTCCTCCCTCTTTCCTATATATATGCGTGAAGTACTGTATGGAAGCATGGAGGTGTGGAAGCGTGAAGTATTCATTGTCGTTTTCAATTGAGAATCGTCAGGTGAGAGTGATGGTGATAATCTCCGCTTTAAATTGAAAAGCGTTTGTATTAATTTCAAGCCCTTCGGTTGTCAAAATCACAGCAAGAGCTTTCGACTGGGTGTCATATGTGACTCACGAAGTGCTCGAAAATGATACAAAAGCTATTCAATTGAAAGCGACGGGTCAAAGCGTCACTATAACCTGATAATTGTCAATTGAAAATGACTTTGTCAGGCTCTGCTAACAATATCGCCTAGTTATAATTCCCTGTAGAGAACTTTCATACGTTACTCACACCAGTTTCATTATAATAGGGACTTATTTTTGTTAGAAGGAGAGTCAACAGGGGTACTGTAAAATTTAGATTGAAGGAAGGGTACGTGATGGGGAGCCTGAGAATAAACCCATGCTAAAGTCCTTCGACAACCAAATGGCCTGATTCTACTAAGATTCGAATCCACGACCAAAGCGGATTCTGTTACCTTGCGGCTACGGAGCTCCCCATCCCATAAGCATTAGTAAGAGAGAGAGGGGTGTGATGGGGAGGGGGGAGGTCTTGGATATGTATCCTGAAAACTTGCAATGTCTTTCACGGTAGCCATGGAAATTTATGTACAAAAGTTTTCGGTTATGAGACGGGGTTTTGTGACTTCACTGTGTTATCTGAAACGTTGTTATATCTCAGGAATGTAGTAAAGGGAAAGAGCGAGGGGGGAGGGGTAAAGGAGTAATGTCAGCCACTATTTTCACCGTTTTTTTATGTTCAGTACGTGGAGGTACTATAGTAGCAGATGACATCTATCTCATGAGCGTGGGCAGGAAAGGGAGGTTTAACAATGGTGAATGTGTTCATTTCTATCTCTTATGTACCAAACATGAAGCACTCGAATTTACTTATAAAAATTTAGATATTTTGCATTTAAAGGCACACAGGTTTGATTTCTGTTTTTTTTTTTTCTAGAAATCAGAGCCTTTAATTTGACTCGTGAAGATCGAAAATCGATCAACTGATTCAAAAGTTATGAATTACAATGAAAAATACAAAATGTTGAACTAAGCGGTTTTTTATGGTCTCAGTCATTTCTGATAGCGTGTAACTATCTTCTTGCTGTAACACATGCATGACTCAAACGAAGTTTTTAGAAACATCAGGAATACTGAATGTGCTAATTATACAGACTAATTTTCCGGGTCTTTTTTTTTTCAATTTGCCGTTGGATAAAAGTTTCTTCAGAGTTTTGAGTTCGACCATGATGAAGTGTGTTCAAAATTGTAACCAAAGCCTTAAATCCAAAGAAGCGCAAGTTTGATAATCGCAGTACGACAGCATGATTGTTATTTAAAGCTTATGAAATTTATTATTTTACGTCAAAACAAACCAAAATATTTTGTAAAATGACAATGAATACAAAAACTGTTTGCGTAAAATATATTTTCGAGCAACACGATATCGTTCTGTAATAACAATACTCATTGCAAAAAAATACTTTTTTCCTTGGTTCAAATTGACAGTCAATGACAGCTCATTCTGGTTCATTTTGACTCACACAGCTTCGTATCCGTTTCTCCCTCCCAGACGGCGACCAGCTTCGAAATAGGGTGACCATGAGAAACGTCTTTATTTGATTTTTTTTTTTAAATTCATAACTTTTTAACCTATTGATCGATTGTTGATCTGTTTGAATTTAATTGAAGGTAATTATTTCTAGTTTTAGGAAAACAAATCCGAGTAGTCAAATCTGGGCACTTTCAAATGCAAAATATATAAAATAATTATAATTTATGTCATGTTTTCAAATTGAATTTACTCAAACAGAAAAAATTACACATTTTTAAAAATTTCTCCACATATAGAGTCAAGTGTGCTCTTCAAATTGTGACAACGAGATATGTTTTATGCTCACCCAAAAAAAAAGACAAAAAATAAAACAGGCGTATTATAATTGAGATATTTAAGATGCCATCTTTGCAAATATTTGTCTTAAAAAAACTCTAAAAGTCGTTCAAAGATATTTTTTTCTTGTTAAAATTAAAATGAAAAATAGAGCAAAAAGGTGTTTTTGTGAATTTAAATCGGTTGTTTTCAATAGACAATTTTTTTGAAGTTGCCTAAAATTAACAGGGCTGCAACATTATAGATTTTTTTTCTCTTTCTGCAAAAATAATAAAGTTTCACCGAAAATTTTGGGTCACCCTAATTTTTGAGAATTTTGATTCGGCAACACCGCTTTTAAAAGTGCAGAGTCAATCCTACATCGGCTCGTAATTGGGTCTACGGAATCACGTGTGATAGGGGAAGTGAACACTAAAACGATGTTGCTAAAGGTAAGCATAGTGCACATGCGGGAGGTAGGTAAAACGTGACCTTTTTGTTACTTTCCAAATTGTACCTACTTCATTCATAGAAAGTGACAATCGAAAGAAGCGTCATTTGCTTCCCACATGAAGGCTCGCATGAAAGCTTGTATACAGGTCCGAGTGGACAGACAGTGTTGCTGTTTACACCGTAAATGGAGCAATGCATTGCAAGTAAATGCTTTTGCTTATATTTTAAAATTTATTATTATTATTTTTAGTTTAATTTTTTTAGTGTTGCCTTTGCGTAGGCGGGAGATTGGCACAATATTTATTACAAATTTAGCTCAATTTTGTTATCAAATTTAAGGTAATATTTTGGTACATATGGTAAGATTTATTCGTTTACCGTAAAACGGGGCGAATAGAAACAGTCCGCGATATATCTTGCAGTGTACAAAAAACACTATAATGTATAGAATGAATATAAAAGTTTTAAAACATGGGTCCTGCCTCCCTTTATTAAGGGTGTAACGTCCATTTTGATAAAATAGATAATTCATTGTTTTATTGAAAAAAATGCTGCATGTTTCTATTCACCCCGCAATGGGGCGAATAGAAACACTCGCCAATAAAATAAGTTTTCCTTGTTCTGATAGAAAATTCTAGTTTTAATTTGAAGAAAACAGAACAATTGCATCATATTTATTGATATGAGAAGCAAGAAAACGATATAAAATATCAAAATAGTGGAATTGTTGGTTTTTTTGTACTTCATGTTTGTTATCTTATGAATGAATATGTTATATTAGAGTCCTTATTAGGAACAGAAGGACTCGGGGTTGGGTCAAGGATTTCCACCGGTCTGTCATCTTCCGGTGTTTCATCTAGGACACGACATCCGGGAACATTTTGTCTTGGTGGAACTGAAACCTTGATTCATATCTCTCGGGTCAGTCCATGTCGAGCATTATGCAGCAGATAAATCCGACTTTCATCACGTTTTTGGAAACTAGCGGAGTTGTCTACTGGATTGAAGTCTAAAGGTAACATCCGATTTATCACAGAGTAGTTGATTCTATATTTCGTAACCGCTTGACAAGGAAACAGTTTTTTTGCGTAAAATCTCAACATCAACAGGCGGAGCGAATACGTTTTTGGACTTTTTTGTTGGTAAGTCCTGACCATGATGGGCTGAAAATGCACAAAACTTGTTCCAGACATCATTTTATATAAAAAACATTATAGCATTTCTCAAATCCACATGTTTTGGTACAAAAAATAGCCGCTACGGCGTTGTTTCTATTCGCCCCGTAATCTGAGAACCGCGAGTTTTCCATGAACGGTAACTAGGTGATGAATACCTTACGGCAATCCTTTAATTCACCGTAAAAACTTGAAATGCTTAACTACCGACCCAGTATATCACACGAAAAGGTTCTAAGTGAAGCAGAATGGCTTCCACAGACAAAGCCCCCATTTTGCATTTTTTAAGCAAACCGACAGTAGTGCTGCTAACCCAAAAATGGGTTGCTGGACTTGTTTACTATTGAACTATCCAAGGAAGTATTTTTTGCATGGTTTTTAAATGTAATCGAAGACTTAAAATCGCATTTTTCAAATTCGAAAGTTTTGTTTCTATTCGCCCCGTTTTACGGTTGTTATTCATTTAACTATTTTGCCACTCGAGTAAATAGATATAACATAACATCAAATACGGGTCAATTTTTTTATATAAATTATATGAATCAAATAATTTGAAAATCTGAAAATAAAATCTTCAAGATTCTAATATTATTTTGAGGCGGGGTTAATCGAATAGAAAATTACTCCAGAATGTACTGCAAGTACTCAGTCATTCTGTAAAGGGCCTTTGGAAGGTGGGTAGAGCTAACACCTTCTAGATCCCGATACTAAGATAGTTGCAGAAATGAAAGATAATTGCAACTGTCTATTTTTTCCATTCTATCATTGCCAGACAGTGGGATCAAAAAACAGGTTTCCACACACAAACCCTAATTTTTGATGATTTTTTGATAAGCGTTTCACCATAGAGGTATAACAGATTTGATGAAAAAGAGGTTTTTCTCTAGGATATTTCTATCGAACTATAGATCCATGTTTTCTCCTAAATTCGATTTCTGGACCATTGTACATTGGTTGTTCTATATCTCAGTTGTGAGATTAGAAGGAGGGGAAGTTCTGTTCATCTTGAAAATGTGCATCCTAGGGTTTTCCACTATCAGACATGTTTCTAAGATATCAGCGTCGATATATTTCATTAGTGTTGACCAGGGGTGGGGATCAATTTTTTGTATGGTAAAGGGGCCATCCGTGTATCACGTAGACAAATTTTCGACGAATTTGACCCAAGCCTCTCCCCCTCCGTGGACCCACATAATTCGTAAAAACGATATATGGATCGTAGATTATTTCACAAACCCCAGCTTCCCTGGAATGTGGATGGAATGTTCACGTGGAATGTGGATGACCTCAAAGTTGAAATCTTTAATTCCAATTAGAGCTGTGCGCCGACCATATCAACGGCGGCGGCGGCGTGTATCGGCGTGACATTATTTACCACTTATAAAATATTACGTGTAATGTTTGCTTTTGTATTCTCATGTTTAGATTCATAAATAAAAATGTATGCGTGAGGGTTGACAGGATGTTAAAAACCCTAAATTAATCCACCTAGCGGTGAGACCCAGCCTTTCTCTTTCGAACTTATAATTTGTTAAAATAGATTTACTCCAACACTTAAAAAATACACCGTGATTATTTCTGTTGGATTTGTTATTCATTCGAAACAACAAATTTTTGGTAGCTAACAGCACAACTTTACTGAACATTTAAAATTTAACATATCATCGGCTTCGTGCAACACTGGCACAACTCAAAATTTTGCATTTTTAAGTTTCTGATAGCAAACGATGCCAAAGTTTAGTATAATCACACGAAATCCCATTTCGAAAATCACAAAAATTCCAGAGTTATGACTAGAAGTGCCTTTGCTGCACAAAACGAAATTTCTCCATAAAGTTAGTAAAAATCAGGTTTTAACTTGGACAACGTGAGCACGTAATATGTGCATAATAGACCCAAAGGTGTTTAATAAGGATTGGTAATCTTAAACTTCAAAGTTTTCTTGAAAATCGAAAAATAAATTTTTGACGCAAATTTTCAAACGCGTTTTTCTCGAAACTATGTTTTTTGAGTTGTGCCAGTGTTGCACGAAACCGACGATATGAATATAAACTAACACATATACATGAAAATAACATTAAATTCTTTCAACTATATGATGCGATTTTGTTTTTGATTGTGGTATAATCGATACTGCCTATAAATATTCAGATTCTTCAAGTCAACGTTAGCCAGTAGATTTCAAATAATGTATAATTAAATGTTGTTCCTTATACATTAATTTGAATGATCTTATCAGTGAAATTGAAATTCTTTAACGCAGTTGATATTACTGAACGTTTCTGAGAGGCATCCAATGAATGGCCAAATACCAATCTATATGGGTTCTTGAAACCTGGATTATACCCAGTGGCCAGAACTCGACCTAAAACCCAATTTTCAATCCAGATGACTTCTGGTTGCCTGATAATCATAAAATCATAAAATCCATCATAAAACTGCCGAACTGCTTAATCTGGTTATTTCTATGGCGAAGATGGCGACAGTTTCCGATCAACAGCCTGAAGTGACAAATATCATCCAATACGATTTGAAGAAGCGGTATTATATCCTGAGGCCAGAAATCATCTTCAGACGCCATTTTAAATTTCTAGTCAGTAGCTTCCGGTTTCTACCAGTCTAAAAGGGACAAACATTACCCAATGTGAGTTTTCCAGTACCCGGGATGATGCTCAGAGACCAGGAATCAACTTCTTACTTCATTTTTAAATCCGAATTTGCGACACCGGCTTTCTTTGAACAAGTCGTGTAACCATTGAAAGAAAAAAATTCAATATTTTAACAATTTAACACATAATGGATTAAATAAAAGTCCGATTACACTGGTCAACACAAATGTTGCTCCGAAGATCAAACTAAGAAAAAATGAAAAATTATAGCTTTTCTGGGGATTTTTTTCTTTCTAGGGCAACTATTATGAGCTTTAGAGCAGAATTTTTTTCGATTTTGTCAACCAGTGTTAGAATCAAATTAAATGGATACCAATAAAGCAACTATACCTTCAATTTTAAACCAAGATTGTTGAAATTAGTGATGCCATCTTTGGCAAAACGTGTGAATTTGATAAAGTTTTCTGAACACGTTTCTTTTCATAACCTTCAAACTACATGTTCAATCATCATAAAATTCGTTATTAAGGGGTTTTAAAGACAGCCCGTTCATTTGATACCTATTTTGTTCAAAACGGTTATGTAGTTTCTGAGATAATGGAGTTTCATAACTTTTACATTTTGATACATAACAGACAAAGTTACAGTCCGATTATAATAAAATTCAATACGATTTTATCAAGCAACTAGACCTTTCTTTTATTTATTTATTTCGTCAATCATATATGTAGACTGGTTACATTAATTTTTAAACTACATGAACATAAAACAAATTTATTTTGTGTCCTCAGCCTCAAGGACTTGAAATACTGTTTCAGTTTATACCGGGACATCGTAAAGTCAATGGCTTCGCAGTGTTGATTATAAGAATTCATCATACTATTTATAGGTTCATTTTTTGCGTATTCCGTACGATGATGATTAAGAGCAAATAAACTACGGTGTCGAAGTTGTCGAATGGGTGCATACAAGTTCAATTTAGAAAGTAGTACTGCTGAGTCAACGTTCTGCGAAACGATACCGTTTACAAATGAAGCCATCGCGTACTCTCGCCGTTCTTTTAATGTTTGAATGTCAATCAACATGCAGCGTGCTTCATATGACGGAAGACGATGTGCGGTCCAACCTAGTTTACGAAGAGCATATAGTGGAAATTGCTTTTGTACTGATTCTATTCTTTCTTCATGTACGCCAGGACGAGGAGACCACACAATGCTACAGTATTCCAGTATTGACCTCACATAGGCAATATACAAAGTTTTGATAGTGTACGGATCTTGAAAATTGTTGTTTGCCTTGTGAATGATAGTGTTATAGTGATCGATGAAATTAAGTATAAATTCTAAGATTATTCCTAAATCCCTAACATTATCACATTTCTTTACATTCTGATCCCCTAATGCAATTACAATTTTGGGCGTTGTTAATTTTCTGCTAAAGGATATTACATTGCATTTTTTTACATTTACCTCAAGTAGGCTTTTCTTACACCAGATGTAAAATGTGTGGATTTCATTCTGAAATACATTGATGTCTTCTTGATTTTTTATCTTTCTATTGCAACTTATTTTGTGAAAATCGATCCATCCATCTCTGAGAAAAGTGGGTGAGTTCAAACAGTCTTAGAAACATGTTTCTTGTCATAGCCTGATTTCACATTATTATACATAACGGACAAAGTTAAAGTCCAATAACAATAAAATTTAATAGGGTCTTATGGAGCAACAAGACCTTCCATATGACACTAATTTTGTGAAAATCGGTCCAGCCATCTCTGAGAAAAGTGAGTGAGTTTAAACAGTGTTTGAAACATGTTTCTTTGCATAACTTTTGAACTACATGTCCAATCATTATAAAATTATTTTACAAATGGTTCAAAAAACAAGCCAGTTCTTTTGATACCAATTTTGTTCAAATCGGTTTTGTAGTTTCTGAGATAATGAAGTTTTGTTATTTTCACATTTTGATACATAACCTCGAAACTAAAAATCCGATTACAATAAAATTCAATGGGGTCTTATGGGGCAACTAGACCTTTCATTTGCAATTAGTTCCATGAAAATCGGTCCAGCCATATCTGAGAAAATCGAGTGAGATTGGGAGACCGTTACATACATACACACACACACAC
This sequence comes from Wyeomyia smithii, assembly GCF_029784165.1. Lineage (NCBI taxonomy): Eukaryota > Metazoa > Arthropoda > Insecta > Diptera > Culicidae > Wyeomyia > Wyeomyia smithii. The sequence goes on along the minus strand of NC_073696.1, from coordinate 28,189,786 downwards.
ACACACACACACACACACACACACACACACACACACGCACACACACACATACAGAAAATGCTCAGCTCGTCGAACTAAGTCGATTGATATACGAGACTCGACCCTTTGAAGCACTTTTATACCTTTGGTTTTTTCAGTGATTGCTATACCTTTCTAGGAGAAAGGCAATTCTAGGAGAAAGGCAAAAGGAAATAAAAACGGTAAGAAATCAAGTAAATAAACAATTGAACAACCAGAAAATAATAAATCAAGCACAGAAAGTACAAGAAGGTGTGGTTCGTCACCCTTCCCTTTTCCAGAAGGGAGGGGTCCCATACAAATTAAACACACTTTTCCCACATCTCGAAAACCAATCAAGCAAATACAACCATTTTTGGCATGTGAATGTGAATGGAAATGGTGGTACAACACCCCTCCCTCTTCCGTTAGGGAGCAATTCCATTCAAATGTAACACAAACTTCTTCACATCCCGAGAACTAATCAAGTAAATGGAACCAAATCGGGCATGTAAAAACTTTTAAAGGCAAAAAATATTTCCATGGTGATTCGACACACCTCCGTCTTCTGGAATGGAAGGCTTTTATAGAAATCAACCACCAATTCCTATGGTGGTTTGACCCTCCTCCGTACTTTGGAAGGGGGGAGGTCTCCTAGACATTTTGAACAGATATTTCAACCAGTTTTTCCTAAAACCATCCTCAAATAATTGGGATAATGCAATCCGGCTCCAGACGCCCTTTTTGAATTTATAAACAAATCGCAAGAAATCAATCAATTTAGAATGTGTGAACTTATTAGAATAAAAAAAAATGGGCCGGGTCAGTTAGTACTCTATAACACTGTACTCAATGATGGTATGAATTTTGATTGTTCAGCAAAGTTTCATATTATAACATCTTCTAAAATTTTGAAAAACAAATCATTTCTCGAGCCAGATAGCTCGTTTATGTGCACTTATGCCTTCCTAATAAAGGCAATTTCTAACCAGATATTTGGAATGGGCCGTGTCTTCATGTAACAGCTTTGCACGAAAAAATTAACATTCCGTAATAACTTGAATTAAATGAAAATTAAGATAAATTGCTATTCCTGCCCAAAACATAAAAATTTATTTTTTAAACGTTCCTTCAAGCATATTTTGCCCTTTAGTTTTTTCCCGAATGTCTATTGGTGTATAGATAGAAATTGAACTTTTCTAAAAACATGATTTATTAAACCTCATTTTTTGGTAGAATACATAGAGTCGGTTGTATATGGCGGTTGTCGTCATAAACCAAGAAGCCCAGAAAAGCGGGCCGAGTATCATCAACTAGTTTTGAACATTATTAGAGTAGTAAACAAATAGATGAATTTCGTTCCGTTTCCAGTTCATAAGATGTATCCATATTATCTACCAATAAATGTCAGCAAAGGGCTTTTTAACGAAACTTTCGACAAAAAGCTTCGTCCAATGTTGAAGCGCCGCCGCTAAAGCTCCATCGATGGAATTTTCAGCTTTTTCTCCCGCTCATTTCTCACCCCGTCAGCCGTTTTATATCAACAGAAAAGAAACCAAGTGCACCGAAAAGCTTTGCGTGACTGAGGCACATTAAAAGTTTCAATTTGTACTTCACCTCAAACAGAAGTGCTCACTGATGGCAGATAGCAAAGGTAAATTATTTTCTACCCTTTTTCGTGGTTTATTGCAAGCAATGCAGCGTGCTACTAATAATAAACATTAATACTAGGTGCAACTTTGCAACACTAACGTATACTCAATTTTTGGTCCCGTGTATTCGGCTGGCAGCACTTCCATCTGCTCAAACAGTTGCTGCTTAGCCTTCTGCTGCTGCTGCTGTTTCAGTAGCCGAAGCTTTTTACCACGAGCCTTGCCACTCTCTTCGATACCGGCTTCTTCCCCAACAATCTCATTGTTTTGTTCCGACCCGATCAGCTGATTGCCCCCGAGCGTAGCGAGCGACTGCTGACGGAAAATCGATGGAAATCCTCCACCTCTTCCGCCAGCAGAACGTGATAAAGCGGTGAATCCATCGCTGCCTGTTGAATGGAAGCCCGCGGCTCCACTACTGTCGGTCCTAAAAACAACAACAATCGGACGATTAGTTAAAGCGTGGGTAAATTAGATTCGATCCGAACTAAAGCGACGGCAAGTAATGGTTTAATAATCAATCCATTTGCCCCAAGATGTATTTTAGGTGGAATTGTATAATCCAACAACCTGGTGGAAACCTGATAAACTATAATAAAGTGAGATTCTGGCTTCTGATTGTGTATTGATTGATGATAGATTAAGACATTCATGGGAATCAATTATTGTTGAAAAATACAAAGTCGATTTACTGTTGCCCTTAACATTGCAAAATCAGGGGCAAGTTTGTTCTAATGCTGGAACCATGTAATAAAATGCAAAACTCGCTCGATTCTTTCAATAACACGTGACATTTCCAATCAATGTCAAGCAGTTCGCTATCGATAAAATATTGTTCCGACAATTTTTACAAGTGGAATAACAATCTTTTGTTAATTCAAATCGCAGCTATACTTCCCGCCTCTCAGGCTCTACACTCACGTTACTATAAAGCTGCTCGCGGACAAAGCCATTCACAGTAAGTATGGCAATAAACAATTTCTTTATTTTTTTTTATTTTCCTGACGGCCACAAAGAGTACAGATATTGGATACGCATTACTTGCTGCACTTGATCCTGGTGGGTGGGACATCCGGAAAAGGCTGGCAAGACATACGATTTCTATCTAGGCATTCACATGTGCTACGGTCCTTGGTTTCAAACCGCACACAGCACACCGCTAACGTAGGGAGGGAGAATTTAAAAAAATTGTTCAGAAATTAAGTTACTTTGAATTAAATTAAATTTTCGTCAGGAAATATTATAAACAAACAATCAAATTCGTTGAACAAAATCAATTTTTTTCTGCGATTTTTCTTAAATTTTCCCAGCCTATCAAGTTTAGGGCACAGGACATTAACCGGCGCTGATTTATATGACTCGCGTGAGTCCAAGACGTCGCAAGTGACGAGACAAGATAGCAATCCTGTACCTACAGTTACAACGGTGCAACCACATATGACACAGTATTTTATAGCACGCGGCAGACGGCTTGCAACAGTTCCCAGGAAGAACCCCACGGCTGGAATGTTCTGCTTATGCGTACTAGCCAAGGTTCATTGTACTTCTACACTGACGGTAGAAACAACAACAGTGCCACAAAAAAAGGAAATTAGATCGTAAACTTTTACTCCTCAAATTGCACATGTTTTGATGATAATGACTTTTTCGCAGTCCAAAATTCCATGCGATAGTTGAGCGGAAAGTTATTTTCCACCCACCCGCTGGGTGGTGGCACAGATGTGCCACTCAATTTAATAACCCTGCAGGGAGTGCAAAGCGTAAACATGCAATTTCAATGATACTTTACAACATGTGAATGTTGAGAAAGCCTTCGATTTCGTACATGTTGTATAAGCTCACGGAAAAAAAAAATGTTTATAATCAAGGTTTGGAAAGCTTCTCAATGCAATGCCTTTGGACGTGAACCGTTTCCTTTTTTCTCGTTCGCCATATTTACCAGTCACAATTTCAACTTCCATCGGTTGTTGGTGAATACAATTCCGGAAACAACCGACAAACAGAGTCCGAACGAAATTAACTCACCTGTTTCCAAGCTTCCGCATGCCAGCGTATGCCGACACCCAGTGGCCAACCTTGAGAGCATCCTGGCCGTTATGTTTCCGTGCTTCTCGTCCCAGCAGTAAATCGAACGTACCCCAAAAGCTGCCGGCATTCATTATGTTGTTTGACACACTTGACAACGAGTTTGGACTTTCTGTAACAGGTGCTTTTGACGCTTGTCGCGCGAAGGCAGTGTTGACGTAAAAGTGTAGGAGCAAGTTGATTGTTTTGGTTTTACGGTGGAGAGTCACATTTTAGAAACACTAGCGGGTTCTGTAGTGTTCATTATAATGCTTTTGCACATTATGGGAGGAGTGTTTGAAATTTGAAAAACTAGTTGTTACGGAAATTTAAAATTGTTTCCTATTATTTTTAACCTAAAACAGTTCTAAACCAAGGCATTAAAGAGTAAAATCAAAAAGTTTGAAGTAATTTGAAGAACACTGATCGACAAAAGCAAAAACAAAAATTCCCGAAGTTCAAACTGAAAAAAACAAATGAAAAATTATAGCTTTTAATTGTTTTTGTGAATGTTGGTGCCACTACCACTATCCAGCTCGGAAGTGCGTCAAAAGGCTGCAGAGTAATTGCTCGCTGGGTTCGCGGCTTCTACGTTTGCTTAAGAGAAAATTGGACTCAAGTTTTATAAGGGAGCATGCATAAATAACGTAGCTTTTTAGCTTTTTATAAGGTTTATTTGACCCCCTCCTCCCCAATCGTAGCATTTCGTCACAGAGTCAAACCCCCTCTAGATAATGACGTAGCTTTATAACAACCCCCCTTCCCCCAAAAACCAACATTGTATCATAGATGAACAAGAAAAGACAAGCAATAAAAATCACCCTAAACAGACAAAACAGTAATAAAAAAGGACGATTAGAAAAAATCAATTTTTTTTGTCTATATTTGCTATGCAGTTTGGCTTGACTCCCCACCCTCCCCACGTCACATTTCGTCTCAAAACTGCAAACCTCCCCTCCTAGAATGCTACGTCGTTTATGGATGTTCCCTAAGACTTTACGCACTTTTCGAATTGGCTAGAAGCACCAACATTCACTGGATTGGTTAAAAAGCTTTAACCTTCCTTTTTTTCCAATTTGAATAGCATATTAACCGCTCCTGTGAATTTTGGTGCCTATAGGCAGTGTAGATGATCCCGAAAACAAAAATCAGAAAATAAAAATAAAACTCAGAAGGTCGAAAATTTAAATTAAAAATATCAGTTATCAGATATCAACAATCAAAAATGAAAATGAGAAATCAAAAATCAGAAATTAGAAATAAGAATCAGAAATTTGAAGCCAAATGAAAAGCCGAATCAGAAAACGAAAAATAATACTCAAAGACTGAAAATCAATGTTCAGAAAGAGTAAAAAGTGTCAAAAACGTTGTAATGATTATAATAAATACATTATAAATTGCTAATACGAATCCTAGAGATGATGGATTTTATGCCACCTCGACCAGATGTTGGCAGCACCCTCTTAGAATTTAGAAAAAAACTTCACGTAACTCTTACTAAACAAAGCAACTTAGCTTATTACATTTTTCAAAAGTTTGTATTGTCTAATATATAAAACGGGCTAAAGTCTTTGAACCTTTTTTTGAATCGTTATATCTGAATAATGATAAATGATAGAATGCCTTTTAGAAATTATCTGAACATTTAATACAAAATATTAAAATTAGTTGAAGAGGTTGTTTAAAAGTAACGACCGTGAGGTGAACGTACAAGGCCATCCACATTCCACGTGGACAGACAAGTCGTCATTTTAGACCCTCCCCCGTCCCTCCGCGTGGACAACCGTGGACATTGATGAACACCTCTCTTTGTCCCCGTGGACATTTTTTTTACAAAAAAAAATTGAAAAACCTTTTTTTGTGGTTTATTTAGGGATTAGATATAACAAAAAAAAACAGCAAAAGAATAACGAAAATAATTTCAGATTCAGCTTTAAATACCCTTGACCAGAACAGCCATGAACAAAATGAATTTAGTCAAAATTCAGCCTAAAAGTGCTGATAAACGCATCAGAAGAAATACATTATAAATTTTGCTGTAGAAGTTGAAAGAGACTAAAAACAAAAAAAAATTTCCAATGTTGCTAGAGATCTTTTTTAAAAAAAGAGCTGAAATGTTGATCCCATATTGGTTGATGCAAAAAATTCGATAACTTCTCTTCAAACCACTGGAGAAAGCCAACAAAACAACTATAGTCTATACTATATGGAAGAAACTAACAGAAATATAATCACAATTTATGTCTTGAAGGTTTGATAACACTTCTAAACGCGCGAAAAATAACTCAGTAGACTCCAAAATCTACTCTAAAATGACTTCTAGCAAAATTGGAAGCCAAACAGAAAATAGTTAAAATATAAATCAAAAATTCATGAAACCATGAGATGGCCAAAACAAAAATTATTTCCAGTAAAGTTGTAAACCGTTCGAAGAAATCAAATAAAAAACAAAAAGGACGTCGGGATGCGGTATATTTTTCCAAATCTATATCATATCTCCAGTTCGCTTATTTTTCGTTCTCTCTACTTCACATACTGTCTGCTTAATGAACTTGCGTGTTAACGGGAAAAAGTCGTTGTTAAAAATAGAAATTTAGTTCGAAAAAGTATAACTGACAACTCTAAAAACCAGAATATCTGCATAATTTTTTAATTAGCCAATGTTTTTGGCAGCCCTTGATTTTTTTACAAAAAAACGTGTCCACGTGGACATCATCATTACCCCGTCCCCCCTTCCGTGGACAAACGTGGACGTTGACATTTGCGTACCCCCTACCCTCCATAAGTTGTCCATGTGGAATGTGGTCGTTATTTACGACAGCCAGTCTTATGTCAAAGGGTTTTTTGCTTTTGGTTTGGGAATACACTCGATTTGGGTTAATAAATTTTATGAAGTGAAACGATAAATTTCAGTAACGATTCCTGTACGAATTTCCAACTTTCCAAGTCATTCCAAAATAAATAAATTCCGAAATTTAGCTGGTAAATCGCCACTTCGTGTACTTGCAGGCATTACGTATAGTCCATTGTAGTCCGTACCATCCTACCCAGCAACTCCTATCCCTACCTCCTCGTGGTACCAGCCGTTAGTTTTTTATATATTCTATATTTTCAAGTAAAACCCAAAATGCCAACGGTAGAGGCATGTAGCTACTACATTTTAAAATGTACGTAAACATAATTAATGGGAAGTTAAATAAAAATAAAATAAAACCTCATTGTGGTGGCGTTTAAAAATTATTAAATATGTTTTCAAAGCCTTATATCTTGAAATAGGAATATCCCGTGTATTGCATCTTTAATCCTCAATGTAACGAGTGACAGATGTTCGTAATAATATTCAAACATGCCATCATCAAGGTCTTGCAACGTAGGCAAGAACACCCAAGTTCAATTGCCTATGGTGTAATTGACAACGATGCACATTCCCATGCACACTTTGTGCCCGTTCGAATCAAATTAGCATACGACGACGGTAGCCATCCTCAATATATTTCCAAATACATAAGCAATCGTTACCGGGCACCTCCAACTGTCTCTTTCTATTTGTGCCTGATTAGGTATTTCATTTTTCGTAGTACGTAAGAATTAATATACACCTGAACAGAAGAGAAAAAGATCTGTTAAGAACGTTCATCAACCGACCATGATAGCGTAAAGTTATTCTGTTCTGATGACCGCAAACCAATAGTTTCACGCAATTGTGTCGTTGCCGGGAAAATCGGCTGATAGTTAAGCTAACAGAAATGCTGTGAAATATAGCAAAAAAAAAAACGATAATTACTCCCGCTTCATTTGAAAGTGGTAATTCGCAATAAACAGAATTTAACAAACTTGCCGGAAGCAGTTATTGTGATAACACCAATGGCACTTTTTAGCGTCCCGGATTCATTTATTTGAAACCACCGCTTTTTGCGCAGCTCTTTTTACTACGGGTCGATCTTGCAACAGAGGTAGGATAGACAATAGAAACTAAATTACTGCATGCTAAATTTTACACATGACTTCTGAGAGTTAAATTTCAGGTGGGTGTGTCATTGTGCACTCGAGCAAAATATGCATGTAACGAGGCTCAGGTAGTACAAGTGGCGTCATAAAATCACAATATTCCACATCACGCACAATAATTACACTGCAGAGCTATCTGCGGTGCTTTACACAGTTGGTTTCTTGAGCATGGCAGAAGAGGAAAAGAGATTGGGAGAAAAAAGATAGACTGCGTTGCTCGTGCCGGTCGAATTCACTCTGGTGAAATTCGGTCGTAGCTACACGAGGACTACATTTTTGCCCGGTAGGTTTTTTTTTCACCTTCCGGACTACTCGCCAGTGGAAACTGTTGTGCACTTCTGCGTTTTCTCTGTAGAGTGATTCAGCCCTCTTGTTTCTATCAGATGTGGGGTGAGCTGGAAGTGTGTTTGTCTCTCTGTAAGCTGGTTGAGACACTTTGGAGTGGAGAAAGAAGCAGTGTGGTGAAAGCATTTGCTGCACGCAGGCACATACTGGAAGGGAAGTGCGCGGTGAAGTTTTTCTCCTCTCCTTTCACATACTGAGGAGAATGACAAGCATGCGTACAACTAGTATTCCAGTTGACTGCCTCAAGAATAAAGGAAACCTGTTGAAAACTGACTGAGTTTAAGTATTTGATAGTGGACATTTTTGTGACGCTCTCGATGTTTTCGGTTTTTCAATTTCAACCCCTGTGTTGCCATAAGACGTATTTCTAGTCTAGTCTAGTCTACACTAACACAGTCAGTACTTGTAAGGATCCTGGAAAATGATATCCACCTTTTTAAAAAAAAAATGATTTCCATTAATTTTTCTTGTCAACGGCCAGGCCTACTGTACAGCACGATATAATACAATATGATCTAAGAACGGGGATAATCCGTACCAACCGATTCGTATGTAAGAAGTATTATAACAAAGCTAAGAAAGTACACTCCTTTGTTTACCAATTTCCTGGGATAGAACATAGGTATTTCCTCCTTTTGTTCGAGTTTCGAAAGCAAGGATATAGCGCCTTTACTCGCTTCAACTGTTAAGGTTGGAAATTGAGTACTAACTCCAGTCCAAGCTTTTTAGCTTATGGTTATAGCGCAATTACTCGTTCTCTTAAAGCAATATCGATAAGTAAATAATAATAAGGCTAATGGTAAAAAGGAAAAACTATCTACAACATTCAAAGTGCTGCTAAAAATCGAAAAGGATGTTAAGAGTGTAAGAAATCTCGGATCATCAAAAATATTGATATAAAAATTCTAAGTTCTTTCTAGCGACCACTACTCAGTGGCTGGGCATTTCATACACAGTACCCCTGCTTGTTGACGTAAAAACTATATGCAAACGACGCAAAAACTACCAATACATGCGAGAACAAAACCAATGAAAGCAAGAATACTTACTTTCACTTAAAACTAAATTTGCCCTCTAGGGTCTTATCTCAAATATCAATCCGGAACCTTTTTTCCACAATCTTATTTCCTCCACATGGTCAGGGCAGTCCAAATTTTCCTGGCTTATTTTCAGAACAAATTTGGATTTCTCCGATATAAATTCACATTTGGCACTCACAATATAAATTACTGAATAAAATAATCTGTACATTGTCGATATTTAGTAGCTTTGTTTTCCAGCATTTATTTTTTTTCTCAGAAAATGTGGCTCGAAAAACAGAAGATCTGTGTTGCCGTAAGACGTGTTTCTACATCAAAATTGAACTCAATGTTTTTTGTAAAGCGAGCAGTGTAGTTACTGAGATTGTGAATTAAGCTTGAAAAAATTATACCTCAACCAAACGGGACTCTAATACGCAAACTCCGATATCTCCGGCATGGTGTAAAACACCTTTACAAAAACATAAAATATAGTTGTAAGACAAAAAGCTTCGACATTCGTTGTTTTGCTTTCGTCTCGATTAGACGCAAATTGTTCATCTCCGTTTGAGTTCGCAAAATAACAATACACGAGTTATCGTACGGGTGTTTTTTTGTCGATTAGTTCTTGTGTTGCGCGATAACAATAGCCTGTTGTATATCGGCAGAAACATCTGCACACTGGTAGGGGCAGGCTACCCCGCTAGTGATTCGATACGCAGCTGATATATCAGCAAGAATAATTCTCCCGCACCGCTGTTACCCCGCTAGCAGCACGGACCACCATACGATCGAGCGAGTGGAAGTCAACTACAAGTGGCATCTACAAGGTCGCGTGTAAGATACGGCCACTGTGTCACAACACGAAGCTGGATCGTCAGGGTTTGTTCTGCGGAGACATTCGATTAATCCAACTATCAGCCGTGAGGTCGTGACTTAGACGTTCAGTGAAGTATTACCTTTAGAATTTTTACTATTATTATCAATATTAATACTATGTTATAATATTATTATTAATATTATTATTGATATTATTATTATTGTTATTATTATTATTATTACAACAATTATTATTATTATTATTATTATTATTATTATTATTATTATTGTTATTAGTATTAGTATTACTGTCTTTTTATTTATTTGATCCATTGTAGATTGAAAAATTGTTTTTAAAATTTAATATCAACTACTTAAACCCCCCCCCCCCCATATTCGAATTTTTATCGTTTGTGTGCGGTAGAGCGTAACGTTCCCGCAAAATGGACGACATGCAGGTGCAACTTTTCCTGGATGTGGAAACAAACGAGGAAGAAATTGAAATTTCTCCCATCAGCTCACCCCTACCTTCCCCTGTGCCCTCCACTTTGCCAAGTCTTGTACCAAGAGTACCGGAAGTAAGGGAAAAAGCTTACCCAGATGCCGCTGGCGGTCCCTACGTTGTTTTTTTCCGGCCCATAAAGAAGCCATTGAATATTATTCAAATTGCCAAAGACCTGGCAAAACATTTTTCGGCCGTAACCGAGATTACGAAGGTGAGGCCGAACAAACTGCGAGTTGTCGTGAGTAGCTTGAAGCAAGCAAACGAAATTGCTGGCTACGAGCTCTTCACGAGAGAATATCGCGTGTACATCCCTGCCAAGGATGTAGAAATCGACGGTGTGGTTACCGAGGGGAATCTCACTGTCGATGACATTTTGCGTCATGGAGTTGGCTGTTTTAAAAACCCCTTGATGCAAAGTGTAAAGATACTGGATTGCAAGCAATTGCATTCAGTATCCATCGAAGAAGGGAAGAAGAAATTCCTCCCTTCGGATTCCTTCCGAGTAACATTCGCCGGATCCGCGCTGCCGAACTACGTCCGCTTGGACAGGGTTTGTCTACCTGTACGCCTGTTCGTACCGCGGGTCATGCATTGCCAAAACTGTAAGCAGTTAGGTCACACAGCCACCTACTGCTGCAACAAGGCACGCTGTAGCAAGTGCGGAGGCAATCATGCTGAGAACGCTTGCAGTGGGGATACTGTAAAGTGTCTTTATTGCGAGGGAACTCGGCATGACCTTCCGGCATGTCCCGCGTACAAACAGCGCGAGGAAAAAATTAAGCGTTCCCTTAAGGAACGTTCGAAGCGCTCTTTTGCAGAAATGCTTAAGAGGGCTGAGCCACCCTCGACAGGAAACATCTTTTCCTTTTTGCCAACTGATGAGGGTACATCTGACGATCCCGTCGAAGGGTGTTCCTATGCCTTGCCAGAGGGATCTAGGAAGAGGAGAATGCTCAACTCTCCTAATCTTTCTCGCAAAGGTCGTAAGATAACCCCTAGCGGAATGACCAATAAGCCTACGCAAAAAGGAAGCGGTGAAGAAAAACCGAAGCAAGTACCTCCCGGTTTTAATTTCAAATCAAACCAGGAGTACCCACCGCTTCCTGGGGCACCAAAAACCCCTCGTGCACCCATTTCTCGATCAGAAGATAAAAAAGAAACAGGGTTCATAAAATTTTCTGATATTGTGGACTGGATATTTAAAACATTCAACATACCAGATCCCCTACAAAATATTCTTCTTGCCCTTCTTCCTACAGTGAAAACCTTTTTGAAGCAACTAGCAGCAACTTGGCCCCTCATTTCAGCTATTATATCTTTCGATGACTAATACGGCGAAAGAGGTTAGGAATTTTATCACTGTATTACAGTGGAATTGCAGAAGTATCATCCCCAAATTCGATTTATTTTCTCATTTGATGAATACATACAATTGTGACGCATTCGCGCTCTGTGAAACCTTTCTTAATTCGAACGATCAACTCAATTTCCACGATTTTAACATTATTCGTCGACATCGAGACTCACACGGTGGAGGGGTACTTTTAGGGATCAAAAAGTGATATTCTTTTTTCAGAATCGACCTCCCCTCGATCTCGAATATTGAAGTTGTTGCCATTCAAACAAATATGAATGGAAAAGACCTATGCCTTGTTTCGTTATATATTCCCCCATCCGCGCGGATTGAACAGAAGCAACTCCTTGATATAGCAGAATTGCTTCCCGCACCTTTTATGATTTTGGGAGATTTTAACTCTCACTGTTCGCTATGGGGGTCGCTGTACGACGACAACCGATCTTCTTTAATTTGTAACTTGATCGACGACTTCAATATGACAGTTTTGAATACTGGGGAAGCGACACGTGTACCTAATTCTCCAGCACGTGAAAGCGTGCTTGACCTATCCCTCTGCTCGACATCACTAGCGTTAGATTGCCAGTGGAAAGTAATCAACGATCCCCACGGTAGTGATCATTTTCCAATCGTTATATCAATTGCTAATGGTTCAACTCCCCCGAACCCAATCAATATTTCCTACGACCTTACATGTAATATTGATTGGAAGCGTTATGAGTCTATCATAGCGGAATCTATCGAGACTCACGAGGAACTTCCTCCGGAGGAAGAATACGCGTTCTTAGTTGGCTTGATAATCGACGCCGCGACTCAAGCTCAGACGAAACCGATACCCGGGATAACGATTAGACAGCGCCCTCCCAACAAATGGTGGGACAAAGAGTGCTCTGAGTTGTACGCGCGAAGGTCCGCGGCGTATAAGGACTACCGGGAGTACGGCACTGCCAACCTACTTCGAAAGTACGAGGCACTGGGCAGGCAGATGAAGAGCTTAGTAAAGGCGAAAAAACGCGGGTACTGGCGGCGGTTCGTAAACGCGTTGTCGAGGGAAATAGCGATGAGCACTCTTTGGGATACCGCCAGGCGCATGCGGAACCGTGACGTTTCGAATGAGAGTGAGGAGTATTCAGATCGCAGGATACTCGATTTTGCCAAAAAGGTCTGTCCGGACTCTGTACCGGAACAGAAAACCTTTCGCGACGCGTTTATAGTAACTACGGAAGAGCCTCCATTTTCGATGTTGGAATTTTCAATGGCTCTCCTGTCGTGCAACAATAAGGCTCCAGGGTTAGATAGAATAAAATTCAAACTGTTGAAGAATCTACCCGACAATGCAAAAAGACGCTTGTTGAATTTGTTCAACAAGTTTCTTGAGCTAAATATTGTTCCGCATGACTGGAGGGAGGTAAAAGTCATTGCTATTCGGAAACCCGGGAAACCTGCCTCTGATCACAATTCATATAGGCCGATTGCGATGCTCTCTTGCCTCCGGAAATTAATGGAGAAAATGATCCTCTTACGGTTAGACAAATGGGTCGAAACAAACGGTTTACTTTCAGATACTCAACTTGGCTTTCACCGGGGCAAAGGGACGAACGATTGCCTAGCGTTGCCTTCTACTGAAATTTAACTCGCATTTGCTCGAAAAGAGCAAATGGCTTCTGCGTTCTTGGATATTAAGGGGGCTTTTGACTCTGTCTCTGTAGAAGTTTTAAGCGCGAAACTTCATTCGCAGAGACTTTCACCAAATTTGAATAACTTTTTGCTCAATTTGTTGTCAGAAAAGCATATGTATTTCTCACATGGCGATTCGACAACTTCCCAAATTAGTTACATGGGCCTTCCCCAGGGCTCATGTTTAAGTCCTCTCTTATATAATTTTTACGTCAATGACATCGATGAATGTCTTGCAAATTCATGCACGCTAAGGCAACTTACAGACGATAGCGTTGTATCCATTACTGGTAGCGAGGCTAGCGATCTGCAAGGACCATTGCAAGATACCTTAGACAATTTGTCCGAATGGGCTCTTAAGCTGGGTATCGAATTCTCTCCGGAGAAAACTGAGTTGGTCGTTTTTTCTAGGAAGCATAATCCAGCTCAGCTGCATCTCGTACTAACGGGTAAAACGATCTCTCAGGTTTTAGTCGCTAAATATCTCGGGGTCTGGTTCGACTCTAAATGCACCTGGGCTTGTCATATTAGGTATCTGACACGAAAATTCCAACAGAGGATTAATTTTCTTCGTACGATTACCGGAACCTGGTGGGGAGCCTCTTGGAATCATCGAAACCCTACCCATAGACCACTACTTCATCTTCACAGATAGTCTCAGTGCCCTTGAGGCTCTGCAATCGATGAAGCCTGTGAAGCACACCCCGTATTTCCTGGGGAAAATACGGTGGTTTTTAAGTGCTTTAACAGATAAAAATTACCGGGTTGCCTTAGCGTGGGTCCCTTCTCATTGCTCGATTCCGGGTAATGAAAAGGCTGACTCTTTAGCTATGGTGGGTGCTATTGATGGCGATATTTATGAAAGACCAATTGCTTATGATGAATTTTATAGCATTTTGCGTCAGAGAACACTCAACAGTTGGCAATCATCATGGAACTCAGATGAACTGGGACGGTGGCTACATTCCATTTTTCCTAAGGTATCGACGAAAGCATGGTTCAAGGGGTTAGATGTAGGTCGGGACTTCATTCGCGTGATGTCCAGACTTATGTCCAATCACTACACGTTAAACACGCATCTCTTTCGTATAGGGCTTGTAGACAGTAATCACTGCGTTTGTGGCGATGGCTACCATGACATCGAGTATGTTGTTTGGTCGTGTACCGAATTCTGTGATGTTAGGTCCGAGCTTATAGATTCCCTCCGGGCCCGAGGAAAACAACCGAACGTACCCGTTAGAGACATTCTGGGAAGCGGTGATCTCCAGTACATGACACAACTGTACTGTTATTTGAAAAAGACTGACATTAAAATTTAATGTTCTTTTGTCAATTTGTCAGTATACGACGCTGGAGACACGAACACGAAGAGCCTAAATCTATGTTTAAAAAACAAAAAAGAACACCAGTCGAAACACAAATAGATCGTATATCTAAATTAGTTTTAAGCAAGAATTGTATTTCCCTCCTCTCACCTTAAATCCCCACTAGCTCGTAGTCGGCCGCGAGAATAAAAAAAGGCCTCCCTCTTTTCCCTGCTAACGTAGAATTAATACGAATTGTACTTGGCTCAGTAAAACAGAAAATGTATCGTGCCGTGTCAAATAAACTAATTTTAAACCAAAAAACAAAAAGCTTCGAATTAGTTCGTAAAGCAATCTCAGCTTAATAGAACTCTTTCGTCAAACGTGCTCAGTGAGAGAACACCAAGTGAAAATCCCAATCACGCAGGACATAGATATATTAGCACTGATATTCTTTGTGGGTGAGCAAACCCTCTCTCTGTCACAAAGATAACTCTCACAAGGCAATGTGTGTATTTAATCGAAATGTGTTAGAACTGGGTCACAATAGTAAAGAGTGATAAAATATTGGGCTCTAAAGAACATACCTTCCTAGTAGTGTCGAGTCCCGCCTAGATGAACATTTTACGTTTTTCGAAGCCTAATTCACATTCTCTGTTCTAGTTTATTTCTGGAACTCTCGTAAAATTAAAAGGTTTTAAAATTGAACCCTTATCAACCGTTAGCCTAAATGTTTCCTTTTTTTGTAAAATTAAGCATGCAAATTCGCTTAGTTTCATAAGGCTTTACACATACAATTTTCTATTGAATTCTGAGAGGGTGCTGTCTGTCCGGCAGGTAAGTTGGCAAGATATCCATCAGTTAAAAAACAGAACTCATTGGAATTCATTTAAAATTAAAACATACTGAAATTTAGTAAAAATACTTTATCTTGTAATCTACTCCTAGTTTCAGCCATTGAATGTAGTACATCGTGTGTGCCTTTAATTTACTTGACTAAATTCCAAATATTTGTATGATTGCTGGATGTTAAGTCCAAATCGAAAGTACACACGCTTCCATTAAAAAATAGAGATATTCACTCCATATGCGATTACTATCATCAGTAACTTTTTATTGCATCCTCGTAAATCAACTAGATTGCTGGTTCAACACAAATCATTTATCTCGTTCTACCTGATGTCGGTTGATGATCAACATGCTACCAACTCAGTGTTATTGTCAGTCCCCTATGTTGCAGCGCTTGCAGCGTTCGTCACATTGTATAGTAATTTATCCGCGCCTCGTCAACTAATTAAAACCACACCGCCGCCGCTGCCGTTCAAAGCCCAAGATTACACGCCGAATGATTAATCCTTGCACAATAATAAAAAAAAACTAGTTGTAAAGAGATCGGTTTCAAGCACCGGTTATATCTCGGTTAACACAATGCCACCGCGAGCAGACGAAAAATTTTAATCTGCACCATCGATACCCTTCCAACAGCGGCGGGAGCAGCCAGCCTCGTCAACCGTCACTTTTCACGCACCACAAAACACCCGGTGGCATTCCGAACCAAAGTGTAACTAAGCTACATCACTTTCCCACAATCGCACCTTACCGAACGAGCGTGGAAATAAAAAAAAGGAAAAAGTAGATACAAAGCCCGTTCATCATTCCCCGCGGCAGTAGGAGCAAACAGCAGGCGCACACATTCGCGCGGGGATCCACCCGAAATTGAATGGCGCGCATGAAGTTCTCGCTGCAACTTTTGGAGCACGACTAAAGCAGCCGGCAAGTGCCTCATCGGTTTTCACGATGGGCGCGCCGGAAAAAAAAACTTTGACTTTTCGGGGTCTTCAGTGGGCCAGATTACTACCAACATGCATCGATGCAGAGGGAAAACAAAACCGCCAGATGTAATGGTGGCGTGTACCATGGTTTGTTGTAAACTTTGTAAATTTTACAACAGTAATTGTTTTGGGCAAATGAAAGTTGAATTTTAGTGGGAGGTTTCCAGAACGGCCCGATTTTAATTGCCAAGGAAATAATCTGATCAAACAAAGTGCTTCGTGTACGATACTCGACCTGTTTGGTTTGGAGTTATCAAGCCCGAGATGTTAATCAAACTGTGAATTTCATATTGGTTGAATTTTTGAAATATGATTACATCTCAACATATCAATAGCAAAGTTCTGTTTTATTTTACCATTTGCGTAAAAGATAATTTTTATTTCTTGTCAGTAGTTTATATCAAGCTAGGAATTTAGATCGAACCTTGAACTAGGTGTTTAAATTTCAGATCAGAATTAAACAATATATCGAAATAATTAGTAATGAGCAATACATATAGACTGTTCCGAAAATTTTAAATAGGGAAACTGCTCCATTATTCATCTCAACAGCTAGCTGCACCTATATTCATCTTATTTCTCTCATTTGTCCAATTTATCATCGAATTTCTACAAATGTTTGAAAGTAAATCTATTTGCTTCTCGATTTTGTCAAGTGGTTGAAAGTAATACGTTGAAAATATGGTAAAATTTGACGATAAATTGATCCAAAAGGCGTGATGAGATGAATATAGGTACTAAGATGAATATAGGAGCGGTTACCCTACATCTTCTTACTTGAATAAAACAAAAAATACAGGATTTTTCGGGTCATTTTATTTTGAAATATAGACAATAAGTGTTTTCTTTCCAGTTTCAATTCAAGTTTGGATTATTTTTCGTAGGATACGCGAATTCTCTAACTTTTCTCTTAACACTACTCATAAGCTTTTGCACAGTGTTTTTTCCGACCATTTTGACCACTTTAAGCCAATCTTTTTTAAATTTTTCAACATTGTCCGCTGGTTTGACATATTTCCTCAGCTTTGCCTTGGTCAAAGCCCAAAAAGTTTCAATAGGGCGAATTTCAAGGCAGTTTGGAGGATACATCTCCTTGGGGACACATGTGACATTATTTGTTTTATACCACCCTAGTGCATCCTTAGAGTAATGGCAGGAAGCAAGATCGGGCCAAGAGATTGGAGGATTGTTATGCTGCTTAACCATGGGTAACAACCTTTTCTGCAAACACTCTTTCACGTAAATTTTACCATTCATTGTGTCATTCGTAATGAATGGACGAGATATTTTCCCACATTTAAAAATGGCCTGCCAAATCATTACCTTCTTGCCGAATTTTTCGGTGTAAATGGCTTTTACTGGTCCAGGGCCATCCTTTTCCTTCGGTGATGTATAAAATTGCGGTCCTGGCAGAGTCTTATAGTCCAGTTTTATGTAGGTTTCGTTCTAAATGATAACACACCCCATTTTTTTGGTCAGAAGTTTGTCATAAAGCTTCCAAGCTCTCGGTTTCACAGATTCAGCTTGTTTTGGATTTCGTTTTGGCTGCTTCTGCTTCCGACGGATCTGCAGACCCATTCTTCCCTTGGCACGCAAAACGTTACTCGCCGAGGTTCCAAGCTTTCTCGCCACATCTCATACTGATACTGAAGGATGCCGCTTGTAGTATTCCTCAACCTTTTTGTCCATTGTGGGATTAACAGGCCCGGGTTTTCTACCACGTCTGGGGCATCAGTAAATGTGCACTCTTCACAATTCTTCCGTAATGCGGTTTGAACTGCTCCGACACTTATACCTTCTTCTCTGGCTAATTTTCTTATAGAAAGACCACTCACGGTGCCCCATTTGTGCACAATCCGCTTTCTTTGCTCGAGAGAAAGGCCAAGCATATTCAAAATTTTGCACTAAATGTTAGAAAAAATGACAGCATCTGTTTCTTTTGGATGTAAACAAAAGGACGCAGCCAACGTTTGGTTGAATACTGCACGTTATTTGAAATGACGGTTGATCGTAAGTGTATTTATAATTATCGGAACGGTCTATATATACTGCTGTTTAGAGTATGATTGTCCCACATTCTACACAAATCTCATGCCACTGGGACAACTATTTTGGACCGGCAGTCGCTGAAGTGGGAATATCATAATAAATGTACTTTCCATTATTCTTAGGATCCTCAAGGCTGCCGTGTCTATGGAACTAGGAGGCATGGATGAGAATCGTGAAATAAGAATCCATCAGATTCGAAAGCTTCGAACAATTTCGCTTTAGCTAGTTTGCGGAGGTTTTGAAGGACCCTAGAGAATATATGATGTAAATCTTTAAACTAGAAATGTAAATCCTCGTCATATGAGCAATTCTTGCTGAGACCGGCTCACTATTTACATGATGGTACAGATCGGACTCGATTATATATAGTCTCCGATATTTTTTCACTATGGGCAATTCTCGCTGAAACCAGGCCACTAGTGACACGAGGCCTTTGAAAATTGATTTTTTTATTTTTAGTTCAATTAAACGCAGTAAAAAATTAATAACTGCACAACAGTTTCAGCTGGTATCAAGCAGCATTGCAAAGTGAGCGAGAAGCAAAACCTTTCTCCTCCTTCCTGCTTGAGAACGAGACAAATGCTACGCTTCTCAAGTCTTTTGCACACACGCTTTCCCCTGAGTAGCAGCAAGCACGAACCGACTGTATGAGTGAGACTAACAAAACTGGCATCAAGTATGTACAGCACGGGTGGCTCGCTCATTTCGTAAAACGACGAGACATTGTCTTGCGCGTCGCAACGCGAACCGAAAAAGAAGCGAAAGAGCAACCTGCAAATTATATGTGACGTATCTGATCGATCTAGTCTCGTCGCACGTACATGGAAAATCTACGAGCAAGAGAGAAAGAGCAGCCACTAATACTCTCGATGTGAGAAATAAAGTGTCGGTATATGATACATATTCTGATTTCAATCTATGTCAATGTATTCGCAGTACAACTGCTGCGTTATCCTTTTCACACATTTATTGTGCGATTTCTGTGCAACATTTGTGCGAATCGGGAAGACACAATGATTGTACAAGACTTGAACTTTTGCGTGTAGGCTGAGCTGAACAGCCACCTTCCGGAACCCCGCTGGGACGCAGCTTTTGAGGTCGTCGTCGCTCTGGGCAGGAGCTGTCGTCCCAACAGATAGCAAAATCAAACTCGACCAATGACGAGCATTCTACGGAGCAGCAGCGGTACCGCTAAAGCAACGCATCGCAGACCACGTACCACCTCCATTTTCGGAATATATATACCAGAGTGAGTGGTTGTTTCAAATAATAAAAATATTGGAAGTTAACCCATTCCCCGCGGGTGATGCCATATGGCAATATATACTACATTATAACAAATCAAAAAGCCTAAATTAATTACGGTCCCGGCTGGATGCGGTATATTTTTCCAAATCTGTATCATATTCTCAGTACGCTTATTTTTCGCTTCATCTCCTGCAGATATTGTCTGCCTTAAAGAATTCGAAAACTCGTGTCTGTAAATCATCAGCATAGTCTGGAGATAAGTTTTCTACAACTTTTCCATAGGCAACATTTTAGTAAAGATTAAAGTTTTGAGATAATATTTTTTTTTAGATTTTACCTGCCAAAATTGATACATCTTTTTCAAAAGTAACGAAGGTTTGCTACTCGGAACTGTAATTGTTTAATAACGTCATCTAAACCGTTGAAATAAACAAATCATAGCTATTAATTTCGCTTCTTTAGTGTGCCTCGCAGTAGCCTTTGCTCGTACGTAAATGTGCAAGAATCGTCGCTTCTCACACAAAGAACAGATGGTCAATTGACACTCGCGCATCGAAGAGATGCACCCTGTCATTCATTTGGCGTTGTTCATTTTGACCTATTTCAGTTTACTTCGTTCTATTTATGTTGACAAATATTATAACAAGATCAATGATATTATAAGTAATTTCCAAAATCTCCGCACACAACGTGCGTTATTCTCACTTTTAAAAAGTAGGAGGGTGGTATTCTCGACACGACCGCATGACGTTGACTACCGTATTCTTATATTCCATTAAAACAAATAGTAGAGGGAATTGCAACTCCAGTATTTGTTGTAATTTTATCTAACAGCGCATTTCGGAATGCTGAGACGTTAAAACGTTATAAATAATAATATATACTAGAAGAATGGATCTCTCTTTTTTAATCGCTGTCATTTCATACATATTCGAATCAAACCTTTGTTCGTAACTGCACTACCAAGACAATCATTTAACTTAGCGAATTGGATAAAATTTTCCTATCTAAGCTAAAAGCAAACTAAACGAAACTATCTGAAATTGGAGACCAGAACGATTCAAGCAAAAATTTTAAATTTAAAAATTGTTTGACATTAAATAGATATAGCTCATGCTAGGTTAGCTCCAGCCCAGCATATAACTTCATGTATTTAAAATAGAAGGGTGGTATTAAAGACCCGACCGTATGACGCAGGACTCTATATTTTTCATCTAACAGTGCTTTCTTATTTGCTGACATTAGAGCGCTTTGAACAATAATTAATAAATAACATAAATGACATATATGGATGAAACCTTATTTATATTGCCATCCCCGCTTCCCAGGTATTCGAATTAGAAAAGCATTTGTTCGTAGTTTGAAATGACAAGACAAACATTAGAATTAACAAATTCGATGTATTCCGAGAATTGCGCTTATAGATCATGTTCATGTGTCGAGACATTGCGAAGATTCTCAATATATTCGTTTTAGCACTAGACGAAACTGCTAGCGAATTACTATAGCTGTAAACCTTTATTACAAAAATCCGTATCGTCCGTATGTCACTGGTACGGCTTTGGAATCAAAATGATGGGGTATTTATTTTTTTATTTATTTATTAAATTAACGAGGCTTTAACCATGTGTTGGTCATTCGCCTCGAAAATGATAGGGTGAAATGTTCGAACGGTACGTTTTACACCAAGGCTTCGTCAGATAATTAGAAAGAAGGAGGAGCTAAGTAGATGATGGAATGGCAAGGAAAAATTTTTCTTGAAAGCTGCGCCGGCCGCTGTCGTAATATTAACACCAGCACAAACATGCATTTATGCAAGGTTTTTTTCCGCCAGCAACAGCATTTTGTAAAACAAAAAATTCAATTAGCCGCTTCTATTACACAATTTCGAGGCACCAAAAGGTGCCAGTTGCCGAATATATCCTTGTTTTCTGGTTAGTCCGTCCAGAATTCTTTCAAGATAGCGTCCGTATGTAACCGGTACGGTTTAGTAATGAAACTGATGGGGTGAAATGTTCGAACGATACGTTTTATACCAAGGCTTCGTTAGATAATTAGAAAGAAGGAGGGGCTACATAGATGATGAAATAATAGAGACAAATGTTTCTTGAAAGCTGCGCCGGCCGCTGTCGTAATATTAACACCAACACAAACATGCATTTTTGCAAGGTTTTTTCCGCTAGCAAACAGCATTTGGCAAAACAGAAAAATCAATTAGCCGCGTCTGTAGCAAAATTTCGAAGCACCAAAAGGTGCCAGTTGCCGATTATATTGTTGTTTTCTGGTTAGTCCGTCCAGAATTCCAGCCATTTAAGTGTTTTGCAGTAGCCATTTATTACTAAAAGCCACCAGCATTACGGGTGAAACCGGCACGAGATGACCGGTACTCTTTTGTCTTTCCTCCTTTCAGCTGCTATCACCTAGCATCCGCATGTCACTGGTGCGGATTTGGAATTAAAATGATGGGGCGCCGGCCGCTGTCGTAAAATTAACACCAACAAAAAGATGCATATTTGCAAGGTTTTTTCCGCTAGCAGCAGCATAAACATCGGAAACAGAAAGTGACAACAACAATAACAACAAAGTCAGATCGATTGTATCCGTTAGTGTCGACTGTGCTTGGGAAGAGAGGTAGTGATTGGCTGCGCGGTATGATTTAGACAATCGATATTGATTACCAATTTTTCAATAGTGTATCTCAAAAAATAGTTTGTTTTTGTTACATAAATTAACCGTAAAAGAATTTCTGATCGATTGATGCCAAAACCTCGAAAACCTTATTCTAGATGACCGCAAAATAAGCGCTCAAAACCTGACCACTTTTTCCTGGTTTTTCCTGGTTGAATTACTAGATTTTCGAATTCAGGGGCCTAACTTCGATATAGACGTTAGTCAACGTCAAAAAATGTCAAAATACGTTTGAGGAAAAAACGCCGTTTTGGCGAGTACTCGTTTAACATGTTTCTATGATTCTACCATGACCGTTTACAAGCCCGATTATTACACAGCTTGACTGATGATGATATTGAAAGCAATAGATAATCTGCACTAATAAGCGATATTTGATGCAGACGATTGAAGAAAGCGTAGGTAGATTCGTTGCGAATGAAGTCCCGGATTACCAGGATTAACCAAGATTCAAACTAGGGGAGAGGTTACCAAAACTACAGAAGCTAAATTGAAATTGAAATTGAAAAAGCGATATAAGAAATATCAATGGTTGCTGAGATTTCGACTGTTGGAATGCTCTGTGCGTTGGGTGATATCTTCAGGCGAACATATATCTTGGTAAGCAGGCTTCTGATTATTCCTCTTCATTGAAATGTGTAGATGTAAAATATTACTCTTGATAGGGTAATCGCTCCATTATTCATCTCAACAGCTTGGTGCACATATATTCATCTTATTTCTCTCATTTGTCCAATTTACCGTCAAATTTCTACGAATTTTTGAAAGTAAATCTGTTTGCTTCTCGATTTTCTCAATTGGCTGAAAATTTCACATTGAAAATATGGTAAAATTTGACGATAATATGATCAAAAAGGCGTGATGAGATGAATATAGGTACTGAGATGAATATAGGAGCGGTAACCCTACCAGTAGGCAGGAAACACGTGTTGCATATGCATGCAACTCATAGTTTTGCTTGATTTGATACAGCTCTTAAGAAAAAAAAATCAAAGGTAGCCATTTTCACAATCACGCAATCACGCGAACTTACATGTGTAGTTATCAAAATGTGCGTGATGAGCAAAAATATTTCCTCCTTTCTTGTTCGCTTGCAAAAACTAAACAAATATCAGAAACGCCGTCAACGCGAATATTACAAAACCAGATTACATTGCATCATGGTTAGCACAGTAGCTAACAGGGCAAAAAATGACACTACACACTTGTGAGCAGAGCCTATCCACCCGATCGGCACAAATTGTTATCAGATGTTACTCTAATCGGTTCTTTCTACTTCCGTTCAAAAAGAGCATATATATATATATATATATATATATATATATATATATATATATATATATATATATATATATATATATATATATATATATATATATATATAAATATATATATATATATATATGTATATATATATATATATATATATATATATATATATATATATATATATATATATATATATATATATATATATATATATATATATATATATATATATATATATATATATATATATATATATATATATATATATATAAGGGAAAATTAATAATTGTGAAGAAGTATCTTGAATTATTCCTATTTCGAAGTCTCCTATTGAAACTGCTGATGTTATACGACAAATACATTACTTATTGTAGCAAACAAATATGCGTGTTTTACTTTTAATAAAGGAACTAAATGTACTCTCCCAGGTTTAATGTACAGTCTAACGTTTAGGTAATTTGCGAGCTATTTTTTGTAGAGCATAATCTTGTTTAAGTTTGTACATTCCTATAGCAAATTTTGTTACCAGCATTAGGCACAACTTATTACAGCATATGGATAAAAAATAGGCATTATGGTATGATTATTCTCTGCAATATCAAAAATAACAAAAGCTTCCAAAAACGATCAATGATCCATTCTTGGCCACATATCAAAGCAATTCCATAATTCATAATCCTGATATTGGCCAGATTTAAACAAATCCATGGCAACGTATTAACATTGATGCAAAACATGAAAAGTACAAAGTTTTTCGGGCTGTCATAAGATTCGTGAAAACACAAAACTGGTTTTGGATAAGAAAGATTATATTACTACAGCACAGTTCTCTATTTGTTCAGATTATTTACAAAATTGTAACTTCGGTTGTATCTACCGAAACTAACGCTTCGGACTTTTAACTATAGTTGGTAAATAATACAAATAAGTTTCTATGTGAAAAACAAGCAAAAAGCGGAAGCTGATTAATCAAGATAAATGACAGAAGAAAAATTTACTTAGATCAATGATGTGATGTCAGTACTATCCTACTCAATTTAAATAGAATTCTAGCTCGAAGTACTTTGCACTGCTAGCTATATATGAATATTATATTATTATTATTATTTTTTTTTTTTTTCTTCACATAACATTTATTTGACACGGCACAAATACAATTTAATGTTTAACGGCGCCAATTATATCTGATGACTTAAAACTAAAGCAAATTTTTTATCCTCGCTGCCGACTACGAGCTGAAATTAAGTCTAACTTAAAACTAGCATGGGATTTCCAATCAGTGTTTTGTTGTTCAATGGTCGTCTGATAATCGTCGAATGGCATGTATGGATTCGTTCTGCTGAGCCACGATGTCGTGAGTTGGGACAGAGGCTCGTAGTCCTTGGGTCCTGGTTCTGTTGTGCGGGGTCTGGTTGCTGGTTTTGTGCTTAAGGTTCAAACGTGTTCTTGTCGTTTTGTTGGGTGTAGACGGAGGGGAACGGGACTAGACTGGGGCGTGGATGGATTTCAGGAAAACGTATATAAGGGACATGTAGGATAGGTCACGGCTCGCCAAGACATCACGAACAGGAACAGCCGGCTGTCTACCCTCGGCCTGCAGGGAAGCTATTAATTTAGACCTGGCGTCACGGTGTACAGGGCATGACCAAACCACATGCTCTATGTCGTGATAACCTTCACCACAGGCACAGATACCACTTTCCCCGAGCCCAACACGACGGAGGAGCGCGTCAAATCTATAGTGATTGGACATAAGCCGGGACATCACGCAAATGAAATCCCGACCTACATCCAACCCCTTGAACCACGGGTTCGTCGATACTTTGGGGATTATGGAATGTAACCACCTTCCCAATTCCCCTCTGGTCCAAGCATTTTGCCAACTGATGATCGTATTCTGACGTACAAGTGCGAAAAATTCATTAAAGGCAATTGGTCTTTCATAAATATCACCGTTTGTTGCGCCCACCTTAGCCAAAGAGTCCGCTTTCTCATTACCCGGTATCGAGCAGTGAGAAGGGACCCACGCTAAGGTAATCTGAGTAGATTTTTCGGATAAAGCACTCAGATGTTCCCGTATTTTCCCCAGGAAATACGGAGAGTGCTTAACATCTTTCATCGATCGGAGAGCCTCAATGGAACTGAGACTGTCCGTAAAGATGAAATAATGGTCCGTGGGCATTTTTTCGATAATCCCTAGGGTGTACTGAATTGCAGCTAATTCTGCGACGTAAACAGAAGCAGGATTATCGAGCTTATGGGAGACGGTTAAATTGTTATTGAAGATACCGAAGCCAGTGGACCCATCAAGAAGTGATCCGTCAGTGTAGTACATATTGTCGCAGTTGATGTTTCGATATTTATTGGAAAAAATTTTAGGGATCTGCTGCACGCGTAAATGATCCGGGATTCCACGAGTTTCTTCTATCATGGATGTATCGAAAAACACAGTAGAATCAGAAGTATTTGATAAGTCGACACGATTTGGAATATTCGAAGAAGGGTTAATATTTTGGGACATGTGATTGAAATACAATGTCATAAAACGGGTTTGAGAATTAAGTTCGATTAACCTTTCAAAATTTTCAATCACGGGACGGTTCAAGACCTCACATTTGATTAGAATACGAGAAGACAGGCTCCAGAAGCGGTTTTTTAATGGTAGTACTCCAGCTAAAACCTCCAAACTCATCGTATGGGTCGACTGCATGCAACCTAAGGCGATACGCAAACAACGATATTGTATTCGCTCCAGTTTGATCAAATGTGTGTTTGCTGCGGAGCGGAAGCAGAAACACCCGTATTCAATAACAGACAATATCGTTGTTTGGTAAAGCCTTATAAGGTCTCCTGGATGGGCTCCCCACCATTGTCCGGTTATTGTACGAAGAAAATTCACTCTTTGTTGACATTTTTTCATCAGATACCTCACGTGACAACCCCAGGTGCCTTTAGAGTCGAACCAGACACCAAGATATTTGTGTACCAAAACCTGAGAAATCGTTTTACCCATTAATTGTGTTTGAAGCTGAGCAGGTTCATGCTTCCTAGAAAAAACTACTATCTCAGTCTTCTCCGGAGAGAATTCGATACCTAGCTGTAAAGCCCAAGCAGACAAATTGTCCAAGGTATCTTGCAATGGTCCTTGCAAATCGGCAGCTTTGGCTCCTGTAACAGAGATTACACTGTCGTCTGCAAGTTGTCTTATCGTGCATGAATTTGCCAGACATTCGTCGATGTCATTTACATAAAAGTTGTAAAGAAGGGGGCTTAAACATGAGCCCTGGGGAAGACCCATGTAGCTAATGCGAAAAGTTGCCAAATCGCCATGCGTAAAATGCATGTGCTTTTCGGACAACAAATTGTGCAAAAAATTGTTCAAAATTGGAGAAAATCCTTGTCGGTGAAGTTTACCCGAAAGAATGTCAATAGAAACGGAATCAAAAGCCCCCTTAATGTCCAAGAACGCAGACGCCATTTGTTCTTTACGAGCATACGCCAGCTGAATATCTGTTGAAAGCAACGCAAGACAATCATTCGTCCCTTTGGCACGGCGGAAGCCAAATTGAGTTTCTGATAGTAGACCATTTGATTCGACCCAGTGGTCTAAACGACGGAGTATCATTTTTTCCATCAATTTCCGGATACAGGATAGCATTGCAATCGGCCTATAAGAGTTGTGATTAGAAGCTGGTTTCCCTGGTTTTTGGATGGCGATCACCTTCACTTGCCTCCAATCCTGCGGTACAATGTTTTGCTCCAGGAACTTATTGAACAAGTTCAACAAGCGCCTCTTGGCATTGCCGGGTAGATTCTTCAACAAGTTGAATTTGATTCTATCTAATCCAGGCGCGTTATTGTTACAGGACAGGAGGGCAACTGAAAGTTCTGCCATCGTAAAAGGTGATTCTATCGCGTCGTGGCCCGGAGACGCATCGCGAACAATATTTTGCTCAGGAACAGAGTCCGGACATACTTTCCTGGCAAAATCAAATATCCACCTACTTGAAGACTCCTCGCTTTCGTTGACCGTTACGCGATTCCGCATTCTTCGGGCTGTGTTCCAAAGAGTGCTCATCGATGTCTCCCTCGACGTCTCGTTCACGAACCGACGCCAATATCCACGTTTCTTTGCTTTAGCCAAGCTTTTAAGCTTGGTATCAAGCTCCGAATACCGTAAATAGTCGCCAGGTATACCTCCCGTCTGGTAGGCCTTAAACGCGTCGGATCTTTGCGTGTAGACATCGGAGCACTCTTGGTCCCACCACGGAGTGGGAGGCCGTTCTTTGATCGTTACGCCGGGATATTTCTTCGTTTGGGCTTGCAACGCGGCGTCGAGAATCAAGCCCGCGAGGAGGTTGTATTCTTCAAGTGGTGAATGATGTTGAATCGACTCGACCGCTTTTGAAATCATTTCCTCGTATAACTTCCAATCGACATTTCGTGTGAGGTCATACGGAATGTCAATTGGTCGCATGCGAGTTGACCCGTTAGTAATTGAAATAAGAATAGGCAGATGGTCGCTACCGTGAGGATCGAGGATTACCTTCCATGTGCAATCCAACCGTAGCGACGTCGAACATAAGGATAGATCCAAAGCGCTTGGGCGCGCTGGAGGTTTCGGGATACGTGTCATTTCACCGTTGTTTAAAATAGTCATGTCGAAGTCATCGCAAAGGTTATAGATTAAAGAGGAGCGGTTATCATTGTATGGGGAACCCCAAGCCACGCCATGAGAGTTGAAGTCTCCCAAAATCAAACGTGGCGAGGGAAGAAGTTCTATTAAATCAAAGAGCAGCCGTTGCCCAACCTGTGCTCTGGGGGGAATATATATTGAGGCAATACAAAGCTCTTTACCTTGTATTGTCATTTGACATGCGACAACTTCGATGCCTGGAATCGAGGGGAGGTTAATACGATAGAAAGAATAGCACTTTTTAATCCCTAAAAGTACTCCTCCATATGGGGTGTCTCGATCAAGGCGAATAATATTAAAATCATGGAAGTTGAGATCAATATTTGAAGTAAGCCAAGTTTCACAAAGGGAAAATGCATCGCATTTGTTTTTATTTATCAAAACTTTAAACGAATCAATTTTTGGTAAAATACTTCTACAATTCCACTGTAAGACAGAGATAGAATCCTTCATATACGCAGTTGAATTAGGCATCGAAGGATACAATCGCTGCAAGGAGAGGCCATTGGGCAGTCAACTGCTTCAAAAATGATCTAACTGTTGGGAGGAATGCTGTAAGAAAAATTTTAATTGGATCGGGTACATTGAAAGTTTCAAAAATCCAGTCCACAATGTCAGAAAATTTCACTAATCCAGAGTTTGTTTCATCAACTGGGAGTGTAAAAGGAGCAACTGGGGTTTTAGATGTTCCTGGCAGTGCTGGGAACTCCTTCTGGGACTTTAAATTTGCCAGCCCAGGAGGAGTTTGCTTCGGTTTTTCCGCAGCACTGTTTGGTTTGTTTGTAACCTTCATTTCACTTTGAGAAATCTTAGGACCTTTTCTGGGAAGTTTAGGAGAGGAAACACTTTTCCTCTTTCTAGACTCCCCAGGATTGGCGTAAGATGCTCCCGCTGGTGAATCGTCAGAATCGGTTTCCTCAGAGGGCAACAGATCGAAGGGGTTCGAAGTAACGGGAGAAGTGGTAACGGTCTTCTTCAGCATGTCAGCGTAGGAACGCTTTGAACGCTCTTTGAGAGACCGTTTTATTTTATCCCTGCGCTGCATGTACACCGCACATGTCGAGAGCTCATGCAGACTTTCTCCGCAGTGAATACACTTTTCAGCGTTAACACTGCAAGAATCTTCCGCATGAGACTCCCCACACTTGCCACAACGTGCCTTATTGCAGCAGTAGGCGGCTGTATGGCCTAACTGCTTGCAATTCAGGCAGTTCATGACGCGGGGCACGTAGAGCCTCACAGGGAGACGAACCCGGTGGATCGAGACGTGGCTTGGTAGTGCAGACCCGGCGAACGTAACTCGAAACGAGTCTGACGGAGTGTATACTGTTTTGCCACCGATGATCGATGCTGACCGCAATTGCTTGCAGTCGAGCACCTTTACTTCGGGACACGTTTTGTTCTTAAAGCACCCTTTGGCACTTTGCAGTATACACTCGACGGACAGACTCGAATCGGTTATGACACCGTCGATCTCCACGTCTCGTGCGGGTATGTAAACGCGATACTCGCGTGTGAAGAGCTCAGAGCAAGCTATATCGTTGGCCTCTTTCAGGTTACCGACCACGACACGGAGCTTGTTAGGCCGGACCTTGGAAATTTCGGTCACGCCCTTGTACTCCTTCGTCAGGTCTTTAGAAATCTGCAAGAGGTTCAACTTTTTCGATTTCGGTCCTGCCTTTGGCCGAAAATAAACAGTATAGCTGCCCTGGGCTCCGTCTGGGTAAAGCCTGGGGCGAGGGGGGACTGAAGAATGAACAGGGGAGGGGGTAACAGAAGGGTCAGGGTCAGAGGGGTTCGGGGATGGTGGCGCGGGAGGCGAGGGATCTACATCCATCGCGCTATGTTTAGCGCACTAGCGCTGACAAGAACACGTACCTTTTTATTTCTCCCTTCCAGTAAGGTTGGTTGTCCGATCGTTCGAAGTAGCAGCCGTTACAGCCAGCAGCACCAATACAGCAGCACCAAACAGCCACCAGCAGCGAGCCAGGTGTGAGATCACTCCACACAGCGATACGACTCGCTGACACTGATGGCTTCTTCTTTTTCCTCGTTTGTGTCTCGTCCACTGCTGTAGCACAATCCAGCCAGCAGCCAAATCGGCTTACGCACCAGCTGGCAGTCACGATGCGAAACAGTTGCACAAAGGAACGACCTTGAACCCGGATTTATTTCACTCGACCAGGCAAACAATGCCAACACTTGTTCACACGTCTTTTGTTTTATACTCTATCGGACCGATCACCAAACACGTCCAGTACTGATGCGTGTTCGGCACAGAATGATATATTATTATTTAGTTTGATTAATAGATATACTGGCTTTTTAACGGCCTTAGTTAAATAACGAGGATTTTCTGCTGATAAAATATATCTGAATGGTGAAGTCAAATTATAAAATAAATTCGTGTGAATTCAACTTTTTCGCGACTTGGCCGAATAGGAGCCCCGAGTGGCCAATAAAGAAACGATATGGCCAAAATAAGAGCCTAGAGAAGGTTTTTGGTTGGAAAATATATAAACAAAATGACATAATTTTACTATTTAAACTCAATGTTAGTGAAAAATACAGGCGAGTTCATCCGATTTCCACGTTGAACTGATTCAATTACATATTTTTCGAAGGAAGCAGGCCAAATACCTCTCATCAATAACATACTATGGCCAAAACCGGTGCTTTTACCCTCTTAGAAGTTTTCTGAACTACGACGAAATTTTAAAAGAGGGCTTATGTAAAATGATATTGATGATCAAAAACATTTTTAGAGCTAGAACGGTTTGTTTGATCCGTGTGACGTCTTCAAAATTGTAATTGCTAGTTATGTCCTTCAAAAAAACAACATACGCTGTGAAAATATAAATTTTTAACGAAAACAGTTGTGAATAAAAATTTTATATCTCGAAAGGCTCATCCAAAAAAATTGTTTTCAATAAAATCTTGATAAGGTTGACTTACTGGTTACTAACTAATAGGTTAACTACTAGTTACTAATCGTGAAGAAATAAAAAAATAAAAGTTAAAATTCTTAGACAAAAAATTTTCACAGACAGCAAGGTTTAATTGATAGGTTCGACGTCTTCAGCAAAGTTGTAAATACCACTTTTATCGTTCCAGAATAAATATACAACACGAAAAAATGTTTAAAAAAAATTGTTATAAATTCAATATCTGCACAATCCCATATAATGAAAATCTGCTTTTTTAAGAAAACTGCACAATATTAGCTAATCATTAAAAAAATTTTTGACACTAGAGAAATTAAATTTTCAGAGGAAAGTTTGTTTTCTCAGATTTATTTTACAGCGTACGTATCTTGAAGCCAACTAAAACTCCATCTACTAAAACAAATTATCCATCATTCAGAAAAACACGAATGTTACATAGACAAATAATTCGTTCAGATGTCTGCTGCCTATCAAACAAACACTCTACCGAACGAAAATCGGAATTGCCGGTATCAGATACCAGCAAATACAATATTTACTTGGTCCCATTTTCGACAAGGTCGCCTCTGTGCGATATTATGATAGCAATAATATAGTCATTTTCAGGTCAACGACCAACCTTTCAACAGTTAAGCATAGCAAGGTGTTAGTCTATCGATTTTCAATTCAGTTTACTCATCACTCATGAAGCATCGTCATTCCTATTTGTTTTCCCTTTTCGATGTTTCCCTAGTAAATATAAACGAAAAGCTGGTAAGCATTCCAACCTAGCAACATGTACCATTCGTATTCCTAATGCCAGACGTAAATCGATTCTGGTTCAATGGAAATATCAATCACTCGCTTTTGCTAGCTTGCTACCCACCGCCCCTTAACAATCAATGACTTTATGAATAAACCAAAATGACAATTTCATATTCGATGTTTATGACCTTATTTGGACAGCGTTAGAATATTACGCGCCTTTCACCGTCATACCACAAAAAGACGTAACGCTTAAGTTCCACATCAACAGACAGGAAAATTACGTGAGCAAAAATAGTACATTTCCGCGTTTCAGATTTCAAGCGCTCAAGGATCACGATGTTACGGTTTGGTGCATCTGGAAAGTGTGCCATCAATGGTATAAATACTAAAAGAATAAGGAGTCTTAATCACAGTTCGGCAGCAACTTCTCTACGCACATCAAATCGTGTTCCATCTAGCATCAAACATGAAGGTATAGTCTGGGTCAGTTTAAAATTTTCCGGTTGAACTAATTCGTTTTGCTTTTCATCCAGGTTTTCATCGCACTGATCGCTTTCGGGCTAGCCGTTGCTGCCCAGGGCTCGTATGTGGACTCTTGGAACGGTTGGAATGGATGGAATAACGGTTGGAATAAGGGTTGGAACAACGGCTGGAGCAACGGTTGGAATGGATGGAACAACGGCTGGAACAGCTGGGACGATCATAGCTCCGTTGCATGGCCCGCATATGGCCACTCGTGGCCAACTTATGGCAAAGCATGGAATGGATGGTATGCCCCGAAAACTACCGTTGTCCAAGCTAACGTGGCCAAAGTTGATCCCTGGGGACTAGCGTGGGGTTCGTACGGACATGGTTACAATAACTACCTGGGAGGTGTTCCGACCGCCAAATATGTTGCAGTCAACCCAGGATCTGTACATGTTGCCCCACTCGTTGGTCATGCAGTCAGTCAAAAACTGATTGTGGCCTAAGGCAAAGATTTACGGACAACACTCACTTACTGATTGGCTGAATAAAGATGACTATTTTATGTTTTAAATTTTTCCCTTTTTATATGATGGAAAGTTTCAATTTATGATCTAATGTCTCAAAACAAATGATGAAAACAAATTCTACTCACGCATAGAGAACACTCGGTTTCTCCCACCACTCGAGGATCTGCTGTCTGGAGATGGTGTTCTGCAATGATGGAAGTCGGCATTTATTACCCTACTCATATAAACAAGCAAATTTACCATCGTTTGATATTCACGCCTGCGACTGGTTGCTGTCTGCTGCTGCACTCCGAATAGTCACTTGTCAAGTAAAAACAAACCACTTGATAAAACAGCCGATAAACACTGACCGGGGATCGCAAGTACACACACTTTGCAATGCTAATCTCGCTTTTAATCGGACGAGAGACAGTAGAAATAATTTTTCTTTCACAACTTTTCCGTCCCAACTGACAGTTATTATAAAAAATTGATTCAACCAAGCGGCTGCTGGCGCTTTAGCGGCTTTAACTTGACAAACGGCTACTGCGATTACTGTGGGCCGCCGCCGCTGCTGGTTGCGGTTCATATTCCAATCGGGCTGAGTTTGTGCAGTGTTATTTGATAAATTGATATGTTAAAATGTTAGAACTAATTGCAATTAATTTGCAAAACGAGCGTTAAATGAAACTTAATACCCACCTCGTGGGTTCAGGTAATGTTTGGTGGGCATAGCTTCCCATATGATTATACCTATAGGACGGAAGAGGTAAAGTAAATACTGAGAAATACAGGCATGGAAAATCATATTTTCATTAGTTTCCAGCATCAATCGATCAGAAGTTTTTCTGTAGCTTTGTCTATGTGAGCAATTGAGAGCTGCACTATTTATTGTATGCTTGTTCCCGTTGACAATAAATTGAAACTCTATAACTTGAGGATAACAGCACAAGGAAGTGCTGTGATGCTAAACATTCGTACAGACGGTGTTTCTATGGACGGATTTAAGTGTTAAGTAAAAGGAGACTGTTGCGTACACCAATATGTAATATATAGTTCGAAAGGCCTCGATGTAATGAGAAAAAGTTTTTGAGGACCAAAACTACGACGAAATTGCTTGGGGTTTAGGAGAGATGAAATAAGTGCCTTCTGAAAAACACATAACATCTCAAAATTCAAATCGCTAAAAAAATTGGCTCGTAAACTTGTTCATGATAATATCAAGTCATTACATGGAATCTGTATTTAAAAAAGACTGACATTTACTCTTAATCAGCATAAGTATTCCATATTTGGAATAGAAACAAGTAAACATTACAAGTACATTACAAGTAAACACACGCTACCAGACAACGTTCAACTAACTTTTAGCAGTGGTCAAACGACCGAAAGCGATCGCATCAGATCCGGAAAAACCATTAACATGTTCGGACATGTCTCTATGACGGTGCTTCTCACACAGGCGTGAAATCCAATATCTAGCGCGGTGGGATCACCTTCCAATTACCAATGCTGTCCGCCGGTTACCTTTGTTGATTCGTCCGCTATGGAAGATGCTACAGTACTCAGACAGATAATGAAGGTTTACTTTCTGCATGCAAGCTTTTATACCTGACTACTGAGAGTTATACTTCTGGTGGGCGAGCAAAACAAAAAATCATTTACAAAGCCAAATTTTTGATCGACTGATGCCACCAACTCGATAATCTGATAAAAAAAAACTGAAAGGTTAAAATTCTGACCACTGTTTTCATGGGTGCATTGCTAGATTTTCAATTTGCGCCCCTCACTTCCTAGTAGACGTAGCCCTTTGTTAAAAATTCGCACAATAAGAAGGTACATACAATCAGGTTTGATTGTATTTGCATTCCTTAACCCTAAAGCAGCGGGATATGCACATAGCAGATTGCTACCTAAGCAATCGAAGCCCTCAGTTTCAGATGCGTTTGGCAGTACGGACGAGGGAAATTTTTTCTAAGCCTAAAGTCACACCTTCTATTCCCGTTCATTTTCGCATTCTCAAAAAACTACATACATTGCCCGCTTTACTAAACTTAAAATGTAAGTCATATGACAAAAATAAAATTAGTTCGTAAAGTACATAACACTGTGCTACAAATGAAAAAAAAAAAATCAAGAACTTCTGGAGTGACCTAGTGTAGGTTATAGGGCATGTTGAGAGTAACATTCGCTCATACTAGAAATTTTCCAAACACCCCCAAAATCTGAAGTTATGGTCAAAAACCGTTTTTTAGACCTCTGCGCGTATAATATTTTTTAACTCAGTCATTTATCAACCGATTTTCAATATTTTAGCAGTTTTAGAAAGAAGACAAATAGAGCTTTCAAAATATATACAGGTTTGTTCTAATGTCAATATAACATGTTGAGTTATTTGAGATTATATATAATTTTTTAGACTTTTTCACGTAATTTTTCAATTTATTTTAAATTTTTCGTCTATTTTTGTGAGAAACATACCAAAAATACACTATAATTTAAAAATTATATTCAATTCCGAATCAAATGAAAGTAGTTTTGTGGAAATCGGTTGATATTTGGCTAAGTTATATATTTTTTAAGAAAACCAGAATTTTTGGCTTCTATCGCACAATTATTTCACGGTGCTACAAATGATGAAAAAATGTAAGAACTTTTGATGTGACTTAGTGTGGGTTGTAGCTTTAGTTCTAAATCGCTGTAGCACAGTGTAATAGGTAAACGGTTTCTTTTAGTCCCCTCCGGAGAAATTAGAATGTTCTCTTCGTTTTCATCCAACTGGAGAATGTCCAAATACTACCCAACATAGGAAATTCGAGTTCGGAGGATGCCCAGACACCAGGAATCGACCGCAGAAGCCATTTTGAATTCCAAGATGGCAACTTTCGAGTGCTGAATCAACCCCAAACGCTGTTTCAAAATGCAAAACGGCGACTTCTGTTTTTTGATAAAATTGCGCAGAATAGTCAAAAACCATGCCATACGAGTACTTTCGGCACCTGATTGATGTCAAGAGGTCAAAAATTAACACCAAATGCTATTTTGAAAACCAAGATGATGACTTCCGGCTTCTGAAAAACTAACTTAAATAGCCAAAAAATTTCGAATATGGATGTTTCTAGAAACGGGATGATGCCCAGAAACGGGTAATCAACTGCAGACGATTTCACAATCCAAGATGGCGATTGCGTTTTTATGACGATCAATCACATTTTGAAATCCAAGTTGCCAAACTCCGATTTGTGAAAAACAACCTAACTTTGTTAAAAATCATCCAACGGGGTTTTCCGAAACCGGGATTTCGATTCATGGGAAACAGCCAAATACGATTGTGGAACATTCGTTATTTCCAGAACCAGAATGAAACCCAGAAGCCGAGAATCGACCCCAGAGGCCATTTTGAAATCCTTTATGGTGACTTCCGGTTCTAGGATAAGAGACCAAAATGGCCAAATTCAAGTATTTCCGGATTCGAGAGCGAATTTTCTCTGTCAGACTTTCGAAAGACCTGTACTCAAAATATTGTTACATTCGTTGAATATTGTTTGTTACAGATAACCAGTATCCATTTGCTGCCTTCTACATTTATTTTCAATTTGGCTCCGGTAGCGACAACCATGCCATACCAATCAGGCAAGAGCCGTGGTGACTCGTGCTGTGTGAAGGAGTTGTTGCGTTTTTGGGCTGTGTTTCGCTAGTCCATAGGCGCTTTATCACCCGCAAGGCTCCTTCGATCTGGTCAAGCCATCGTGCACGCTGCGCCCTTCTATTTCTGGTGCCAGTAGGGTTGCTGAAAAGAAGTGATTTCACAGGGTTGTCGTTCGGCATTCTCACGACGTGACCAGTCCACCGCAATCTATTGACTTTCGCCAGGTGTGCAATGGGGTTCTCTCCAAGCTGCGTGTGCAGCTAGTGGTTCATGAGCCGTCGCCATTCTCCGTTGTCCGTCTGTACTCCAAGAGCGTTAAGGTCCTCCGTGAGAAGCGTTTTTGTCTCTATTCCGTAGAGGAATACCGGTCCTATCAGGGTTTTGTACAGCGTCAACTTCGTGTGTCGTCGTACTCGACTCGATCGAAGTGTCTCCCGGAGTGAAAAGTAGACGCGATTTTCAGCCTGGATGCGTCTCTGGATCTATTTGCTTGTGTCATTGTCGGTGGTCACCAGAGAACCAAAATGTTCTTCTTGGAGCCTCTAGTTCGTTTTCGACGCATTTATTTGCAGTCCGGTTCATCCGGCTTCAGCTTCCAGTTGGGCGTAAGTTTCCTCCGCCGTCGCAAAGTTACATGTTATGATGTCAAAGGCATCCTGCGAAGCCCAGAAGCTGAACAGACCTTGTGAAAATCGTGCCTCTCGTGTCGATGCCCGTCCACCGGATCACACCCTCAAAGGCAAAGTTAAACAGCCGTTGTCGTGCATGAGCTGTACTCGCGACATTTCTGTAAGATCTGTCACTTTTTAAGAACTGGTTAGTGGTGGACCGGGCTCCCATGAAACCAGCTTAGTACTGGCCCACGAACCTCCTCGTCAAAGGTGATAGACGACGGAACAGGATCTGTGAGAGTATTTTGTAGGCAGTATTGATTAGCGAGATACCGCGGAAGTTGCGGCACTACAGCTTGTCGCCCTTCTTGTAGATGGGGCAGATGACTCCCTCCATCCAGTTCAGGCAGTTTTCCCTCTTCTCAAATCCTGAAAATGACCCCTTGCAGCGCCTCTCTCCCATGTTTAAAGAGCTCACTCGGCAGTCCGTCTTTGCTTGCAGCTTTATTCTTCAGCTTCCCGATCTCTCAAAGAACTTCACGAACATCGAGGGCTGGTACTCGGTCATCTGCTGCTGATGCTCCTAGGTCAGTTCCTGCCCTGCTTCTGTTTACTATATCGCCATCTAGATGTCCATCGAAGTAATCCATCCATCTGTGGACCACCTCGTTGGCACCCGTTAGAAGGTTCTCATCCGCGTCGTTGCACATGTCGGCTTGCGGCACATAACCTCTGTGAGACTGATTTATCTTCTCATTGACATTCCGCGTATCACTGGGACGGTACAGCTGTTCCATATTTACGATCTCCATGCTGGCGCTTCTTTCATCTGAGAATCGTGGTCATGTCGTTCCGTGCCCGTTTGTATTTGTCCTTGGTCTTTCTTGTTGCCCAGCTATATCGCCCAAGCCCGATACTCCTCATTCACCGCTGCATCACACTCCCCGTCATGCCAGTTGTTTCTACCATTCGATGCTTCCGCTCCTAGTGTCGCCGATGTGGTCTCCACGATAACTGTGCGAATGCTTCACAAGCCGTCCTCGAGAGGTGATGCGCTTAGCCCCTTCGTTGTGGGTAGGACCGCTTCGAGCTGTTGCGTGTAATCATTTGCAGTCTGGGGGGTCCCGGAGCTGCTTGATGGTGAAACACGGGGTTCGCAAAGATACCGCAACTAGGTAGTGGTCTGAGCCTATATCCGACCCGGCCGTCGATGAGAACATGGTAAATTTTGTTTGCTGTACGTTGGTCAGGTGATCTCCAGGCGGTTTTGTGGATGTCCATTCGGACAAAGAAGGTACTTCGGACTTCCAGTTCTCGGGAAGCTGCGAAGTTGACGCATTGCTGGTCGCTGTCGTTCGTCACGGTGTGCAGGCTGTGCATATCTTCCCTACCGATCTGAGCGTTCATGTCCCCGATGACGATCTTGACGTATCACGCGGGGCTATCGTAGAGTATCTTTCCCTAAATCGGGTAGAACGCTTCTTTCCCTAAATCGGGTCTTCCTTTGTGAGGGCAGTGCCCATTGAGGATAGTGTAGTTGTAAACCCGGCCTTTTATTCTCAACAAACACAACCTGTCGCCGATCGCCTGCCTATAAAGCCGCCGCTTTGATAGTATCGTGCCCTGCGGCCACAAATTCTTCGTACCTTCTCTCCTTTCCGGCAAAGCTGCTAAAGCCCAACGATGTCGAAGTGGCGGGGTTCTACATGATCCAGCAGCATCCGGTCGCCACTCGGGACGAACAGCGATCTACAGTTCTATGTATCGAGCTTACAATCGTCGTCCTTATTTCGTCGCCCAGGTCGTTACCGATTCAATTCTTGATTGTTCGTAATATCCTAATTTTTCGGCATGCTGCCTTACTAGGGCTGTGGATGCTTAGTCTCGTGGTGGAGCTGCCGTCTTGGGTGTAACTGGTAAGACACCGCGTTTCATGATTCAACCGTCCCCTCCGGATTAGATGCAGTTTTAGCCGCCCCTAACATGGAATCCTCCTAGGAGAACAGCTCTCCCTTTCCTGTTAGCATACGACCAAGTTTCCACCAGTTCACCGATCTTTCCTTGGTTGCTCGTATCCCAGTCGGTACTACGTGGAGGTAGGAATAGGAGTTGCTGGGCATTCTGTTTTGGACCACACTGGTGTACTGGTGGTACCCATTGCCCAGACGTTTAACAACCCGGTAGCAGGGGAAAAAAGTTCTAACAGTAGTGCAGAAAGCAACTTACGAATGGCGATAGACAGTGATACAAGCCAGACTGGCTCCCTTGATTTTGTTCTTTTTAATTCTTGTAGCAGCTGCTGTTACTACAATCTGTCCTATTCCAAATCCTATCAACAATCTAATCAAACGGTTCTTTAGGGTGTCACCAAATGATTGAACCTTAATTAGTATTTTACAGAGTATTTTAACTCCGCCTACAATAGGGCACCTTCCACTGTACCTACTGCGTTAGGAAGGCTCTGACGCAACGGACCTATAGTTCCCTAGCTTCTTGTGGGTTTCACATGGACATTACAAACAACATAAACAACTTCAACAAAAATAGTTAACAAAAGACGGAGGAAGTGGTCGAACAAACACTTCTTGATTAGAAGATGGAAGCAGGGTTTAACCTTGATGGTGATCCGCTACAAGAATGCTTATTTACCCTCTTCATAATACTCGATTCCCCAACGAAGACAGACGCGGACGCACCTTCTAGTTTGCCTGCTTCCCGTAGCGTCTCTCCAACGCGCAAGAAGGCAGGTACGCGGCATACCTGAAAGAAGACCACTCAAGGGATGAAGCCAGAATGCTCGCCCTCCGATTCTCTCAGCTTGTTAGGCCTAAGTTCAGGAGATGCCAATTCAAGCACGGCTTGGCTTGCGCCGACAACGAAATGGTTGTGTGGCTGGAGAAGACCATCTCAGATTTAACGCTCTGGAAGGAAGCACAACTGCGTGTTTTTAACATGGATAACCTGCCGAAAGCGATCCTGCTCGCAGGTTATTTTTCGAATAGCGTGGACACATCTAACGAGAAGATACTCAGAATCAGAACGACGGTATCGCTAGCAAGGTAGCAGGGAAAACCGCCGAACTTTTTCTAGAGAACGATGGAGAAAACTCCAAGAACCTCACTGCCTCAACCATCTTCAGCTCGCAAACCTAGGTCCCAGAAACCACCTTCCGTTGCTGGCCATGTGTCTGTTCTGTTGCTCATCGCTTACAGTAGGCGAAAGCTAGCCGGCGCCGGAGTAAAGGCTACCCAAACCAGCAGTTCTGCTGATGGCAATCATCTGATAGGTACTGAATGCTCTAATCCAACCGCAGGCGGATCCAATACGTTAATTGCTCCTCCAGCGTCCTTAGCAGAAGATTTACCAAAGAGCAAATAACCGTTGCTCTGGCCCAGGAGCCATGGATCAACACGAATTGCTCAATAACCGAGAGGCTAGGCAGGGCTAAAAGCATATTCAACTGAGGTGAATACAGAGCGTCACTTACCAAGTACAACGCTGAGCTACTCAAGTAGTATTTCTTCCAGAATATTTACCTGCAAAAATCCTCACAGAAATTGCAAGAAAATTAAAGTATATCATTTCCGAAAATCTTTTCGACTCAATGCCTATTTTTTATTCCTGTAATATTTACTCTGCTCTCTACTCTACTAACCTACCTTCACTACCACTCAGCTAGTCAATCTCAGCTTTTAAATCTCTTTTGCAATCATTGGAGCTCTTATGATATCTATAATGTTGACTGTTGAAAGAAAAAGTATTATTTAATTTTTTCCTCTAACCAATGCATTCGATTTTCTGCAACCGCTAGCGACCTAGTTTTTATATGTAGACAGCTTAACCCTCTAGTGCCCAGTGCCACCTTTTGATGAGCTTCAGTCAAACCTCCGAAAACTTCAATGAATACTTAAAAATTGTTTATAATGATTCATAGTGATTTTACCGAAGCCCGTCTAGCAATAAACTTGGGTTAAGCATTTAAAATTGCCACTCTGCGCTCTGCCCTTTTTTGTTTGTATTTAATATGCACTGATGAAAACATTATGGGTATTCATGTCGAGCTCGTTAACAAATACCCAGCCGAAAAAATACTCACCTCCATTGACGAGTAATGGAAGATACACAGTTTACGGCTGGGTATTCGTATACGAGCTTGATGTGAAGACCCCTATTGTCTAGGTTAAGCTTATTTCACCTTAGTACTTACAACTTCTTCAGCCTTGGTTAAGCTATTCTCTTTCACCCGAATTTTAGGTTCTTTACGTGCTGTTAAATTTCTTGTATTGATATTGTTGTTATTGTTTCGCCCAATGCACAGTGGTACAGAACGACAATTTAGGCGGACATGGGGTTTTCGACGCGATTTTGTGATTTTACAGCAATACTTTCTATGGAGAAGTTGCTTCTTATATATAGGTCTATATATACACTTGAATGAAAACTAGGGTGGTCCTTAAAATTGCAAAATATAATAACTAAAATTCTTATTTGTGAAAAAAATGTTGAACTATCTT
Organism: Wyeomyia smithii; assembly: GCF_029784165.1. Classification (NCBI taxonomy): domain Eukaryota; kingdom Metazoa; phylum Arthropoda; class Insecta; order Diptera; family Culicidae; genus Wyeomyia; species Wyeomyia smithii. The sequence continues at coordinate 28,147,820 of NC_073696.1, read as the reverse complement.
TGGCAAAGTTGTAGATCACTTGATACTAAGCAATTTTGTAGAAGATTACTTTTTTGTAGCTCTTGAATTGACTGAATTAGAGGAAAAACAGTTTTTTGGCTTTATTATTTTTATTTCAAATTTCTTAGTAAAGTTGAGTTCAGACAACTTTTAGAACTTTGATAGACGCAACTTTTGGTTGCTATACTTCGAAGATATCTTTTACGGGTGAAGAGTTATAAATGTTTTAATTTTTGAAATTCGTTTTTTTCAAAAGTTGATATCTCTGGATGGGGCAAATGAAAACAATATCTTCTGGTTTCATTTGGAAGAGCAATTCGTGTACTTTATCATATGAAAAAAATGGAGATATACTTTTTCTTGAAATTTAATAAAACTAATTTGAATCTGCTAACTTTTGTCAAAAAGTAAAATTTGTTCATTTATAGTTTATTTATTTGGTAAAACTACTGTACATATTTTTCGGTAAAGTTATAGAGAAGCTTAGTCAAGATAACTTCGCACATAAAACCACGTATATCTCTCAAATTGACTGATAGAATGTAACTTTGCCTGATGGATCAACGATTTTTCATATATAAACTTATTTTTAACTCTATACACTAGATGCGTGTTGAACTTGTAATTATATATTCATTTTAAAAGTTACAGTTTTGAAAACTAAAAACATTGATCACTGGCGTAGCGTGGTGGGGCGGAGGAGGCGGTATGAGGTGACATCCATTCGAATATTTTCATGCGTGTCACTTCTAGAAGTGTGACATCCGCAAAAATAATAATCAATTACCATGCTTCAGAGGTGACACTCACGAAAATTATATACATTTTCTCCTATTGGTTGTAATATAATTTTTATTGCGACTTAGGGGGGTGACACCCAAAATTTTATGCCCCGGGTGTCACCTAGTCACGCTACGCCACTGACACTGATGTAACTTATAAAGTGAAGATATGGTGCAAAGTTCAATATGTAATATGTAAAGGTTGCCATTGGCGACAGAATGGAAGTTTTAAAAACTAAACAGAAATAGCTGGGAATTTTTTTTTGTTTGCCTGGAGAGCATTATGCAGAAGTGCCACTGCGACAAATACTTGTCTTTTGTATCTGAGAAATTGGTTGCAAGTATAGAACAAAATATATATTTATATATGAAAAATCGTGAATCCAACAAGCAAAGTTACGCTCTATCAGTCAATTTGAGAGATATAGGTGGTTTTATGTGCGAAGTTATCTTGACTAAGCTTCTCTATAACTTTACCGAAAAATATGTACAGTAGTTTTACCAAAAAAAAATAAACTATAAATGAAAAAATTTTACTTTTTCGACAAAAGTTAGCAGATTCAAATTAGTTTTATTAAATTTCAAGAAAAAGTATAACTCCAATTTTTTCATTTGATAAAGAACACGAACTGCTCTTCCAAATGAAACCAGAAGATATTGTTTTCATTTGCCCCATTCAGAGATATCAACTTTTGAAAAAAAAACGTATTTCAAAAATTAAAACATTTATAGCTCTTCACCCGTAAAAGATATCTTCGAAGTTTAGCAACCAAAAGTTGCGTCTTTTAAAGTTCTAAAAGTTGTCTGAACTCAACTTTACTAAGAAATTTGAAATAAAAATAATAGAGCAAAAAAACTGTTTTTTTAGAGCCACCCTAAGCAGAATTCCTCTAATTCAGTCAATTCAAGAGCTACAAAAAGTAATCTTTTACAAAATTGTATCAAGTGATCTACAACTTTGCCAAAGATAGTTCAACATTTTTTTCACAAATAAGAATTTTAGTTATTATATTTTGCAGTTTTAAGGACCACCCTAGTTTTTATTCAAGTGTATATATAGACCTATATATAAGAAGCAACTTCTCCATAGAAAGTATTGCTGTAAAATCACAAAATCGCGTCGAAACCCCCATGTCCGCCTAAATTGTCGTTCTGTACCACTGTGCAATGAAATCACATTTTTTATTAGCAGTCTTCTCAATGTATTACAAACTAATCAACAAATTAGTAGGAACCGTCCATAATTACCAGGTACCTGCCTGATTTAGGTTCAGAAACTTCTGCGAAACGGTGTGACCCGGCAGTGGAGCAATGTGGATAGATCCGGGAGTGATGGCGATGTACTTGGCCGCGGGTTGATGGTGCTTGAGGCTGGCACTATCATAGTGATTGTATGCATGTCCATAACTTGGCTGGTGGTGTTGATAAACGGCAGCATGATGCAGGTTGTTATTGTCACTCCATAGATTAGAGTTTACTCCAAGATTGTTGTTGTTGTTGTTGTTGATGTATTCGGTGTTGCCACTCCATGGATTCGAGAGGGCTACATTGTTGCTGTAGTCGACCACGGCTGGCTGCTGCTCGGTATGATAACTTGACAAGGCAACAACAGAGTTGCTGTTTGGCCATTGTGTGTCATATCGGTTTACGTTGGTGAACGAAGTTGCACAGTGTGGGTGATTGACCTGAACCGCTACGCTGGATGGAGTGCTTTCGATGGTGTTGTGGTCCTGAAACTGCTGGCTCTGGTACTGAACGTTACTGGTATAACTTTCATGCGGATGATGATCGTGAGTGCCAGCTTGTTCTTCATTGATTGGTTGCTGTGGATCGACGATCGGTTGCCAGGTGTTCTGTTCAGTCCAAGGAGCATGAAAGTCCTGCTGACCTTCACTCGGGGGCTGCAAAACGGTAGAAGGTTCTTGCACCTCAGCATCCGCAGCGGCTAGTGCCACCAAAGAGAATATTATGAAACACACCTACAAGTTCACCAATGTTGATATTAGCTAATATTTTCTATAACATCACAAAATTAAATAAACACCTTCATAATGCCGTGACTGAATTTAGGCAAACCACCGAAAAAACCACTCCGCACCGAACACCTGAAAGATCAACCGAACTATAGTTGAGGATACCTGACGGTGTCAACTTTTATATGAAGTGCACGTTTGATAAACCGTTTCTTCAGAGTCAGTCACTCCGAAGAGTAAGCACCAATATCAAACCTGACATCTCTGACCAAAATAAGATAACTCTCTTTCTAAACGACGAAAAAATGAATCGAACCGTTAAAGGTCTTCGGTCAAAGTTTATCTCTTTGGTTGGCAATTTTCCTCCGCCATCCGGACCAGGGGGTGGTCCATTGAAATAGGGGACGATAATCAGACGCCGTGCTGAATTTTAATGCTGCCAATCTGCAGCAGTTGCAGTTGAGCGACCGCCTAAAGTAGCTGGTGTAAATGAATTTTCATCACTTTATTTTTCACAAATTGTGGGGCACATGCCTTCTATTATTGGCACTCGAGGTTAGCCCCCTCGCGCTCTCAAATGAAAGTTTGTTGTGTTTTAGCATTGAAAAGCTGTGAATTTTTATTGCTCTGCAAAATGCTCAAGACCGAGTGATTCATTTAACGTTGAGATCCATTCACATGCACGTGCACTTTCGGTGCAGCATTTATTTATTAACCGTATCATTAGTAGTATAGGACTTGATTGATCTATAACGTTCATTTGACAGCTGTGCTGCTACGCCTAGATTGAGTTATGCCTAATCATAACCGTGTGCGCGATGAGGGAGGAAGGGATTGGGGTTTCGAAAGAAGCATAGAGGTTCTAATGATGAAGTTGGGTGGACCTGCAAACGTACAAGCCAGTGTAATAAAATGCTCAGCATTAAGAAAATAATAACAGATAAAAGTTAGGTTAACACAAAGTTATTTCTGGCAGTCGTTTATACAATTTATAGCCCCTCATTACATTAACAGTAAGACATTTTGAAACCATTTGAGTTTACTGAAAGTAGTAAAAATAATAGCCTCAATACCCTAGGGCAGCGGTTCTCAGCCTCTTTTTGTCCGCGTTCCCCTTGCGATATTTTCAAATCAATTGTAGGTACCCCTGGTTTGGTTTGTTCTCGCAACGTGAGAGAGAGTAGTGGTAGATCTTGTTATGGAGGGTTTATTTCTGGTTTCAAATTCAACTGTGGTTTGTTTGATTGCTACAGTCATGTTTTGAGAGCAATATTGTAGTTTTACAAAGAAAAATTGCTTTGTCCGCTATTACCGATTTTTTTTCGCGTAACCCCTGAAGGTATTTGTGTACCCCTAAGGGAACGCGTACCCCAGGTTCTGAACCGCTGTCCCAAGGTAAAAATAACATCAGATCATTAGGGCATAGCAAATAATATGATTAGACTGGTGTTGAACGGGATTTTTAAGTTTAAAATTGTCCGCAACTATTTACAGGAAAGCATCGAAAATTCAATGGCGTTGACAGTTATAAAATTTAAAACAATACAAACACGATGAGAAAAACTTCGAAATTTGCAAGAATAAATATGATGTTTTGATTGATTTGCCACACTTCATCAATTTCCGCTTGACTGGGAGTTTGGTGGTCCTTTTTGCCTTTCTCCTAGAATGTATAGCAATCATTGCAAAAACTATAGGTATGAAAGTGTTCCAAAGGGCCGAATGTCGTATATCACTCGACTTAGTTCGACGAGCTGAGCATTTTCTGTATGTATGTATGTATGTGTGTATGTGTGTATGTGTGTGCGTGTGTGTATGTGCAACTTTTTTTTCTCGGTCACTATTCTCAGAGATGGCTGGACCGATTTCCGTGAAATTGATTGCAAATGACAGGTCTAGTTACCTCATAGGTTGCTATTGAATTTCATTGTAATCGGATTGTTAGTTTAGAGTTTATGTATCAAAATGTAAAAATCACGAAAAATCAATATCTCAAAAACTACACAACTACACTGTCAAATGAACGGGCTATTTCCAGAACCTTTAACTTATGAATTTCTTAATGATTAAACATATGGTTCAAAAGTTATGTAAAGAAATGCTTTCCAGATGCTGAAATGTTTTCCAAAGACTGCTTGAACTCACTCACTTTTCTCAGAAATGATTAGACCGGTTTTCACGAAATTAATTGCGCATAAAACCCTATTTAATTACATTGTTATCGGACTTTACCTTTGCCCGTAATATATCAAATTGTAAAAATCACGAAACTTAATTACCACAGAAGCTACACAACCGATCTGAACATAGTTGGATTCAAATGACCAAATAAACTTGTCTTTAAAACCCTCAACCAATGAACTTCATAATGTTTAAACATGTGGTTTAAAAGTTATGGAAAGAAACGTAGCCCGGAGACTGTTTAAAACTATAGCAATGATTAAAATATGTGGTCTCAACATTTTTCAACTATCAAGTTGTAGATTAGAAAGAATTTGACCATTTTAGGCTGTATTCCGGCAACCAATGAAGTAGTCAGGGAGACTACGGGTTCAAGTCCCGTCTGAATGCAATATATTTTTCCAAATCGAGTATATCGGCTTTCCAGTCATCTGCTTATCAAAACGAAAATTTATTTTCGTTTTGATAAGCAGATGACTGGAAAGCCGATATACTCAATTTTACTAAAGCAATTATTAGTCGTAAGTTGTTGAAATTTTCCAAATCTGTATCATATTTTCAGTTCACATATTTTTCGCTTCCCCGGCTACATACACTGTCTGCCTTTAATGAACTTGAATGTTAACGAGTAAAAACCGTTGTAAAATATAGAAACTAGTTCGAAAAAATTTAGCCCTACGGAGCACCTTCCGTTGTTGTGTCGCACTCGCAGGCATGACTCAGACTGGCTTTGGTCTCGATCACATAGGTCTATTAGCGTCAGCTGACTCTCCTATATGTGATGAGATATTCCTCTCAGTCGCATAAACAACGCCTGCACAGCAGTATGTGTAGTTAAGGGTGAGCAATAGAATAAGTCGGCAGTGGATTTTTCGCGTGATGTATTTGAAACATATTTATTTCATGGTATTTGCATGTGTTATGGTTTGTTGTATTGTTAGGTTTTGAATGTTCGTTATAATTGTGCTTTAAAGTGAAAAATAAATCCAGCAGAAGTTTTCAAAATGAATTTTTTTTAAATTGGAGCGTTGTTGGATTCTATTTTAACAAATAATAAGTTGGAATGAGAAAGGCTGAGTCTCACCGCTAGGTGGATTAATTTGGGTTTTTTTGATAACATCAATTTTTTCGCTTGTACCATTTTAATACATCCCGGGCGTAGTGGCAGCTAGCTTGATCGGGCCAGAACTTCACGGGGCCTTCATGTGATTGGATGAACGGCAAAACTATTTCCGGAGAACACTTCTCCTTGTAAACTTGTCCATTCATAGTTGCTCCAGTGATGACAACATTTGTCTTCTTTTCGCCGCTACAGATGGCTTGCCAAATCATGAACTTGCGGGTCCATTTTGCCGTATGTTTCATCGTCCATCCAAATACAACCGTTTTCCTCTGTCAGGACTTGCTCGGGTTTTGTCAACTAGGCTCTGTTTCAGCGTCCTGTTGGGTTGTTTGCTGGCATGATACGACAGTAATCCTTCACGCGTACAGATTCGACGAACTGTACTATGCGCTGCATTGAATCTTTTCGCCAAATCACGGAGGGAGACCCCAGGATTATTCCGGACTGCCCTGATGACCTTCACTCTTAGTTTCCGGTCCAATGTTCCACTTATACGTTTGGTTTGTTTAGCGCGATCTACCGTCAAAGTATCCCGGTAACGTTTGAGCACGGTATTCACAGTCAATTTCGGTAGTTTGAGAGCCTTGGCGATCATTCCTCCTGACCATGTTGGGTTTTCAACGCAGGTGTGCACATTTTATTCTCATGTCTCGCGTTCCATCGTGGATAATTTTTCAACGCGTGTACCAACCCTGACGAAATTTTCACCACTAAATCAACAAACCTTCTAGATCAAAACGCTGTCATTAGTTTTTCGGTATGACAACTAGAGGCGCTGCAGTAAATTAAAGGGAACGACCAAACACTAAGTGAAACAAATCTTATCACCACCGCAGCACCAACATCGGACAGGCTACCACGATCTCTACCAGCCACCATGTAAAGGGTTTTTCAATAAGAGCGCTACAGAAGTATTTTTTTTTTCAATAAAACACAAACGGTCCTGGATATCAAATGAAATTCTTAATTAAAGAACATTTGATGCCATCATGTATGGAACTCGATTTCATTTGCATGGCCACCACGGGCACACTTGCAGAAGTCCAGACGCTGAACTCAATTTTCGACGGTTTTCAAGCATAAATCGACCGATACTGCTAAAATTTCACGTTCGCTCTTCATACAAAGTTCATCAATCGTCGCTGGCTTGTTGACATGTTGTTTTTTGTCTCACTGGCACGGGAACATTTCGTACTGTGCCTGTGAATTCAAATTTTTCCATTAGACGCTCAATTGTTGGTCTGCCCTGACAAAAGTGACGACCATAAATCGACTCGTTGTTGGATCGTGTATCTTTGTAGAAAAACCATGCTCGCGCATCATATGCCATAATTTATTTCTCTCAACTTAAACGTACGCTGCTCTGAAGTAAATGAACAAAAGGTGCGCCCACAAGTTGAATTCTTGGAATTCGTCGCAGGGTAAGCATTGTGGAGCGTCCCCCTCGAAAACAACATTGGTATTCGCCAACAAAGGTTTCCTAAAACGGCCTCAGTCGATGGATTTCTGTACATTTCATACATTCATACACACAAAAGTTGGATGGTGCGAAACCAGTACAAAATCGTGCGTTTTTAGCGCAATTGTTGATGTGGTTAGGAACCAGTACAATGATTGCGTGTTGGGCATAACGCAATTAATGCTCTAGTGTTTTTTGAATGTATTTGTCACCTCCAAACTACTACACCTAAACAGTTTCAGCTGGTATCAAGCAGCTTTACAAAGCGAGCGAGAAGCAAAACCTTTCTCCTCCTTTCTGCTTGAGAACGAGACATATGCTACGCTTCTCAAGTCTTTTGCACACACGCTTTCCCCTGAGTAGCAGCAAGCACGCATCGACAGTATGAGTGAGACTAACAACAAGTGAGACTAACAGCGAATTTCATTATTCTACTGTGTGCGGGCAAAACTGCCGAAGAATAATAAAACGTCATCGCCATTTAAGACGCAAGTAAGAAAAAGATGCCAGATAATTGTTTACGAACTTAGCACGTGCGGTGGTGGGTTGAAGCTGACAAATTTTACAGTGCGCTTCAGGCAGCACGGCAGGTCAAAACTGGGTCAAAATCGAGCGAATAAAGAAGGGTTTTGACAGCAGTAAGTGTGCTTCCAGGTCAAAACGAGGTGAGCTGGTGGAACAAAGAAATTCGCTATAACAGTCGCAACCCGAACCGAAAAAGAAGCGAAAGAGCAACCTGCAAATTATATGTGCCGTATCTAGTCTCGTCGCACGTACATGGAAAATCTACGAGCAAGAGAGAAAAAGCAGTCACTAATACACTCGATGTGAGAAATAAAGTGTCGGTATATGATACATACTCTGATTTCAATCTATGTCAATGTATTCGCAGTACAACTGTTGCGTTATGCGTTTCACACATTTATTGTGCGATTTCTGTGCAACATTTGTGCGAATCGGGAAGACACAATGATTGTACAAGACTTCAACTTTTGCGTGTACATTTTTGAACAAAGTATTGAGACGAGTTATGTTTCGATGGTTACTTCAGTTCAGGCATTTTTTGTAGATCGGGCATATGAGACCCTCCAACCACTTCGAGGGTAATTCTTCATCAGCTCACACTTTCAGCATGATCCGATACAGCTGTTCGCTCCCGACCTCGGAAAGCTCGGCGGAAATGCCGTTCTTCCGAGCTGCTTCGCAGTTCTTCAGCTTTTCAACTGCTTTCTTCACATCGTCCATGGTTGGTGAATCCACAGCATGTCCATCATTCTCAATGTCAACCCTGATTCCGTTAATTATTTTGTAGAAGCTCCTCGCATCGTGCCTGGAGAAGCAGCCCTTTGCCTCCGAAAGAACACGCTTCCTATGCTGATGTTTCTTCCGGCGATGGAGTCTCTTTTCAGCGGCTTTAGCTGCTCGATATCTTCCTAAACTGTGACGTGCAGATACAAATTTCATTGCATTATCGCATAAATATATCATGGTTAGAACGCGTACGAGAGCCGCAATGAAATAATTATATAACTAAAGACTTTGATGAATAATAATTTAGGTAGTCCCACGTGAACCATGCGGTCGTGTCTAGGTCACCATCCTCCTACTTTTTTGGTTAGTCATAAGTCATGATAAGTGGGAGCCCTTTATGTGAGGGGCAGGATGCCATGCATGTCCTGCCTCCCTCCCCTCTTCTCCTCCTCCTAAATACGGCTATGTTGTGTCAAACGCTCAAAAATTAAAAAAAAAAACATCAGATAGACATATGAATCAAAATATACAAAAATAATTATAGTGTTCAATTTTTGCGAATGTTGAAAATATCGTGGAAAATATACCGTAATGCATCAAATTTCGAACACTTAAGCTATGATGTAACTTCTTGCCGAAATAATCAACGAAAAATAATTTTTTTCGACGATCTCAAAGGTTTACCATGTTGGTTAATTTATTTTTGTTGCAATCAAGTGGTATTTATAAAGATTCAAACAAGTTTTGTTTATTAAATTAACGAGAATTCAAACCTAGGTTTTGATTCAAATTCCGAACACTTCCATGTAATTACTAAGACATAGATAGGCAAACCGTCCCAACACTGACTGTCACTTTTTTCAACGCCTGCTGGTTCCCTGGAAATGGCCCCACAGTGAAGAGCTATACATGACAGGGTAAAGGACATTCCGAGGAACGAAATGGTATATAATAATCATACTTTTGATTACTCTAGCTATAATAATGTGGTTTTCATTCTAAAGTGTTCGAAGTTTGAGACTGTTCTAAGTTTGAGTCAAAACGGTAGCTACCAAGTGTAATTTAAAATTATCCTAAAACTCATGCATCATTATGAAACATTCATCTATTAAAAACCCACAAACGCGAACCCAATCAAGTTTAAATGACTCGCCCACAAACTCGAATCTGCAAAATATTGAATTCAACATTTTAGTCGAAAATATTGAAATTGAACATTTAGCCCCTACCCAAGTAATTCTTATGAAACAAAAATCACGAGGTGAAAACAGCCAGAGAACTGGAGTTTCCCTTGTAAACTATTAAATCCATTTTAACCGCAGTGAGGTTGACAACTTAAAATTTTTTGAAAAAGCACATGCTTTATATAATGTGCGTGTAAAATGGGAAATTTATAGAAAGTTTGGCGGAGGTGAAAAGCATATCACTCAATGCCGTACTTGTCAACGATACGGCCATGGATCGAATTTCTGTAACATGGACCCAAAATGCCTTTATTGTGGAAACTCTCACAAAAAGGACTGATGTCCTGTGAAAGAGAGTAAAAAAATACGGTGCGCCAATTGTAACAGCAACCATATGTTAAATTTTTACGAATGCCCCATCCGTTTAGCCATTGTTAAGGCAAGGCAAGGTGAACAAAATTCAGTTTCCCAATCAAAACAAACTTCAAAACATAACAAGCCCCGCTGTACCAGCAAATTTTTCTACTCCTTTGCATACCCGTTTAACATATGCACAGGTAACAGGTAGTTCGAACATTAGTTCACCTAATGTTGGTAGTTCGAAAATGACCGTTAATATGGGGGGTAAACAAAAACCGGTAGAAAATAAAAATATAGCTATTACTATTATTATTGCTATTACCCAAGTAACAATTCTATAGCTACTTGGTTTTCTAACGGTTTTATCACAGCAATGAATATTACCAACGGTTTTATGGCGGTTAAACCCGCTGCCAAAAATAGCAAGTCGTAATGAACACTGATAGCTATCAATAAAACTCTAATAAAACTTACAATAAAACCGGCAAGAGTCAATGCGATTTTGCTTCATTGGTTTTATTATTACTATCTATTGCCTCATAAAACCACTCCAGCTTGCTGTCATATAACATAGAAATCAGTTTTATTGCGGTCATTCAAATGCCCAGTTTTAACCTGTCAAAATTGTAAACAAATATATGCAGGCAATGATACACATACATGTGTGACAAAAGTGGCTTAGTTGGTTTAATGTGATGCAGAATTCTGTCGCAGTCTCCGTAAGATGTGTGTAAAATGCTTTAGAGCATCTTGCAGCGCATTTGTGAACATTGATGACGTAGAACTTCAAAATTCTAATAAAGTAACGCGGCAAACTTAGAGCTTTTCGGTAGTTTTTTTTTTAATTTTATTGCCAGTTTGTCTTGTTTTGGTTGAAAATAATTTCCTATGTCGTTAACTTATGCGTCCTTTAAAATAAGGTAGGGGCAAGACACTATTGATATATTTCGAAATATATTCAATATTCAATTAAACTAAGTATGTATCGTTGCATTTTTCGTGCACCTCTTGATTTTTATCAAAGCTCGTTGGTTCCTCAATCTCGTCGGTGTGATGTCAGAATTTCATAAAAATAAAGTTGTCTAGGCCCCAGGGATTTACCATATTTTTCTCTAATAATACAGGCATCCAATCTTTGCCGCACCTTACAACATATATATCATTGAACTAGGCTTATTGCGGCTACGATTGATACCAACTAATTACCAACCGCGCCATATTGATATTTTTGAAACTTTTTATGATCTTGAAACAAAATCGAATCGTCGTCTGACTAACAAATAAATTGAATATCCAAAGTTGATTTTGATCTATCTCTGTATTGAAGAACACGGCTAGATTTTTTTTTCTGAAAAACTGAGCTGAAACAATCCAATTCATTTTTGCTAACAATGAGATCATTTTTGTTATTTTTTGTTGTTTGTGCAGGAACGGCACAACAAATCAACTTATTACGGTTGCTGTCAAGCAATGAAAATTGGACTTATTGTGGCAAGTAGCAGAGCGCAATAATGCAACCAAACTTATTGCGCTCTTAAGGAGGTAATGCCAGCTGCTTATAGTATGCGGTACTCTTTCCATGTGGTTCTAAAGCAGTTTTATTGCAATTCTTATAATTGCTTTAATAAGCTTGGCAAGGGTGGGCCACCTGGCTGTAAAGCAAACTTATAGCGGTTATTAGAAGGTTCTGATAGTATTTCTGGTTTTGCGAAATTGGTCATGAAAACCGCTAAAAGAATGCAATACGACTTAAATTGTTACTTGGGCAGCTAATATTGCTACCGAAAATATTTTTTCTAATGTCAACTGCTTGGGGCCTATTACGGCAGGCAAACTTTCTTTTCTGCAACAGGTAATGTTCGATTTTATGAATGCCATGTTACAGGCAAAATCCATGTTTGAAGCTATTCAAATTGGAACGAATTTTACGATTCAAATTGTTTCTAATTTAAAATTTAGCAATGATTTTAAATAAAACAATTAAAATATTAAATTGGAATGCTCGCTCATTGAAGGCCAATGAGAATGTGCACATTGCAATTATTACTGAAACATTTTTGAAACCTAACATCAAATTAAAACATGATCCCAATTACGTGGTTCATAGATATGAGAGGATTCAGCGTTCCGGCGGTGGAGTTGCAATTATTATTCATCGCCGAATCAAACATCGTGCTCTTCACCATCTTGAGACGAAAGTTATTGAAACTTTGGGAATTGAAGTTCAAACTGAACTTGGGATTTTATTTATTACCGCAACATATTTACCATTCCAATGCACACGCGAGCACAAAAATTATTTTAAAGGTGATTTACAAAAACTCACCAGAAACCGTTCAAAATTTTTCATAGTTGGCGATTTTAACGCTAAACATTGATCATGGAATAACTCTCAGCGTAATTCCAAAAGCAAAATTTTATTCAACGATTGTTCTTCAGGATACTATTCTATTTTGTCTCCGAATAGTCCTACAAGTTTTTCTTCTGTAAGGAATCCATCAACAATTGATTTGGTGATAACAGATCAAAGTCATGTATGTAGTGATTTGATCACACATGCTGATTTTGATTCTGATCATCTTACAATAACTTTTTCTATATCACATGAATCAGTTTTAAACCCTATAAGCTCTGTTTTTATTTATAACAAGGCTAATTGGGAAAGATACAGTACTCATATTGAGAGAAATTTCAATAATGAGCTTGAATTGCAAAACGAAGTGAATATTGATTCCGCTTTGGAAGCATTGAAATGTGCAATTATTGATGCCAGAACTTATTCTGTTCCAAAGGCTCAAGTGAAATTTGATACACCAATAATTGACGAAAATCTTCAACTTCTAATTCGTTTGCAAAATGTCCGCAGACGTCAATATCAACGTTCTCGTGACCCTGTGTTTAAAACTATTTATAAAGATTTACAGAAAGAGATTATACATAGATTTACTCTTCTGAGAAATCAAAATTTTGAGACTAAAGTTGAAAAATTGAAACCATATTCAAAACCCTTTTGGAAGCTATCGAAGATTCTTAAGAAACCTTCTAAGCCTATTCTAGTTTTAAAATATGGTGGACGTTTTCTTGTATCCAATGAACAAAAGGCTCAAAGACTTGCTCAGCAGTTTGAGAGTGTTCATAATTCAAATTTGAATTTTGTGAGTCCAATTGAAAATGAAGTCACACGTCAAGTTTGCAGAGTTTGCAGAAATATTTGAAACTAACTTGAACGAGATGAAATCATTTATTAAAAATTTGAAAAATATGAAAGCACCTGGTGACGATGGAATCTTTAACATAAAAATTTTCAATTGCTACTTCAAAATTGCCTATTTTCCCAAATCATGGCAAAATGCAAAAAATACTTCAATTTAAAGCCGGATAAGAATCCAGCTTAAGTTTTTAGTTATCGACAAATCAGTTTGCTTTTTTCAATAAGTAAACTGTTTGAGAGAATTATTCTTAACAGAATGATGTCACACATCAACGAAAATTCAATTTTTGCAAATGAACAGTTTGGATTTCGCCATGGGCATTCCACAACTCATCAATTGCTCAGAGTTACTAATATGATACGAGCTAACAAATCTGAAGGTTATTCCACTGGAGCTGCTCTTTTAGACATAGGAAAAGCATTCGACAGTGTTTGGCATGAAGGTTTGATTGCGAAATTGCAAACTTTTAAATTTCCAATTTTCCAAATCAAAATTTCAAAAAATTATCTTACTGATCGAACTCTGCAGGTTGTCTATCAGAATTCAAAATCTGATAGATTTCCTGTCAGAGCAGGTGTGCCTCAAGGTTCAGTATTGGGTCCAGTCCTGTACAACATATTCACTTCAGATCTTCCTAATTTGCCTCCAGGATGCACAAAGTCATTGTTCTGCGATGACACAAACATTTCCGTGAAAGGAAAAGGTCTTCGTGTCATATGCAGTCGGTTGCAGAAAAGTTTAGATATTTTTTCTTCCTACTTGCAAAAGTGGAAAATCTCTCCCAATGCTTCTAAAACTCAAATGATAATTTTTCCGCATAAGCCTAGGGCTTCTTTCCTCAAGCCAAACAATAATCACGTTGTCAAGATGAATGGGGATATTTTAAGTTGGTCTGACAAGGTTAAGTACTTGGGACTAATTTACGATAAAAAACTTATTTTCAAAGAGCACATTGAGAGTACACAAGCCAAGTGCATCAAATATACGAGATGTTTATATCCTCTCATTAACAGGAATTCTAAACTTTGTTTAAAGAACAAACTTTTGATTTAGAAACAAATTTTTAGACCAGCAATGCTTTATGCTGTACCGATCTGGTCAAGTTGCTGTTCAACAAGGAAGAAAACGCTCCAAAGGATTCAGAATAAAATTCGGAAAATGATTTTGAAGCGTCCTCCTTGGTTTGGTACACTAGAATTACATAGACTTACTGGTGTTGAACCATCAAACAAAATGTCAAACAAAATCCTCAATCCTGAATCGCTACGATTAGTATTTTTTATAGCCAATATGTTAGCAATTAAGATAGTTTTGAGTTTACATCCCCTTTTTTGTCAAGTAGGTTTAAATCCCTACGAATGATAAGTCCTAATTGCGAAAGTAAACAAATCCTAACAATTAAAATTACAAATTTCTAACAGTGTTGAGAAGTCACCATTTGTGATTGGACACACATACTCATTATTTACTAATATTTATCCTAAATACTTAAGCTGCTAACAAATCCCCCCCTTTAAAAAAAATTCATAATTGTAGCATCATGTTCTCGGCAAAGCGTAAGCGAAAGCTTTTGACGTACCGAAATGCAGCGAAAGTTATTTCAAAATTATATAAAATTCATACGAAAAACAAATTATAACTAAAGCTGAGACCTGTAACAACAAAAATAATTATGTTAAATTTTTTTAAAATTGAGCATGACATTATGTATTAATGAAATATCAGACAACAGAATAAAGCTTATAATGATGACTTGAACGAAAATTGTGCTGTTTTCTAACAGTTTTACCTATCTGTCACAGAAAACCAATCATCAACATGCGCGGATGGTTAAATTACTATATCTATAATTTAATATGGCTCAATTACTATGAGGCTTTCCGTCAGGCGTCAAGACATATGACCGTAAATTGCCATTCGCTTGGGTACTGATCACTAACAGCGCCGCACTGCTGCCGCAACTGCCTGCCTGTGTTTACCAAAGTGGGAAGTTTCGCGCGCGTTGTCGAATTTCAACTTCGAAAGGAGTTCGAGGTTCGATACACACCACACAAAGGGACAAGTGTGTGTATGGAAGAAGCTGACCTTGATACAGTTATTGGCTTTGGTTGCCCAAGCATCGGGAACTAGCAAAACCATTCTGACGGTTGTTCTACGGAAAACGTACCTACAGCAAGTCCGGTTTGCAATTCTCCTATCAACAGTGTGGCGTTTCTGTAGGCAGCAGCAAGCACAGAACGGTTCCGCTTGATACCGACAGAATGATTGAAAAAATTCGCTCCAGTTCTAGTAAGTTCTACCTCAACTTGTTCCGCGGTAAGTTAAATTCTTTGAGTCATGCAATGCCAGGAAGCCAACAAAACAAGTTTTGTCCTTTTATGGTGGTTGAATCTAAAGTGATTGTGGGATTCTGAATCGCGCATGAGAATATTTTGGACTCTAGTTTATGCACAAGTACAATCTAAAAATTTGATTACGTTGAAATGATAACAATAATAATATAATAAACAACTAGATTGATTACCGAGGTCTCCATCAAATTGATGGTGACGCGACGGAATAATACTCTTGAGCAATACATTTTATGGTGCTCGGTTGTTTATAAACTCGATTTCTAAAAAAAATTCTTTCATTGCATGCCCATTTGTTTCAAGCTTTGCAATCGAACTACACTGATTAACAATTTCGCAAATAAATTGTCATTGCAGAAGTATAATAAAACATTAATTATCAACAATGGCACAACCCTCATACGAGAACAGTTTTATTTTATTCCAATGTGTCAATACCTATGTTCTCAATTTTACACAAAAAAAAACAGCAACAATTCGTTGCACCACAAGCCGTCCCGTTAGAATTCCGTCGAACCCCGGCAATCACTGGTATGTGACATTGATCTTGACGATATCGCATGGGCATGAATTATATGCGCAGTGCACGCTACTCTATGCTGAACCCACTCGGCGTACCTATTATGCCGGATCGCATAAACCAGCCTCCAACCATGATCGGCTTTGTGTCGTGTTTTGCCCCGCGATTGGCGGTGCGCACTTAGTCGCGCTTGTTTATGGAACTCGCCTACGGACCACGCGCGCCCGCTCCCATCGCCGTCGACTTTCGTGGTTTTCATTTTCAAGCTTTGCTTTCCGCATGCTTCATATTCGCGTCCACACAGCGTCACTGCTACCGATGGACCCTAGGTTCGTATCGGCAATCAGGCCTGCAGTCGAGGCACACAGATCAGCATGGGTGGCGCCGGCCAAACGCGTGCATGCTGCTGCACAGGAAGGCTCGTGAGGTCGGTGAATGATGATTAATTACCTCAACGGGTAACCGAAACCGGTGCTAAAATGTAAACAAAATTGAAGAAATGATTCAAAGCTGGTGCGGTTCGTTGACAAATTTTGCACCATGAAGCTGAGTTTATTACAGTGGCTAAGGAGAGATCACAAATCGGTGTAAATTGGTGTCATTAAACTGATTGAGGTAAAAATTACCATCAAACACTTTAAGGGATTGGTGGTGTTGTTGTTATTTGGAACCGTTCCAATTTAGAGCACCGTACAGACAGACCGCTCACAGGAGATACAAGTAATTGCAATTACCAGCCGTCAGTAGCGAAATGGAGCAATCAGTGAAGAATTCCAGTAGGGATGATCAAGTTAACGTTTTCTCTGCGAGTTGAACCAGAAACCGCATTAACTTATCTTTATAAAATCAGAGAGAGAAAACAAAAAAATGTTTCAAAACAGTTCGATGAATTCAATGGAACCCCTCTATTTATCAATCTAATGATCGAAAGGTATTATTTTCGCATATCGCATTCATTACTCCCAGGTGCCTCAACCGGAAAGACAGACCGCCAAGAACATTGCGCAGGTTGTCCGAAATGGCGCAAAATTACGGGCGCCCATGCGCTCACATGCTGTTTACGTGTGGCGATACAATTTTCCGTATATTTCGTCATTCCCAGCACAGCAAGGGCTGGATTCACGAGTCTGGTGCCTGTCAGCACTAGCTTGGGTAAACAACGTTGTCTGCCTTACTTTATTTATCCCCAATTGGATCGATTGTGGGTGGGTTTTGTATCATACCCACAGGCAAATATGCGGAGCATGTGCTAAAACGAATTTATTTCCAGTTCAATATCACAATTTGAGTCAAGCAAAAGGGCGGCTTTGGGTCTTAGGCAACAATATGCTTCTGGTTGACGGTGTGTCCAACCAGTGGTGCGACATGAACCGCTCCGGGATTGGCCGCGATGTACTTGGCGACCGGAACAGCCTCCTGGTACTTGTTGTGTCCGTATCCGTACGAACCCCACGGGAGTCCCCAGGGGGCGGCAACTTTTGCGACGTTGGCTTGAACCAATGTGGCTTTGGGGCCGTACCATCCGTTCCATCCGTGGTTGTCGTACAAGGAAGCCGCTGGCCAGGAGTGTTCGTAAGCTGGCCAACCGTGCGAACTGTGATCTTCCCAACTGTTGTCCCAGCCATTCCAACCGTTCCACGAATTCCAGCCATGGGAACTAACGGGCCATGCCGCTGGAACATATGAAGCGTGGGCGGCGATAGCCAAGGTGGCGACAAGAAGAGCGATGAAAACCTGTTGAATCGATTATTATTTGAGTGGTAAAGTGCGTTTGGTAATTTTAAAACTAACCTTCATTTTCACGGATGGTTAAACTTTGGAGAGACTCAATCCGATGCGACACTGAACTGATGGCAGTGGACTGTGCTAAATGAGGTATAGAACGATGATATTTATATGATTTGCAACGAGTAAACAATTTTCATAACAAATGTGTGTAGCGACCCTGAGATCCACTTACTTCCTTTTTCAATTTAATTAAAGCAATATGACATGAGTTACCTAAAATACTAAGTGACTCATTACAGCTTTCGAGGTAACATTATAAAGTTGCTTCAGCAAAACATCAAAAACTGATAGGTGTGGTGTTTCTTAACAAAATGTTACATACATTGTGTAAGAATAACCAATATTGCTTAAAGGATTATGAAATAATTCATAGAAACCAAAACCAAGCATACTAGGTAGAGGCTTATGAATTTAACACCTTAATCAAGAAACTAATATTTTGAAATTTAAAGAAAAAAAAACTTTGATGTGAACAACAATAAGTCTGGGGCTTTTTTTCTGTGTTGCGGCATTTGACTTTCTCCTATTTTCAGGTTATATCTGAAGAACCTAATCTAATCTTATTTTTAAATATGATCGACATATCCTCTGTATGTCGAAAACCTCCCAACCTACAGAAGTATTCCAATAGTTATCTATAAAGAAAGCTATAAAGAAAACACATAACATAACAGTACAAAATTGTCAAAACCACGCTGCTAACAATCAAAAATTAAAAAGAGGATGCTCAAATTGAAAATAAGTTAAAAAAATTAACAGGGCATCAACAGAAGGAAAATTCGATGTAATATTGCAAAAGTGAAAATACCTTAGAAGAAATTGAGGATCATCAAATCCTTTATCAATTCTCATAACTAGGCAAAGTTGTCGGTTGGCTTTATTGATAATCGAGGCATAATGTTGCCTAAACTTAAGTTTAGTTTAAGTATAACACCAAGATCAGTGACGTCACGGCGCCTCAAGTTCCTCGCAGCCATGTGGTAATCATAAACCAGAAGATGTATCAAAGTTGATCACGGAACATTTAGGGAAAATACTACAAGGTAGACAGCCCTAGGGTTGTATGAAATGGTGACGTGGGACTAAACACTGTAATTAGAAGGATTTTTAGTTACAAAGGTTGCAGAATCTGCAGACAGCAACGATTCGTTTGTTCTGTGGTTTAAGTATTTTTTTATACGCAGCCTCCCTATAAATTTTCTTTCAGAAATATATTGAACAACACTCGAAAGAACTTCGATTACACTTAACGATATTGTGGATTCATTGAGCAAGGCACAAGCTTGTCGTTGTTATTGTAGAAGCACCAATAATTTCTCGCAATGCGTCTGAATTAGAATTAACACTATTTCCTCATAAACCAAACCCAACAATACCTACGTTATCATAATACAGATACCGCTCAGCTTCTGAGACGTGCAGACGTTCTTTCGATTGCGCTTATCACAAGTCAAGCATCTATTACAGAAATTTTTCCGATTGTACCGTGCCGCGTCGCGTGTTACGTGTTTCCGCGATGAGGCGAGAGAATACTATTAAAATCGACTACTCGCAGTTTACCGTTAAACCCACTATTGAAAACTTTACGGCTTCTGTCGTACCGTGCTCGAATTGAAAAGAGAAGATATCAAACGACTTCAGTGCCATAGAGGTGAGGCATGTGCATTTGTCAGGGTCAGCGACTTAACGCTCGCACAAAAAATTGTAGATGAGCACGACGGAAAACATGAAGTGGAATGTGAGGGGAAGAAAATTAGGCTTCGTATTACATTGGAAGATGGTAGTGTCGAAGTGAGAGTTCATGACCTTCCTGAAGACGTGTCAGAAGAAAGGGTTGTCCATTTCCTTAAAGGCTATGGTGAAGTGATCTCGATTGGCGAGTTATCATGGGGCGCGAGTGACGAATGTGAAGGGATACCGCTCGGTGTATGGTCTGCCCGTATGCTAGTTAAGCGAAATATCGACTCATGGAGTACAATCGACGGAGAACAAGCGTTCATTACGTACAAAGGTCAAACACCATCATGCCGACATTGCAAAGAACAAGCGCACACTGGCATATCATGCGTCCAGAACAAAAAGTTACTATTCCAGAAGAGCTACGCAAACGTGACTAAGCAAACTGGACAGCCCGGCAGGTCAGTGACCGGTCATCAACCCAAAAAATCAGCTGGTGTGAAGCAACAAGATAGAAAACCTGTCGGTCAAAAACCTTTTGCTCCACCACCGTTATCATCTGATGCGTTTCCCGAACTACCAAAATCTTCGAGCCAGAGTGAATCCTCGGGCCCGAAAACACAAACGAGTACCCAACCTGGAGCAAATGTTATGTCCACACGCTCGCAGACGAAAGTGTCCAACGTGCAAACGTCTCTCCTAACACCATTGCAACCTGTCGTGGGTTCGGATACCATCTTCAAAAAGCCGGAAAACGCGCTGCGATTGCAGAGCAAAATCAACAACGGGAACGAAACAGATGAGTCCTCCACTTCTACAAGTAGTAGACGAAGCCGAACCAAACCGATTGGTAAAAAGCCCCGTCGGGAAGACGATGACGATGGTATGGAGGCAGAATACATTCTTTAAATGGCTCTCACGTCGTACAACATCGCATCTATAAACATCGCTACAATTACGAACCCCACGAAGCAGAACGCGCTCCGAACCTTCATCAACAGCCATAGCCTCGACATCGTGTGCCTACAAGAAGTAGAGAACGAACAGCTCTCCTTGCCGGGTTACGTCGTTTTCTTCAATATTGACCACTCGAGAAGAGGAACAGCTATTGCGCTGAAACAACACATCCAAGCCACTCACATTGAGAGAAGCTTGGATAGCCGACTGCTTGCGCTGCGAGTGCAAGATACGACGATCTGCAATGTTTACGCTCCCTCCGGCTCTACACAACGTGCCTATCGAGAGAACTTTTTCAATGAGACGCTCCCATACTACCTACGGCATCGAACCACAAATGTCATTTTGGCTGGCGATTTCAACTGCGTGCTTCGAGCAGGTGATTCGAGTAGCCCAAACTCGAGCCCCGCCCTCAAAGTAATTGTCCAACAACTGCAGCTACATGATATATGGGAAAAACTGTGTCCACGCGACCCCGGGTTTACGTACGTTTGTCGTAACGCACTCTCGCGCCTTGATCGGATTTACGTGAGCACCGGTCTACAGGATCATCTACGGACAGCACATGCTCACGTTTGCTCATTCACCGATCATAAAGCATTAACACTTCGACTATGTCTCCCGAATCTCGGTCAAGAACATGGTCGCGGTTTTTGGTCTCTCCGACCACACCTTCTGACCGACGAAAACGTTGCGGAATTTCAATACAAATGGCAATATTGGACCCGACAACGAAGAAACTATGGTTCTTGGATCGAATGGTGGCTCACGTTTGTCAAACCAAAAATAAAAAGCTTTTTTAAATGGAAATCGCGGACTGCATTTGATGAATTCCATAGAGAGCATCAACACCTATACGGTGCACTCCGACAAGCGTACGACGATTACTACCAGCATCCCGAATTACTATCTACCATCAATCGACTAAAAGGAGAAATGCTAGCTCTCCAACGAAGGTTTTCCTACACGTTTATGCGGATCAATGAAACGCACGTGGCAGGAGAACCCTTATCTATATACCAGCTAGGGGAGAGGCGAAGGAAGAAAACCGTCATCACACAGGTGCAGACAGAGCAAGGCGAACTAATAAGAGAACCACGAGAGATCGAAACACAGATGGTTGACTACTTTTCGACTCTATATTCAGAAGAGGGAGGAGAAGAGAACGAAAATGAATTTATTTGCGAGAATATTATCCCACCCAACGACCCATCGAATGAATCTTGCACGAGTGAAATCACGACTGCAGAAATCTGGTCTGCAATTAAAGCAAGCGCATCTCGGAAATCGCCCGGCTGCGATGGAATACCGAGAGAATTTTACCACCGCATGTTTGATGTCATCCACCGAGAACTGAACCTGCTGCTGAACGAAGCACTCAACGGGAATCTACCACGATCATTTGTAGAAGGTATAATAGTACTGGAAAAAAAGAGAGGAGGCGATCAAACAGCCAGGTCATACCGTCCGATCTCGCTGCTCAACAGCGATTACAAGCTCTTCTCCAGAATAATTAAAACTAGGCTGGAGCGAGTGATGGAAGAACATCGGATCTTGAGTGACGGGCAGAAATGCTCGAACTCAGAGCGTAACATATTTCAAGCCACTCTCGCTCTGAAGGATCGTATTGCGAGCCTGCGACATCGCCGTCGCGCTGGGAAACTAATCAGTTTTGATCTCGATCACGCATTTGATCGGGTCCGACACTCATTCCTTTTCGAGACCATGCGCTCGCTGGGTTTCAATCGGGATCTCATCGCTTTACTCTCGCTCATCGCTAGCCGATCCACCTCTCGGCTGCTGATCAACGGACATCTCTCTCGTTCGTTCGAAATCCAGCGCTCGGTACGACAGGGAGACCCGTTGTCCATGCACCTCTTCGTCCTGTACCTACATCCACTAGTGTGTAGACTGGAACGTGTGTGTGGAGATGATTTACTAGTGGCCTATGCAGACGACATAAGTGTGATCGTCACATCGATCAATCAGATCGACGAGATGAATGGGTTATTTACTCGCTTTGAGAATGCTGCTGGTGCAAAATTGAATCTTTCCAAGACGGTTGCCATTAATGTGGGATTTTATGAAGGAAACCAAATTGACACCCACTGGCTGCAAACAGTCGACACAGTCAAAATTCTGGGTGTGGTATTTGCAAATTCTATACGGCTGATGACGACGTTGAACTGGGACACTGCAGTAAGGAAGTTCAAGCAACTAATGTGGTTGCAGTCGCTGCGTATGCTGACGCTGCACCAGAAGGTCATAATACTCAACACATTCGGTACCTCCAGGATATGGTACCTTACATCCGTATTGCCTCCCTTATGTGTGCACATTGCGAAACTAACATCAACAATGGGTATGTTTTTATGGAGAGGCATGGTCGCACGCGTACCCATGACGCAACTGGCGCGTAGCAAAGAAAACGGTGGACTGAAACTGCAATTACCGGCGCTAAAATGTAAGTCGCTCGCATTAAACCGTCACTTACAAGAGATCGACTCCCTCCCTTTTTATAGATCCCTTCTTTTTCATGCAAATCCTCGCCCTGCAATCTCGATTGAATTCCCTGATCTCAAAATAATCCTTTCAAACTTGTCCCAACTTCCCCATCAAATCCAACAGAACCCATCCACCGATCAAATCCATCAGTACTTTATCCAACAGACTGAGGTACCAAGAGTGGAACGCAATCATTCAGCAAACAACTGGCCCCGCACGTGGCGGAATATTTCAACAAGAAAGCTAAACTCGGCGCAGTGATCACAACTCTACTTACTAGTGAATGAAAAGATAGAGCATCGCAAACTGCTTTTCACAATGCAACGTGTGGAAAATGAAAATTGCATATACTGTGACGACAACACAGCTGAAACACTCCATCACAAATTCTGCACATGTGCACGAGTCGGTCCAGCTTGGACGGTTCTTCGGCGGAGGACTACAGAAATCATGGGAGGATGGAGACGGTTCGATTTCGATGATTTAGTAAGGCCTGCTTTACCAGGAATAAACGAAAGGCGGAGAACAGAAATCCTAAAAATTTTTATAAAATATATTTGTTTTGTTAATGAATGTAATGCCGCTAGAATAGACTTAGCCGAATTGAATTTTCACCTAGATTTAGACAATTGACAAATTTTGCATTAAAAACTCAGACTAATAAACAAAATTATAACAAAAAAAAAAAAAAAAAAAAAAAAAAAAAAAAAAAAATACATGATTTCGTCTTATTTAACTCTGATCAAATTAAATTTATTACATAAATCTTATTATGGAAATAATTTCGAAGGCGTTACATAGGTCCACTCATAGGAAAACATAAGAAGATATGTTGAACAAAATTATCAACAAGTTCTAGCGAAAAATCATAACAATCGACAATTACAAGGGAGTTAAAGTTCTAAATGATTAGTTTTTGTTTTTTGTTTGACAAGTTTTTTTCATTTGCCAACAATTACATTGACTGTATTACGAAGACAGCTAATATACGTAAGAATATTATTTGTTAAGTTGGAAACAAAAATATATCATCTAACAATGTTGAAATGTGTAACAAAGATTCTGAATAGATCCTAGTGAATCGACAAAATATTCAGAAGCATTCGCTGGCTCTTAAGCTTCCATAAAGTTGTATTTTCAGAAATCTACTCTTTCGATCACGATCATTTAGTGAATAGCGAAGATAAAAAAATTCATGAGATAAACTTTTAATCACTGTCAATGCAGCTGCATTGCAGTTTTTTTATTTCACGGAAATAGAAGTCGTGTACCACTGCAGGCGACGAGAGACCAGCGGCGCTCTGCTTCACATAATATGTATATTATACTGTACGGTATTGTTGCTTTTACCAGCCTGTTTCCTTTCAAGACATCGGTTTTTATTATGCTCTGACAGCAGTTTTAGAAATTGTTCAAGTAAAAGGCTTGTTTCAAAACTTTTCGGAAGATCTTTACCTTCGAGACTTCAAATTAGTCTGAGTTCGTGGAGGCAAACTTAAATTGACATGTTGGGACGGGATAACTCTGTCAATTTTTTTTTATATTGAAACAGAGAATATCACAGGGAATGGTTGGTGTCCATTCACATCGTCTGTGCTAGGAATTTTCGCGTGTGATTGGTTCATTGTTCGCGTAAATTTCCTTGTAACTTTATATCAATTTTCACCGTTGAGCAGTAAAATAATAATGATGACTAGCGTATTGTAAAACTATTACATGTTTTATCTATCCAACAATATATTGGTTATTGTTATCCATCATGTGGTTATGCTGTTATTATCGTTTGAAATCTGACGTAACATTTGCAGTTTCGTTTCCTATTTTACAGAATGCATCCCAGTATAGAAAACAAAGACGTAGTCCCACGTCAAAAGATGATACTAAGGGACATGCATAATATTCTGTGGTCGATGCGACTGAATGCAGCTTTCAAGTCCATATAAACCGCATCAACATAAAAATTTTGATTCATACAAAAAAGCAAAATGATGTGAATTCCAGGAAGTTAGTCATCACAGATCTGCCGGGGTAAAAACCATGCTGATCAGTGGAGATGTAATTTTTCACGCAGAACTTTAAATGATTGTGAACTACGGTCTCCACCTAATTAGCACGAGCTGCCAGCAATCATAGATGAGCATCAACAGAAAGAAGAGATCACAGCAATCAAAATACCTTTTGGCTCTAGTGTTTCTTTTGTTCTTTAGAAATCTTAACCTTTAAAAACCCATCAATATTTAGCTAGCAAGAAAAGTAAGCACTTAAAGAAAAGTCTAAAATACAAATTTTTTGGCTTGTAGTCTAATGAAATGCGTTGATTGTTAGTCGCTGAACGACGACGTTTCGGTCCTTTTATGAGAACATCCTTAGGGCCTATAATGTATTGAACATTTAATGTAACTACATGTTGATTACACCCTTAACGGTTCTCCAATACAACGAGTCGAATTTATCAAGGACCTCGGAGTGCTTCTGGATGAAAAACTCACCTTTAAACAGCATATATCTTTCATCGTAGAGAAAGCTTCCAGACAACCTGGACTTATTTTCCGAATGACGCGTGATTTTAAAAATATCCACTGTTTAGTCACGCTCTACTGCTCGCTGGTTCGGTCTTCACTGAAGTACTGTTCAACGGTCTGGATCCCTCACTATAACAATGCTATCCATCGAATCGAAAAGATCCAGCGGCGGATTGTATGTACGTTATGCCCTTCGAACGTTCCCCTGTCGGCAACCTATGCGTAATACTAGGTACGAGGATCGCTGTCAGCTTCTACAGATCGACACTCTTCAACTACGTCGAGAAACAGCGCGTGCTATGCTAGTATCAGATATCCTGACAACACGAGTTTACTGCCCTGCCATTCTTCGCCAAATCAACCTGAATGCCCCCATTAGAACCTGCGAAGGATGCCAGCATTGCAATTGCCCTTTCGTCGAACCAACTACAGCTCTAATAGTGTCATCATCGGTATACAACGCGCTTTCAACAGAGTATCACAAGCCTTTGATTATCATTTATCGTTTAGTGTTATACGCTCGAAATTTTTGTTACTGTTCCGTCGACTTCTATAATAGTAGCCATTAGGACATGTTATTTTATGTCTGTTGGCAGTAGTAGTAAATAAATAAATAAATAAATTGCACTTCCATTAGGGCAACATCACACCATACCACATTCAGAAAACTACTTATTTGACATGATTATCAACAAGTTGAAAACTTTCGAGCAGATTCGGATCAGTTCGTTCCGGTGGATTTTGCACTGGTTGTTTCGATTGAAAACACTACCACAGACAAACAGACGTGCCTCTTCGTCCTTATTTGGAACGATACACTCGTGCGCCACCATGTGAGCTTATTGCCTTTTTGTCTTCGATAATGAATGTGCACCCTTGCCCCTAGCGACACTAGCGGCATTATTGCCCAGTGAGCAATTCAAAATAATCGTTATTTTTCTGGTAGATGAAATCGTCATCGAGTGGCATGTCTGTTTGTCTGTAATCATCATTTTTACATAGCCCGTAGGACTACGTCTTACCATAAGCAGCAAAAATGTACCAAATATTGCCTTTAAACTTCGCATCGAGGCGTGTATCGTAGAACAACTTAACGGGCTTTCGAACAACTTTTTTTTTTCATTAAAAAGTATTCTGACAGCAAAGCGTCTAACTACCGAGAGGATAGTACGGTGCTACAATTAAAAATAAAAGAGCAAGAACTTTTGAAGTGACACAGTGAAGGTTATAAGTTAGTCGAGTGCAAACAGGTTTGTACTAACTTCATTAAAATATGTTGAGTTATTCGAGCGTAAATCTAATTTTTTAAACTTCTACACGCAAATTTTCAACTTCACTTGTCAGTTATTTTTGTAGTACTACAAGAACACTAGCACATTATGTGCCGAACACGCATCAGTATCGGATGTGTTTGGTGATCGCTCCGATAGAAAACGCTCCGATAAAACAAAAGACGCGCGAGCAAGTGTTGGCATTGTTTGCCTGGTCGAGTGAAGGTTCAAGGTCGCCAGCCTTTGTGCAACTGTTTCGCATCGTAGCTGTTTGCTGGTGCGTGAGCCGATTTGGCTACTAAGTGATTTGTGCTACAGCAGTGGACGAGAATCTCAACACAAAGGAGGAAAAAGAAGAAGCCAACAGTTGACAGCGAGTTGTGTCGCTGTGCTGAGTGATCACACACCCGGCTCGCTGCTGGTGGCTGTTTGGAGCTGCTGTATTGGTGCTGCTGGCTGTAACGGCTGCAGCTTCGACCGTTCGGACAACCAACCCTGCTGAAAGGAGAAGTAAAGAGGTACGTGTTCTGTCGGCGCTAGTGCGCTAGATTTAGCGCGATGGATGTAGATCCCCTGTGCGATTGTATGTACCCCGTGTTATGAATTGCACCAATTGCAAGCAGCTAGGCCACACAGCCGCCTACTGCTGCAATAAGGCACGATGTTGCAAGTGTGGAGAAACTCATGCGGACGATTCTTGCAGTGTAAATGCTGAAAAATGTATTCACTGCGGGGAAAATCAGCATGAGCTCTCCACATGCCCGGTGTACATGCAGCGCAGAGATAAAATCAAGCGGTCACTTAAGGAGCGTTCAAAACGTTCTTATGCTGAGATGCTGAGGAAGACCGTGACCACTTCTACCATAACATCGAACCCCTTTGATCTGTTGTCCTCTGATGAAACCGATTCTGACGATTCATCAGCGGGAACATCTTATGCCAATCCTGGGGATTCTAGGAAGAGGAAAAATGTTTCTTCTCCTAAACTTCCCCGTAAAGGTCCTAAGATTTCCCAAAGTGTAATGAAAAGTACGAACAAACCAAACAGTGCTGCGGAAAAACCGAAGCAAACTCCTCTGGGCTTGCAAATTTAAAGTCCCAGAAGGAGTTCCCAACACTGCCAGGAACATCTAAAACCCCAGTTGTTCCTCTTGCACTCCCAGTTGATGAAACAAACTCTGGATTAGTGAAATTTTTTGACATCGTGGACTGGATTTTTGAAACTTTCAATGTACCCGATCCAATTAAAATTTTTCTTACAGCATTCCTCCCAACAGTTAGATCATTTTTGAAGCAGTTGACTGCCTAATGGCCCCTCCTTGCAGCGATTGTATCCTTCGATGCCTTATTCATCTGCGTATACGAAGGATTCTATCTCTGTCTTACAGTGGAATTGTAGAAGTATTTTACCAAAAATGGATTCATTTGAAGTTTTAATAAATAGAAACAAATTCGATGCATTTTCCCTTTGTGAAAGTTGGCTTACTTCAAATATTGATCTCAACTTCCATGATTTTAATATTATTCGCCTTGATCGAGACACCCCATATGGAGGAGTACTTTTAGGGATTAAAAAGTGCTATTCTTTCTATCGTATTAACCTCCCCTCGATTCCAGGCATCGAAGTTGTCGCATGTCAAATGACAATACAAGGTAAAGAGCTTTGTATTGCCTCAATATATATTCCTCCCAAAGCACAGGTTGGGCAACGGTTGCTCTTTGATTTAATTGAACTTCTTCCCTCGCCACGTTTGATTTTGGGAGACTTCAACTCTCATGGTGTGGCTTGGGGTTCCCCCTACAATGATAACCGCTCCTCTTTAATCTATAACCTTTGCGACGACTTCGACATGACTATTTTGAACAACGGTGAAATGACACGTATCCCGAAACCTCCAGCGCGCCCAAGCGCTTTGGATCTATCCTTATGTTCGACGTCGCTACGGTTGGATTGCACATGGAAGGTAATCCTCGATCCTCACGGTAGCGACCATTTGCCTATTCTTATTTCAATTACTAACGTTTCAACTCGCATGCGACCAATTGACATTCCATATGACCTCACACGGAATGTCGATTGGAAGTTATACGAGGAAATGATTTCAAAAACGGTCGATTCGATTCAACATCACCCACCACTTGAAGAATACAACCTCCTCGCGGGCTTAATCCTCGACGCCGCGTTGCAAGCCCAAACGAAAAAATATCCCGGCGTAACGATCAAAGAGCGGCCTCCAACTCCGTGGTGGGACAAAGAGTGCTCCGATGTCTACACGCAAAGATCCGACGCGTTTTTGGCCTTCCAGAAGGGAGGTATACCCAACGACTATATACGGTATTCGGAGCTTAATACCAAGCTTAAAAGCCTGGCTAAAGCAAAAAAAAAGCGGCTATTGGCGTCGGTTCGTGAACGAGAAGTCGAGGGAGACATTGATGAGCACTCTTTGGAACACAGCCCGAAGAATGCGGAATCGCGTAACGGTCAACGAAAGCGAGGAGTCTTCAAGTCGGTGGATATTTGATTTTGCCAGGAAAGTATGTCCGGACTCTGTTCCTGCGCAAAACTTTGTTCGCGACACGTCTCCGGGTCACGACGCAATAGAATCACCTTTTACGATGGCAGAATTTTCAGTTGCCCTCCTGTCCTGTAACAATAACGCACCTGGGTTAGATAGAATCAAATTCAACTTGTTGAAGAATCTACCCGGCAATGCCAAGAGGCGCTTGTTGAACTTGTTCAATAAGTTCCTGGAGCAAAACATTGTACCGCAGGATTGGAGGCAAGTGAAGGTGATCGCCATCCAAAAACCAGGGAAACCAGCTTCTGATCACAACTCTTATAGGCCGATTGCAATGCTATCCTGTATCCGGAAATTGATGGAAAAAATGATACTCCGTCGTTTAGACCACTGGGTCGAATCAAATGGTCTACTATCAGATACTCAATTTGGCTTCCGCCGTGCCAAAGGGACGAATGATTGTCTTGCGCTGCTTTCAACAGATATTCAGCTGGCGTATGCTCGCAAAGAACAAATGGCGTCTTCGTTCTTGGACATTAAAGGGGCTTTTGATTCCGTTTCTATTGACATTCTTTCGGGTAAACTTCACCGACAAGGGTTTTCTCCAATTTTGAACAATTTTTTGCACAATTTGCTGTTCGAAAAGCACACGCATTTTACGCACGGCGATTTGGCAACTTTTCGCATTAGCTACATGTGTCTTCCCCAGGGCTCATGTTTAAGCCCCCTTCTTTACAACTTTTATGTAAATGACATCGACAAATGTCTGGCAAATTCATGCACGATAAGACAACTTGCAGACGACAGTGTAATCTCTGTTACAGGAGCCAAAGCTGCCGATTTGCAAGGACCATTGCAAGATACCTTGGGCAATTTGTCTGCTTGGGCTTGACAGCTAGGTATCGAAGTCTCTTAGGAGAAGACTGAGATAGTAGTTTTTTCTAGGAAGCATGAACCTGCTCAGCTTCAAACACAATTAATGGGTAAAACGATTTCTCAGGTTTTGGTACACAAATATCTTGGTGTCTGGTTCGACTCTAAAGGCACCTGGGGTTGTCACGTGAGGTATCTGATGAAAAAATGTCAACAAAGAGTGAATTTTCTTCGTACAATAACCGGACAATGGTGGGGAGCCCATCCAGGAGACCTTATAAGGCTTTACCAAACAACGATATTGTCTGTTATTGAATACGGGTGTTTCTGCTTCCGCTCCGCAGCAAACACACATTTGATCAAACTGGAGCGAATACAATATCGTTGTTTGCGTATCGCCTTAGGTTGCATGCAGTCGACCCATACGATGAGTTTGGAGGTCTTAGCTGTAGTTCTACTATTGAAAAACCGCTTCTGGAGCCTGTCTTCTCGCATTCTTATCAAATGTGAGGTCTTGAACCGTCCCGTGATTGAAAATTTTGAAAGGTTAATCGAACTTAATTCTCAAACCCATTTTATGACATTGTATTTCCATCACATGTGCCAAAATATTAACCCTTCTTCGAATATTCCAAATCGTGTCGACTTATCAAATACTTCCGATCTTACTGTGTTTTTCGATACATCCATGATAGAAGAAACTCGTGGAATCCCGGATCATTTACGCGTGCAGCAGATCCCCAAAAATTTTTCCAATAAATCTCGAAACATCAACTGCAACAATATGTTCTACACTGACGGATCACTTCTTGATGGGTCCACTGGCTTCGGTATTTTCAATAACAATTTAACCGTCTCCCATAAGCTTGATAATCCTGCTTCTGTTTACGTCGCAGAATTGGCTGCAATTCGGTACACCGTAGGGATTATCGAAAAAATGCCCACGGACCTTTATTTCATCTTTACGGACAGTCTCAGTTCCATTGAGGCTCTCCGATCGATGAAAGATGTTGAGCACTCTCCGTATTTCCTGGGGAAAATACGGGAACATCTGAGTGCTTTATCCGAAAAATCGTATCAGATTACCTTAGCGTGGGTCCCTTCTCACTGCTCGATACCGGGCAATGAGAAAGCGGACTCTTTGGCTAAGGTGGGCGCAACAAACGGTGGAATTTATGAAAGACCAATTGCCTTTAATGAATTTTTCTCATTTGTACGTCAGAATTCGATCATCAGTTGGCAAAATGCTTGGACCAGAGGGGAACTAGGAAGGTGGTTACATTCCATAATCCCCAAGGTGTCGACGAACCCGTGGTTGAAGGTTATCACGACATAGAGCACGTTGTTCCTGTTCGTGATGTCTTGGCAAGCCGTGACCTATCCTACATGTCCCTTATATACGTTTTCCTGAAATCCATCCACGCCCCAGTTTAGTCCTACCCCCTTCCGCCTGCATCCAGCCTAACGACAAGAACACGTTAAGACCCCGGATCCGGAAACAGCAATCAGACCCGCACGATACTCTCAAGGCCCGAGGGAGACAACCCAATAAGCCAGTCCGTAATATCTTTGCCCAGCGGCGGAACATGTGCTTACCTATGGCAATGAAAACCATCATACAGTAAACCAGTGCTTTTAATGCAAAATATTATAGCTTTAAGTTACATTTAGTTTCAGCTCGTAGTCGGCAGCGAGGATAAAAAATTTGCTTTTTGTTATTAAGATACTTTAGAAAGTAAGCTACCAGATAAAATTGGCGCCGTTAAACATTAAATTGTATTTGTGCCGTGTCAAATAAATTATAGATGAACAAAAAAAAGAACACTAGCAGTTTGAAACTATATTCAATAACGATATAAAATAGAAGCTTATTTTTGTAGATCGGCTGATAATTCGCTGAGTAACATGTTTTTTAAAGAAATCAGAATTTTTGACTTTCATCGAACAATAATATTTGGGCTGTTTATTAAACGGTGCTACAAATGGAAGAAAATGCAACAACTACTGATGCCACCTAGTGTAGATTGTAACAAATTATAGAGCATTTGAAGTACATTTTTATAAAGATGTGTGAAAATTTGTTCTCAAATTAAAAAAAAAAGTATATTTCAATTTTCTTTGAAACTACTCATTACACGTACACCTAAGTGAAATCTATAGATTTATCTATACATTTTGAAAGCCCTATTTTGGGACCATTCATCGCCTTTGGGAACATTCATAAATGACGTATCATTCGAGCGGGGAGGGGAAGTTTGTAGTTTTGTGACGAAATGTGACGGGGGGAAGAGGGGGGGGGGGGGGTCAAGCCAAGCTACGTAGCAAATATGAAACTAAGAAAACTGCTACGATGAGGGGGGGTCAAAAAAAAGCTACGTCATTTATGGATGTTCCCTTTCCAAAACGATCTATATATAAAGAATTGTTGGAAAAATCACAGAGTTGAAAATAAACATGTGAACCATGGTCCAAAGGCGGAGTTTGGAAAAGACACGGTGACTTTACACCTTCCTGAGGCTGAGTGTTTTGTAAAAATATTTATATACAATACAATTATTCAATTCCACTATCCCCTTACCCCGTTCCATGGAATATTTGTTAAATTAAACGACTTAACTTAGACAAACAGACAGCAGTTAGACAGTCGAATGAAACGACTTAACATAAACAATTGCGCCTTGTATGGAGTGACGCCAGTTTTTGCAACCAATTGGCAGTTACGCCAAAACGTTTTCCCAATATTTCTCAAAAGTTTCAGAACAAAATGGTTTTCTTTTTGCTTGTAGTGTGTGTATCTTAGGTAAAGGAAGCTGAATCAACGAAAAAGTGCATTTTGGTCATTTTGGCTCTTACGTCAACTATGTAAACAGGGGCAGTAGAGCTACAACCTACACTTGGTCACGTCAGAAGTGCTTGCATTTTTTTCCATTTATAGCACTGTAAAATAAACAGTCCAATGATTATTGTTCGATGAGAGTAAAAATCCTGACTTTCTTGAGAAACATATAACTCATTTGCGTGGAGAAGTTTAAAAAATGAGATTTACGCTCGAATAACTCACATATTTTAATGAAGTTAGTACAAATCTGTATATATTTTGAAAACTTTATTTTTCCCCTATCCAAAACGGCTAAAACATTCAAAATCGGTTGGAGAACAAATGAGTTGAAAATAATTTTCATGCGCTGAGGTCAAATTACCGGCATTTTGACCATAACTACAAATTGTAGGGGTGTTTGGAAAATTTCTAGTATGAGCGAAAGTTGCACTCGACTAACTTACAACCTTCACTGTGTCACTTCAAAAGTTCGTGCTTTTTTATTTTTTATTGTAGCAACGAACTATCCTCTCGGTAGTTAGACGCTTTGCTGTCAGAATACTTTTTCAAGAAAAAAAAAAGTTGTTCGAAAGCCCGCGATGAATGTTTTTGCGGAGGGTCTTAAATGAAAGGTAAAAAGCTATATTTTCAAATGGTGAAGATTTTGGCGATGTCCATTTTACTAAAATAAAGTTGTTCTTTTTACACGCCGTGCGCGTCTTCATCACTACCACTGTTCCCGTGGAAAAGATGGTCTCATGTTCATGCCTAAAAGCAAACGCATACAACTATACAACAATTTTTGCTCTGAAGCACTGAAAACAACTGTTTTCGTGAACGCAGGGGCGATAATGACGGACTTTGAAAAAGTTGTATAGCTTTATGTGCTTTATATGCATCATCTCTTAGAAGTTATTTAAGACCTGCTGGCGGTGCTTCTGTTTCAGTAGCCAGATTGAAAATGAACGCGCGTCACATGTTTGAACTGCTTTAATGCATGAAAAGCATCTTGAGACTATGTTCCCCAACCAACATTTTAGTTGAGAAGAGCAAAAGTAAGCGTCAAATTTTAATTGCAATATTGGTGGTGCAGAGGACGAAGAAGCGAAAGGCAACCGGATCGGAATGTGCCTAATTTTTTTTCGGTTCATTTCTTGTGCGGCAGAAAACAGTTTTCGACTATAGAATAGACAAAGTTGATGGTGACTGCAGACTGTGAAAGTTTTTTGGCTACAAACCGAAATAAAATTTGGTTTTTGTTTATTGATTTGGGGGTAACTGTCCTTCTCAGGACAAACAAATTTTTTAATTGAAGAGTTAAAGGACTTTCTCATTTTCTCTTTCGATTATACACATAGTTGTATTGTAGGTATAGACCGGATAAACACGAGCTTGAAGAAATTTTCTCTTTTGTGATGGTAATGGCTCGAGCACTGGTGCACTGTCCTCTACAGGACAAATAGTATTGAAAATTAAAGAGTTAATTCTCTCCTTGCTATAATATATGTCGTTATTGCCAAAATGCAGAAATGCACACAAGCTAGAAGAAAAGTGGACTAATATATGGTGACTATAGCTCGAGTATTGGCACATTGTATGTCCTCTACTTTACAGGATAAAACTCAATTCATGCCATAACGAGACATGAACGATGTCAACATTTCCGTTCACCATGAGGGGTAGGGAAAAATTTTGTGCTGAATATGTCATTACAACAAGACAAAGTAATATTAAAGCGGTGATGTAATTGAAACCAATGAATTTGGCAAGTAGCAATTGAGGCATGGGCGTAGCCAGAATTTCGAATAGGGGGGGGGGGGGTCAATTTCTTCAGAATTTTAGAAGTAAAAAATTTTATTTTTTTTTACACTAAATTAAACTAAACTGTAATTTAATTAACACTAAATCTACCGTAGAAAGATAACAATAACAACGTCGTTAACAAAAAACCATCTTCTATTTATCCTCTGCAAATCGCTTCAGCGCTAATTCAGTTAATTTTCCACGATTGTTGTTAACCATCTGCCGATGAACACTCAGCAAGCAGAGAGCACTAAACCATTGTTGACCTCAGCCAGGTTTTCACCCGACGTAATGTGCTGAACGAGAGCTCAATGGTGTTGGTTTACATGGTGAAGCAAGTGCAATTTTAATTGCTTTCTCAGTCGCAGGGAAGAACGAACGGGCTTCAGCAAGCAAGTCTATAAGATCCCGGTCTTCCAAGTTCTTACCGTCTGCTCTCATGCTGTTGCAATGTTGATACCAGACTTCCATCTCTCCAACAAAATTGTCAACTTTATAAAAAATTACGAATGTTCCAGTTTTGCACTTTAACTCTTTCAACGACATGCTTATTACGTTAGCAGGATGCAGCGAGGACAACGCGTAGGCAAGTGCACTATCTTCACTGAACCGTGTTTCCAGTGAGGTTATTAGAGAATCAAGGAATTGTCACAGCTCGCTTCCAATACTCCAAGCTAGTTGGTGCAGGTGGATTTACCTGGTACTTTTGGC
Source organism: Wyeomyia smithii (assembly GCF_029784165.1). Taxonomy (NCBI): domain Eukaryota; kingdom Metazoa; phylum Arthropoda; class Insecta; order Diptera; family Culicidae; genus Wyeomyia; species Wyeomyia smithii. The sequence continues at coordinate 28,111,980 of NC_073696.1, read as the reverse complement.
GCTGCAATGTCCTTAGTGGATCAACTGAAAAACCTGTGCAATTCTACGTAACATAGGCCAAGCATTTCAATCAATTATTTTTGATCTGGCTGATACTTTACACAGATGTTTCAATGGGCTAAAAATGTCGTTTTATGCTAACGTATGCGTTGAAAAAATGGATTTTTTCGGATGGTGGTTAAAAAATTACTAAGACCGATAATTAGGTAGGAAGGTAATTATGCTAGCTTTCGTGCAGAAAAAATCTACGATCTTGAATGCGGAATTTCGGCAGTTAACCGGATCGTTCGCCATGGCGGACGAAAACATGCGTGTAGGCATGTTTTTAAATTCGTTTTTCATTCTATTTATCAATTCCTCCTCAAATTTCGCGACTAAATTGTTGGAGTAGATCTTACGCTTCAGGCTTGCCAGAAATCCTCGACGAGACGCAACTTGGGGACGTTGGGCTGGTTCACCAACTTGGGTACCACATCGACATTTAGCCGTTCCATCTCCTCAAACGATCGCCTCGAATAGTGAGCCGACTCTAGATCCGGCCAAAACACCGTGTCTTCGACTTTGTTTTTTTTTTTGGTGAACGACGTTACTTCCGGCAGGTATTTCGTACTGTAAATTCCCCCGTACTCGGCCAGTGCGGAGCGAAAGAAGAGCAGCTTCGACATCCCCTTAGTGATTACTTCTTTCGTGTGGGAAGTAAAATACAAAGTGCATTACCAGTCGTTGCCATCCAGGGTGAGACAGGTCTCGTCGTCCATTACCACCGCCACGTCGTGAATTGCCGGGAAAATCGGTTTGACGATCTTATCCTGGCGCTGCCGCTGCGTCATTGCTTGCAACTCCGAGACTAGTAAACGGGACTGCTTCCTAACATGTATGTCCATGTTCGCCAAGCACTGCCAGGTTGCACCGACCTCCAAACGCACGCAGCGATGTAGCCACTTTTCCCTCGGTCTTCCTCTTAAGATTCTTTGGAGCTTCTTGTCGCTCAGGGTCGTCGGCCGTCGGGAACCAGGCTTTCTTTCAATGCCCTGATTGTTGTCCAATAGTGCCAAGATGTTGTAGATGCCGGAACGGGCGTATCCGGTGTCCACGAATTGCCGCACGATGTCTGTTTTCGACGCGGCGTGGGTACCGTGATTTAAACGGGCAAATCAAATTTTTTCTGATGACTCATCGGTCAATATGATTGATGCTGCATGCGTAGTTTCGTCAGTGTGTGTAAAGATAAACCCATGAAAAATTGGCAGTTTTATGTCCATTTTTTAGCGCAAACGTTATTAGAGTCATGGAAAAAAAAAATAATCTGCACCAATGCCAGAAATTAGGGGGGGCACCGGCCCCCCTGCCCCCCCCTGGCTACGCCTATGAATTGAGGACGTGGTAATTTTAGTTTCCTACCCTCTTGCTTACAGTGTTGTGTTTTAATGTTTGATAACTCCTCTTCGTCCTATAAAAAATAATGATAGCATAAAATCTGTAGCCTATAGGAACAACAGTGCAAAGTTTCGGCAAAATCAAAAATGATCGATTAAAATAGTTGCCCTATATTACATGGAATTGTACATATTTTCAACTATAAAACAGGGGTTCCCAGACCTAATGCTCGGCGGAGCACTTTTTCAAGCCAAAATATTTGGCCGTGCACCTGAATTTTTTAATCAATGAGTGAATGGATCTCGGAATGCAGGTTTGTTAGCAAATTGTGATAAGTGTATCTCTAGGCTCCGCTTTAGTGAGAACGTCCTCACACTCTTCGGGGTGCTAACTGTAATACGAGTAATGTAAAGATCGGGTCCCAACCCCAGTGTGAATCTTAGTCGTATGCTACGATGAGAAGGGTATCTGTAATCATCTATTTTCCCATGTTTGGCGGCGCAGAATTGCGTCTTATTCGGAGCGGACGACTGAGCTGTGGAATGCGGTGTATCGCCAGCTACATGTATCCAAGGCGGCGGCATCCTACTACGAATAATTCAGAAGTAGGTCAAAATGAATCGAAACAATCGGCATCGACCCAGGCAAACGCAAAAAAAAAAAAACACCGATAGGAAACTGGATCATCGGAACTCAACTTTAACCGGCACGCGTGGACATCTTAGAACTGCAAAATGAGAAGGTAGAAGTTATAGCCATTCAAGAAGTGGGGGCGCTAAAGACGATTTAACGTGAGTTCCGATCCTATCGCGGGAACGACTTTTAAATACCACATCTACTAGAATGAACACGATGAAAACAGAACAAGCAGGTCATTACCCTAGTAACACACGTTGTTATAGAATAGTTGACGTTACCTACTCCATGACATCTCTATCACCAGGAAAGCGCAAAAATTCAAGGCTACTAGAACAAGTACCGGTACTTGATAGAGCGAAGTGGCAAGATACACTCGAGTACTAATACGGCAATGCGCAAATCTGTTGCTATGACAACTGTTAATCAGCGCATGCGCAGATGCGTTGTTATGCGCAGTGCAACAAGATCAACAATCGTTTTTATCAGTGGCAGTTTTTGATTAATTATAAATTGATGATTAAAAAAAACATCATTTCAAAATTAGTTGTTACTTTCACTCGAACATTAAAATTGTTTGTAACATTATTTGAACATAAAATCTATCAAAACTTGAAAAAGTTTTTAGATATACGATAGCAAAAATTGGAGTGATATTGGTTACACTGCAAGCGTTTTGTTTATCTTCTCCAGGGATACCAGATGTGCAGATTTGTCTGCAAAACGCAGATTTATATGGTCCGTGTGCAGATTTTTATTGATTCGCAGATTTTTGCAGATGTTCCATAGTTTCTGCAGAGTCTTCTTATATTTGCGCAGATTTTCTCAAAATGTGTGCAGATTTTTGCAGACTTGTGCCTGCGCGAGCGAATTTTTTTCGAATCACGAATAGATTTTTTTCAGATTTCAAGCAGATTTTTCCGGGTTTTCGAGCAGTTGCAGACATTTTTCAAAAACATCTGGCATCTCTGATCTTCTCATAGCGCAGCGCATTTCGACCCGCCTCGAAATACTACCTACGACCTTTGCCCACAAGAAAAGCACTTTACAGGTTAGTAGTATTGTTATTAGATGGCGTAATGTCTAACGAAAAGATATAGTTATTGTTTGTTGAACTCATATAATTAAAAAAAACATCTCCAAATAAATCGATGTGCGGCCCTCCGAAACCCAAGCGTTGACTCAGATTCGCCCGTCTGGCGAACGTTGAACTCTTCGAGGAAAATACGGCTTAACATTCAGCGGTTGTTAGCTGCTGAGTACATTCGGAAGGTTTACGAACGGAATGGTGGGCCGGCTCGGATGAAATCAAGAAAGCTTGGAAAAAGCTAAAAAACACAAAACAACTGAAGAAGACGGCATTCCAGCCGAACTATTCAAAATCGGGAGTGACTCTCACGGAATCACAAATGAAGGCGCTCCACCAAATATTTTGATTAGAATAAGTGTTCCTCCGAGTGAAAGACGTGAAAAAGCGACAAAATTTGGGTTTACGGCTGGTTTGTATTTTGGTCAAAAACGCCGCGGAACACTTGCCAATGCTTTTGGAAACCCCTGATAGAAAATTAAACTCGTAGAGAAATGGCATATTGTTTTTATTTTGGTACTAATCAGAGCATACAAAAAGTCCAACGAAAACCTTTCTTAATTAGCATACGATCAAAACTCTCATTAGGCATTAGGCACTAGTCAAAATTTGACAATCCCGAACAAATTTGTTAACTCAACAACTTCCACATATATGTTGTCGTTCAAATGGGGTGAGCAAAGACACTTAGGAGCTTTCTACGATTAGTCGAAGATAGGGTCCTGAAATTTAAAATAAATTTCAGACAATTCCCTAGAAGTTATGCTTTGATAACTTTTCTGTACCTCTTGTTATAATCAGTGATGGAAACGAAACGAATATGATGCAATCACAACCTCTAGAGTGCAGGAGAACATCTTGCACTGCGGAGACAACTGCCGTTACACTAAAGAGCAAATCAATAGACTATCGCACGGTGACGTCACGCACCTGAGTTTGACAGCTACTGATAACTTTGTTTACCTTCCGGTGCTGCAGTATTGTTCTTAATTACAGCAGATCATTTCAATTGTGATCGAAATGACCTTTAAATGTTGTGTTTGAGGGGCCAGTACACTAAGAACAGGTAAAAATTTAGCAGCATTTCCACAACGCGCGCGATTGATCCATTAGAAAAAAGCAAAAATTCAAAAACGTAAACAAAGTTACCATTAACTGTCAGAAAAGTGAGGTTAAAGAGATTCGGTGAGATAGTCTATACGCTCATGCTAGAAGAGAGCGACAAATGATTTTTTCTGTTGAGCTACCTGAACGCACTGCGGTGAAATCTGAAATCTCTCTCTTGCGAGACAATGGTGTGTACTTCCTCACACGTGTGGACTTCACGCACAATAATTACACTGCAGAGCTATCTGCGGTGCGTTTCACAGTTGGTTTCTTGAGCATGGCAGAAGAGGAAAAGAGATTGGGAGAAAAAAATAGACTGCATTGCTCGTACCGCTCGTGCCGGTCGAATTTACTCTGTTGGAATTCGTTCGTAGCTTCACGAGGACTACATTTTTCCCGGTAGGTTTTTTTCACCTTCCGGACTACTCGCCAGTGGACACTGTTGTGCACTTCTGCGTTTTCTCTGTAGAGTGATGCACCCCTCTTGTTTCTATCAGATGTGGGGTGAGCTGGAAGTGTGTTTGTCTCTCTGTAAGCTGGTTGAGACACTTTGGAGTGAGAAAGAAGCAGTGTGGTGAAAGCATTTGCTACACGCAGGCACATACTGGAAGGGAAGTGCGCGGTAAATTTTTTCTCCTCTCCTTTCACATACTGAGGAGAATGACAAGCATGATCACATGTACACATCATGAAGTGTACAGACCGCGACTAAACTTGAATCCTCTCAACCTATAATGAAATAATGATATGGTGCATAGGTTTCTGGGAGAAAACAAACACATGACTAGACTACATCAGCTCTGAGAAGGGATTGACTCGTTGCGTTTGTCTCTCCATATGCCGGTCGTTAGGAGAACAAGGAAAAGCAGCGGAAGAATATCATGTCGCCTGAGCAGCAGCAGAGGTGTGGTGCGGTGAGAGGGAACGTGTGGGGAAAGGGATTACACTAAGGTCGCTTGTTACGCGGATTCCGGAGTTTACGCGGATTCCGGAATTTACGCGGATTCCGGAATTTACGCGTTTTTTTAACGCGGATTCCGGAATTTACGCGTTTTTTACGCGGATTTCGGAATTTACGCGGTATTTTTTTTTGCTCGGATTTCGGTTTATCTTCACTCGGATTGCAGAATTAACGCAGTTTTTTTTTTACGCGGATTCCGGAATTTACGCGGTTTTTTTACGCGGCAACGATCCCCCGCGTAAAAAGCAATTTTAGTGTACTTCGGCAGCGGTTGACTTGGGCGAGAGTAGGAGAGCATACATTGTCATTTTCTTATTTTTTCTGACAAAAAATCATATTCATGAGTCAAATGAGTAAGAACATAACAAGATCTGATCGCTCTGTGTAACAGAGACGTATAACTTCATACACCGAATTGTGCACATTGAGAACCATATGTTGTACACTAACGACAAGCAATATATCGTAAAAAGGAAAGCAAAGAGAGTGAACCAACACCGATAATTTGTAATTCGCATACTGACGACGATGTCCACGCATCTTAGTCTTGCTTTATATGTATTCAAAATCGCTAGAGGTGATTTTTTTCCATCGCTGGTTATAATATAGATATAACGATTTATTGTAAAAAAAAACATTCAGGCCCTTTCAAATGTTAGTACAAATGAATTTTCAAAAACAAACGCAAAGTTGCACAGGGCAATAAGGTCTACACATCCGCAAAGTTTAAATGAACTTTGAGAGTGTGCTGGTCGGAATGACGCGAAATCCTTCTTGCTATTGAATGCAATATTAATACTAGGGCATAAAAAAAGATCTTCCACTGTTAAAACCCTTAAATTTTTAATACGAAACAATGCAAAAGCGCCCTCCTATGTAAAAATAAAATGAAATAATATCATCAAGTTTAAAATGCTTCGTTCGTCAAACTTACTGACAACTAGGTCTCATCGGACCTTGTACGGCTTTTTTGAACCACTGACGTCATGCATCCGTACCTTCTCGTTGGTCGAAGATTTATTCGATTTCGGAAATGTTTCCTCACGTGCTTTTGGCAAAATGATCTCAAGGTCTGGGGTGTTGCAATAGTCTTAGATTTAAGATTTTCATGTAGATAATATCAAAATTGTCAGATGGATCGACCAAAATACAAATACAAATAAAAATACAAATGAGGCAATTCACGTCATGTCAAGTGGATGTTGTGCTGCTTCCTGCTGCTGGAAACCTGAATTGAGGTTCACGAGTCATCTACTGCACCCGAAACAACAACAAAAAATGTGCATAATATTATACAATATGATAATGCGATATTAATATACGTTATAAGGAAATAAATTAGAACACTTGTTAGAAATAGACTTCGGAATGAATACTTATTGAAACTACAATGAAATGAACATATAAAACTATACATCGTCACACACACACAAGTTCCACCTCAGTATTAGTGTCGTAGCAAACATATATACTAGGGTGGCAATGATATGCATGGAAAAAAATCATCATCGAATTTAAACAAGCGACCATGTAAATTTTATTTATTGGCCCAAAAAGTGACCTGTAAAAAATTTCAGCTCAATCATAAGACATCAAGTCTAAAGTGCCTAATAATATAATTTGTATGGTCCATTTTCGAGGGTGAAAAAAATTTACAAAGTGGCGCCAATAACGATAAGTATGGACACGAAAAGATTCTCGCTCTTATTCTTAGTATTCATTTTTTAACCGCAGCCGGTACAACTATCGAAATTGCTTTATTTTGTATGTCATTCCATCACCTCCGAAACTACGCCTCTACTAGAAGATTCTTCAGGAATTCCAGCACATTGCACATTGGCAACTATGTTTGATCGTGGCAAAAAAGAAAATGGCAAAGTTCCGTTCATCTGGTGCCAGTTTCCGCTTTACTGAGTAGATAAGCAACCGTCTATCTGGTGGCTGTAAGTTATTTTTTTATTTATCATCCCCGTCTTCCTCAACAATATTGCACAGACTGTTCTAAAACATTCTAACAACTATTCTACTTGTGTGGTTTTTAAAAAACTTCTAGCTTTGGCAGTCATAGGCCCGACATGGTCGTTGAAGTTGAGCTCTTTGTCAATGGTGACTTGAAGCTTGAAAATATACGTGACACGTTGGAGCGCTACCATTCCTATTCTATACTGGCGATGATCTTGGTTGGCATGGCGATTAAAAGATATAATTTCGCCCTTTTTGTACTGATATCCTTAATACCAGAGCAGCAAAATGTAGATATCTTTCTGAAGGGCAGTACGGACATCCGGAGACGCAAATACATGAAATACTTTCAGGTTATCGGCAAACGAGAGTTTGAAAAACGATATGAGCAGGTACAGATCATTCACGTATGTTGAATAACAGCGGCCCAAGAATACTGCCTTGGGGCACGCCAGACGTAGTGCAAAGTAAGTGGGATCGAGCTGAGTTGACCACAACGTATGAGTTGCGGTCAAATAAGTATGAAAGGATCCAGTCGCAAAATTACGTTACGTTTTACGCAAAATTTACTAACATCTCTGTTTTCGTTTAAATCGTGTTGGTTTCCAGTTCCAAGTAAGTGAAAAAATTGGGTCATACTTAATACATTCATCTAATTGTTCAACAAAGATTATTATCAATAGCGCTAAGGTTCAAATGCGGGAATGCACTGATAAAGTTATAGGCAAAACCAAGCGTCACAACCGATGGACTGATGAAAACAATCATAGTCCTACGTCAACCATGCGTTTTTGTTCTTGAGAGGCTATCTTCGGTATGTATGCCCAGTAAATCAACTGAATCTATTCAACCACTTCACAGAAAATTCCTAGCATGCAAAGATAACGAAAATTATCAAAATTTATCTACTTCAACAAATTCGAACAACCTGAAACGACTTAAATGAGTTAACAAATCTGGAAAGCAATTTAGGGGCTATCCACATTCCACGTGAACAGTCAATATTGGCGAATGTCCAAGAATCATACAAAATTTTAAAATATACAAGAACGACTGCGCACAAAGAAAGAAGGCAGTCTAAAATCACCAAAACTAGTGTCCACGTGAAATATGGCTTACCCAATAGTCCAAAGTTGCTTGTTACGTGTCGTCTTGGGTTGTCGTTAAGAAGAAAACATGTAATACATTATTGAGATTATTAGAACTCAACATTACCTTTGCGGAAAAAATAAAAAATAATAATAAAAATCGTTGTATTGATATTTTTTTATCTTGAAAACTAATCTAGGAACAATATGAACAAACTTTACGTATCGCAGCTTCTTGTTTTGTATCTGCTTGAACCGATTGTTTGCAGGTAATAAAAATCGCTCAAAATCCACTTTATTCTTGAATTAATATTTTAGCATGAAAAACACTCTTTTTAAAGAAGGAAATGCATGAATAGTAGCAATGTAGACATATTTAAACACAATCAGTAAAGATTACGACAAATATCAAGCTTTTCGAGCGATTTTTTATCGCAAATTAAAAAAAGAGGTAGAGTGATCAAAGTCACCCCGGTGATCAAAGTCACTCCAGTTTACGGTACTAAACTTGGTAAAATTATTATATTTAATATACTATTTTGTGTTTCTTCGCTGTTATATTTCTTTGAATACAGTGACGTTTCTCCCTTCGCTTCTATTCTGATAATAAAAGGGATCATTGAAACCAGACTCTCTTATATACCACTTTACCGCAAGTTTGATTGACACCAAACTGCCTTTCCGACTCGTTTCTGGGCGTGTTGCCGACAACAGCTGACTTGTGTTTACAAACGTCGATCAACTTAGGAAAAACCGGATAAATTTAAATTTTAAACTACATTTTGATTACGCAATTTACGTCAGCAGACCGCAGTGCTGACCTTCAGTGACGCATCGGAAAGTAGTTCCCTGGGTCAGTTTGTACCACTCCTGAAAAAAGATGAAAACGTCGCAATGCTAAATAGTTGATAAATTTCATTGCAGTAGCACACATGAAACGCGAATATCAGCTGCATCAATTACCCTACTAATTCAACAAACTGTCGCCCGGTTGATGAATTAATCTCACGGTTTATTCGATCTAATGAATGTAACCATTCACACCACGGAGATTTCTGGATCATTCGTCGCTGCTGTCCATCACGAAGCCCAGTGCCGGCAGTTGGCTGATGAAATTTATCTCGGACTTGCTCGAACGAGATATCGGAGGTCCGCCGGAGTCTAATTAATTCCCCACACTAGGCCGTACCCACACACGGTTGTCATGTCGAGCCATCTCTAGGGGCTCTCCTTTCAGAAAATGGAAATCATCTCTGGACCAGGAGCGGCTGGATCTGGGCTATAAAAGTGAACGAATGCTCTTCGGTTGCTATCAAAGTTAGTTCTAAACCTGTGTTCAAAAGGTTGTTGCATTAGTCGCTAGAACAGTTCCGCACCTGCCAAAGATGAAGGTGAGACCCGTAGGATTTTCGTTGGTCACTTTTTTGAGTGTTTTCGTTTTAGTGTTTTGTCGCTTTACTGATTGCTGCCTTATCACTGATCGCCGAAGGATCAGTTATTCCGTTGATACTGCCAGCGGGAATTCCGTATCCGCTTCCAGCAGCACTTGCCATCCCAGAAGCGACGGTAATTCAGTCGAATCCAGCACCGGCCGCAGTTGTGGTACCAGGATTACCCGGTCCGGTTACGATTGACGCTTCTGGAATTCCTGTTGTTCTAGCTCCAGCTCCGGCCGTGGCCGCCGTGGCGCCCGCTCCGGGTGCTGCGACATCGGTGTCCGCGACCCGCGGAGCCGTTCATGTTGCACCCCTACCAGGACATTCTGTTTCCCAGCAGCAACTGAATCTGGCACCCGCTCCCGGATCGGAGTGATTCCAGCTCGGACCAATAAGTCTCAAGAATGTTTTCCTACAACGGCAACCGGCCAACGGACGCTTAATACTGCTACGGCGATAGAATCTTGTTCTTGCAGCGATCGGAGATTATGTCCCGAGCGGAACAATCCCTTTTTTGACAGTTTGGTTTACGCTTGAAATAGTGCGGCTTTTTGAATAAATTATGAGCAGTGAATGTGAAAAAACACAAAACTTCAGGAGTTCTTAATACTTAAAAATAATATCCGAAGAAGGTTTTACTCTACTTTGAAGACATAATTGGAAATTTAATGTTTTCGATCATAAAAATACCACACGGATTTGGTCAAGCTCCAGTGCTTCTACGAAACGTCGCCTATGCACCGCCAATTGATTCAATCAAGGGTGCAACAAATGTGTGACCCTAACCTTCGCTGCTGACGGAAACGAAACTCCGCGATCGGACTCATCATTTTGCAGAGGCCACAAGCCGATGGCCGATTATTAAATTTGTAGTGTATAAAAGTTGTTGTGCATCGGAGACCACCGATCATAGTTTTTCAAGAGCTCCTATCGATCAGTTTACAACTATCATCATCAGTGACAATGATAAAGGTGGATTATCTATCAAAATTGTCTGTTTTTTTTTTTTCAAATGATTAAAATAAACTGTGTTTTGTTTGTAGGTGGTATTATACTCATCGCTTGTGGCTTTGGTTGCTGCCCAAGCTTTTGTTCCAGCGGGACGACCCCCAGCACCATTCCCATCGCCAGAATATTTCCAGTACCCTGGTCCAATCCAGACGCCTTTGACTCCGTTCAACGTCGTTCCGGACGGATACTATGGATTCAATCCCTACCAGGCAGCATTCGCACCAGCAGTTCCTCCTCAATTCGCCATCCCGAATCAACCGATTCCTGTCAACAGTGGAGCGTCTCCTCAAACTCAATTCATAAATCCAAAGGTGCCTCAAGTCGGTTACCCCGCGTTTCTACCTCCTCAATTTGTACCACCGTTTCCACCACAGCAGTTCTTCCCACCTGCTACTGCTAACCCAAATCAACCGGCTATCGCACAACGTGGCCGTCCATTCTCGGATGCAACCGCCGTTTCGTTTACCAACTTTCAAGCCGGTCAGAATCAAACGCTCGTAGGTGTTACCCATGGGCAAGGTGTTAACGGGGGGGCCACACGGCAAGTTTCCTCAGCTAACAATCCAGCAGGGGCAAGCTACGGGCCTGGTTTTATCCAATACGCACCAGCCACCGTCAATCCGGCGTCAGCGGGCCGAACGCTGAATCCAGCTGCTGTCCCATCGACTCCTCGAGGTTTTCCAAGCAGTGCCAGTAGCTGATTGATTTTAGTTGGTCAAAACAATTCCCTCCAGTGAATTGAACAAAAGTAATTAAATTAGTTCCTGTAGAATCATTTACATACCAAACCCGCTTTTGGGGCAATTAAGTTTACACATCTTAGCTCATAGAACGAAACTTCAACCTGTACAAAATGAGAAAAAAACAGAATCGCCGCTGGCGCAATCCACTATGCCATGTTCGGGCGAAGGAAGTGTTTTTATATGTTCATATATGCCAACAGATACGATACTTACAATAAAATGAATACCAGAGCGAAAAATAAACTAATCTCGATTTCGAAACCGGGGACCGTGTCTTGTGCAAGCGATTCGACCTTCCATCTACCGAGCAGCAGCGCCTGCTGAATTATTAAATTCTAATCCAATGAATATGGAACTCGATCGGTTCCCTCAGCTCCCAGCCGTCGATTGGAAACGTATGACCAACATACACTTTTGTTTGGTTCCTTTCGAGCCAGCCGTGGTTGTTTGTATGTTCGCGACACGGACATGTACAACACCCAGTGCTAAGCACTTGATGTGTGTAGCACCCATTGGGACCCGCCAACGAGTTCCTCCATATCAGCTGCAGGTCCAATCACTGTGTTGCGGCTTTCTTTCCTCTAAGCATTCTGTACCGTGTAGGATAGGGTGCTTGCCAGAGATCTCTAATAACTTAAATTAATTAATGTTTATGTTTGACACAAAACCAACATAACATTTTGTGTGATCTTCGAACTTATCTTCCTAATTAATTTTTTTTTTTTTGAAGTGTTTTTTCAACTCAGTTTGTTTTTATGGCCGCTACCCTTCACGGTTAACGTTCCATTTAATTGCCGACTTGTTTGTTGTGTAGCGTGGGCGCAAAGATTGCATTGTTAGGTGTTTAACGGCAACAGCAGCAGCAGCAGCTTTGACGTCACCTGCTGCTTTGCAGCGAGACTTTATGCACCAGGGAACATGAGCCGCTCAAGTCTCAAATGGAGAAAATGTTGTCGGCTCTTGATGACGTGCAATCTTTCAAAATATATTATTTAACTTCTATGAATCTGAGACTAATAATTATAGTTGCTGAAAATAATCATGCTTACTACTTAGGGACTATCGAAATATCGAAAGAAGAAGTTACTCAGAGTACCAGAATAAATCGTGCAGAAGATCTGATGTTGGGCACAAAGCCTGATGCTTACTAGTAAATTTACATTCTCAAATAGAACAAAAAGCAAGTGAGTCACATCATAAATAGGCCATTTCGCGTGCATTAGAGAAACGCATTTAATTAGAGTTCTTATATCAAACTACAAATGTTTGTATTAAAACACAATTTAGATCATTATCAACATGTTTCAAAGAAACTAACTGCCTAATCAAATCAATGAAAATGAATTACCAGTAGTGATGTTGTAATAGAGTAAAGTTCTAGAATTTTTTTTGCAGGAACATTGTTCGTTAACTTGAATGATTGCATCACAAAGTCTGCAGAGTCTTTTTGACACTCTCTGAATTAACTTCGAACATTGTGATATGTTCTACAGACTTTCAGCATTTTCAGGTCCGCCATTTACAAAGCCTGCATCCTTTTAAATGACACTTTCCAAAATGTTCTGATCTGTCTTTGAGTTACTAGAGATTACTAGAGATACTCAGAGAGAGAAAGAGAGAGACAGAGAGAGAGAGAGGCAAGCGATTAAAAAAATTACCCTTCTTGGCAATTGGGTTTCACATGTCAGAGGTGCCGGATCTTTTCTCATTGCGCAATGTTGATTAACTTTTTTATTTGACTAGCATAATCGGTGGTGACGATGGAGATCCTGAGGAATAATAAAGTGCATCGCAAAACCCATGAAGGTGTTGAATTTTTTGTTTATGTTTATTTTACTCATTTTCACCACAATTGATCATTATTTTGTTAACTGTACAAAAGGTTGTGAAATCACTATGATAATGCAATTTTAAAGCATTCTTAATTCAATGTTTAACAACATAACACGAAAAACTTAAGAAAATAAACACGTCCTTTATTGTGTCTGATTGCAATACAATTTGTTGTTACCTTTATTGTTCCTTTGGCTTAAATTTTGACAGTTCGTTTGGCTCACAACATTCTCTCCGCATATATCTCCCTCTGAGTATTGCTAGTCATTACGTTCTCATCAATTTCCCGGTACGATAAAGTAAACAAGTCAGTTAGGGGTAAGCGGGGTAAGGCCGCCCCCTTAAGCAATTCTGGTCATAGAAAAAAAGTTGCGGCTGCAATTTCATTTTTTCTTTGCTAAGAGGCTCTTCAAGTCAATACCCGCATCTAAAAAATTAGAACTGAAATATTTTCGTTTATTTTTCAGCTTTTTCTGCGATTTCAAAAATGCATTGAAAATTTGCAGATCTTTTTCATGCGGGGTAAGCCCACCCACCAGCGGGGTAAGATCGCCCATCATCTATTGAGGATAACAAATATTTTTAGAGCCAAAACGGTTGATTTTATCGGTATAGTGTCTTTGGCGAAGTTGTAGATGGTATTTTTTTCTCTTTTAAACAAATATACACTGTAAAAAATCTGAAAAAAAATTTTTTTCGGAGTTTTAACTTTTTTTAGTTTTTAACTATCCAAGCTCAAATCAATGTTTAGGTACCTTTTTCTGGTTTTCACAATAAATATATTTTTCAGAAATGTGGTTTTTCAAGATATTCAATTTATAATATATCTGCCTTTAAGCTAAAAATAAATACTCAGTAAACCTGTCTTTGGGAGTTTTTCGAAGAATTATTATTATTTTTTTTTTCTTCATCTATAGTTTTTTTGACACGGCACAAATACAATTCAATGTTTAACGGCGCCAATTATATCTGGTAGCTTACTTTCTAAAGTATCTTAAAAACTAAAAGCAAATTTTTTATCCTCGCTGCCGACTACGAGCTGAAACTAAATCTAACTTAAAGCTAGAATATTTTGCATTAAAAGCACAGGTTTGCTGTTTGATGGTTTTCATTGCCATAGGTAAGCAGCATATTAAATTTGTTCCGCTGCTGGGCCAAGATATTACGGACTGGCATATTGGGTTGTTTCCATTGGGCCTTGAGAGTATCGTGCGGGTCTGATTGCTGTTTCCGGATCCGGGGTCTTAACGTGTTCTTGTCGTTTGGTGAATTATTATATATAGAGTAATAAAAACAATTATGAATTTCTTTACTAGTATTTTAAATTTTTTTAATGTTTTTTTTTTTGTAGAACAAAATTACTATCTGAAACTTTACCAGCGACTCTATACTCATCAAACAAACCGGCCAAATAAAATCTTCACAAAATTTAAGCTATTAATTTTTTTTCTCCACGATCCATCAACAATCAAAGTTTAGCTAACCTTTTGTAGATTTTTCAGGCAATAATATAATCATATAATCAATTTAAATAAAATTTTTCAAAATTTTATTTTATATAATAAATTTTTTTATCTCTCCTTTTTTTTACAGTGCATACTTTTTCGGTTGGGAAAAAATACTATTTTCTACTTTGCCAAAGATGTCATACCGATCAAATAAACCGTCCTGGCAATACAATTAGTTTTGCTCATTAAGACAATTTTTACACAAGTTTACTTTTTTCAAAAATTAGTCTTGTTAAAAAAATATTATTAGAAAAGTCCTTTGTAGTGTCGCGGCATTTGAGTCTTGAAGTAAAACAACAAACAGTTGTAAACGTGGCGGTTCTACCCCCAGTGGAACATTTTCATATTTCACCGAAAAAGCAGTCAAAATTACAAGATTACTCACGGCGTTCGATATTTCCGAAAGAAGACATATTTAGGCAACCGATTAAACGTATATTCACAAACGAAACAATAGATTTTTAGACAGTAAAGCCTTAAGTCCCGTTGCCGCAAAACACTAGCGCATTGACTGGTTGCCAGCTGAAATGTTGTTTTTGATTATTTTTGTAACCGTTCGCGCACTATCAAAGCAGAAAGGAGTGCAAAATGTTATGTTATTATATTGTAACATGTCTCTTAAGGAAATTTTTCAATTATTATATAACTTGGCAGTGAAACTACGGTGGGCGGTCTTACCCCGCAGGGCGGTCTTACCCTGTTTACCCCTACGTCCTTCTTTTCCATGTTGCCCTTAGGATCATCCTCTGGTGGATCATTTCAAGGTGTTCGAAGTACAAACTCTGCTTTTTCCATTGCAATGGTATTTGGTGGAACGTCTTCGAACCAAGCTCTCGAAGTAAGATTTATAGCATCTAGGACTATAATATTGATGGACTCCTGTATCATAATTACTTATCTGTAAAAGGGGATTGTAGGAGGATTTAAAATGAATTCATAATATCTCTCGCGATTCGGACACCAACACCAGGGGTGAGTACCTACTTGAATACCTTATTTCTAACGATGTCAATGTATGTAATGTAGAGGATAACCCCACTTTTATCAACGCCATCAAACAGGAGGTCCTTGATCTCACTCTGTGTAGCGCCTCTATATCTGAAAGGATTAAAAACTGGCATGTCTCCGATGAAACTAGTTTGTCGGACCACAGACACATCGTTTTTAATATAGAGGCTAACCCTCTGAAAAGAGAGCTGTTCAGAAATCCTAAGAATACAGATTGGGAATCCTTTAAGGAACACCTGATCGATTCACGAACTTTCAGTTACAGCAACATTCGAAATTCAGTTGACCTGAATTCGGCAGCAAATGATCTACAAAACAGAATCATGGATGCTTCCGACGCTAACTGTCTACTAACACAGCGGTCAGTATGCCGTGACGTACTCTGGTGGAATGATCAACTTAGTGACCTTCGTCGGGAAACTAGGCGGTTGTTCAACAGGGCAAAAGTCACATAAGCATCAATTTTTGTTATTTTCTAACAATCTGCTCGGATTCAGACGATGTGTTTGTGTGTATCGATAATATGTCAAAAAACTTCATATCAATAAAGCAACACATTCATTGTTTAAGTATAACAGCTAATCTCTTTACACATTCATACTCACAGAGGCAACGCGTGGGTTTTAAACCCACCAGTTTAACTACAAATAATGAAATCATAGTTTGAGGCAGTAATCACAATCATGTCAGCGAAAATACGCAAGTCATTATTCATTGTGTGCTATTTAAAAACAATAAATAAATATAAATAAATAAATAAAATTTGGATTAGGAATTTATTTTTGTTGATACAAAGTGTTCACAGGATGAAATAATCAACCAATGAAGAATTTCATCCTAAAAATTACTGCTCCTTGATAAAGTGAAATTTAAATAGCTGTAGCCTGTAGCATGGTCAAAGCTTCGTCGCCCGTATCGCAGCGGGCTTTTATTAGCATCTAGCTGAATGTATCCGGCCTTACTCGTGTAAAAGTTTCTGCTTTTTCTATCATTTTCTATATTTTTATATATTTTTTACCAACCTCTCATTTCAAATATTTATTTCTATTTCAGTTACAAACTTGTTCATATGCCACATTTTTCGTTTCTCCATCAGGAGCTTAAGTTAATAAAATTATTATAATATGAATAATTTGGACGAACTGTTTAAAGAGCATCGAGCAGAATAAAGAAGTATTTACCTTCGATTCATTCGGATTCGTGAAAAGTAAATTCTGGTCTGATCGTGATTTCTTTTTTTTACTTCATTCATATACTCTTCTCAACAGTTTCAAATATTGTTTTTCTACGAATTTTAAAGTTATTCACTAATTTGAAACTAAGCTTTGCGATACGAAAGAAAGTTAAAATAAAAATCTGCATGTTTTTTTTGTTATAACATGAGTTCTGAAATTATGTTCTTCGTAATCATATCACTAGATTCATTCATTGGAGTTTTTCAAACACTGTTATCCAGTGTTGTATCTGGATCGTATGCCACAAGAGATCAAAACAATGGTCGCAGAGGTCCTAATCTAACAAAAAAAAAATCTGGATCGTAATGGAGCATAGATACTCATAAATGCAAAAACATAATCATGCAGCGACACGTCCATACATAGATGCAACCTGAGACGCTAAGCAAAAAATAAATTTCAAAATTAAATTTATGTAGGTAACGTCTTCGGCAGTGGCTTACTTCGGCAGGTTTTCGCATAAGACTGCAGCAGAAAACCGGCCGAAGAAAACCACTTCCGGAGACGTTCGACACCCTTTAATTATTTTTTAGTTTTATTTTTAAATAGTACAGAGTTTTTTTTTCGAAGACAATCATCATTACTTCCCGAAACTATGATTTTAAGAATTTTGCAGTTGAAAAAGTAGGTTTAAAGACCATGAGTCACCCCTGGTTTGTATTAATCTGAAAAAATAAAAATACCGGTTTTACCGGTTTTTATTTTTATGAATACCGAAATACCGGTTTTTCGAAAAGTCGGTAATACCGACCACCCTAGTTAGGACCAACATGGATGTTCCATATAGAGTGATTGAAACAAACCGCTCTATGTGGAACAATGGAGGGCCTAATCTTCCACCTGGCATCGTCAGTTTTTATACGGACGGCTCAAAAATGGGATCCCTTACGAGATCTGGTATATACGGACCCGGTATCAGGGAAACGTTTTCCCTGGGAAAATGGCCCACCGTTTTTCAAGCAGAGGTATATGCCATATATATCTGCGCAAAAATATGTCTGCAACGCAATCACAGACATGCGAAAATCGGTATATTCTCGGACAGTCAAGCAACACTACTAGCACTTAAGTCCGTCAAATGCGCTTCCAAACTTGTTTGGGAATGCTCTACGGAACTCTACGGGAACTTTCCCGACAGAATTCAGTTTTTCTGTTTTGGGTGCCCGGACACTGCGGAGTCGAGGGTAATGAACACGCTGACTACCTAGCAAGACAGGGATCAGCTCAGCGGTTTATTGGCCCCGAGCCGTTTCTGGGTACGTCCATTTCCGCTATCAAAAGCGAACTACTAACTTGGGAAGGGCTAGGAATAGTATCCCAATGGCAACAGGCACAGGGCTGTAGACAAGCTAAACAGTTTATCTATCCGAACCCTGGAACCGCCAGAGAGCTACTTAGTCTAAATCGTAGTGACCTACGGATAATCACGGGACTCCTCACCGGACACTGTCCCGCTTTTTACCATTTAAAGAAAATCGGCGTAGTGTTGAACGACACCTGCCGATTCTGCAAATATGCAGAGCATTTGCTTTGCTCTTGCGAAGCTCTTGCTTCCTCTAGGTACAACTTCTTAGGAAGTTACCTTTTAACTCCATACCAAGTATGGAGCTCCAATCCCAAGCAGGTCATTAGTTTCATCAACTATGTTGTACCTAATTGGGGTACAGGTTTACAACAAAAAAGTTCTACTCCATCAATGAGTACGAGCAATCCGTAACCTGTGCACAGCAATCGGGGCCCGCCACAAAAGACAATCAGCAAGAATGTCGCAGTGGCATTTCAGTACCCAGTGCCCTTCAGGCATACAGAGTAATCTCACGCGATTGTTGTCCATACCTTCAAGATTACTTAAATAGTAAAGCCACCAGGGCGTAACGGTAGTAGCACAGACTAACAGACATAACACTTCGAGCAAACTTTCAATCAATCCATCGTACGGAAGGTAAAAGTAGTTTACGTAAGCAACACCATCTGCTGCCGTGTTCGCGCTGCATCCTGTATTTCGAGAGCAGCGCTAGTGTACGTGCATGTGGCAAATTGAGAACCACAAAAAAGTGGCGAATATATCAAAACCTCCCGCCGTTCTTTCAAAAATGCTGCATCCAAATCCAAAATCCGCTTCGACGTTTTGTAAATCGGTTCAACCAACCTGTCTTCCCTTACACTTAGAGACTCCGAGTTCTCGAGCGAATTCACGGGCTTTTTCTTGAAGTAACGCTTCGCTTACGCTCCAGCCTAGGATCTCCTATTTTTCGTACTTTGCTCGTAAAAAAGTCCTTGGTGGATCGTTTTTTTTTTTGAACCTGCTCATAAAGTATGAAGTATAAACCATAAAAACTAACCTAAAAGCTCAAAATTTACTCTACTTTTTGGGCATCAGCTCTCGAAACCACACCAAAAAACAATGAAATTCGTTTTTTTTTTTCACTTTAAATTGTTTATTATCGTTTCCCTATCTCTTTGGGGTCTCATGACTTGCAATCTGAGAGTGTCTTTTCGTCATTGCTTGATTGTTTTTTGACATAGAACTACGTCTCTCAGGAAGTTCGGCTACATAGGGATGTAAAATGAAAATCTTAAAACAGAAAAAGAGAAAAATATTTCCAACTCTATATATTAATAAGTTGGTTAGTTTTCAATGGATTTCCTTCGTTTTTGCAGCAATCGATAAAAAAAAATCACTTATGCATCTGCCCAAATGCAGAAAATTGTTATTTGTTTATTCGAACTATACTATTGAAAATTGTCAAGCCTTGCTGAATCATTGATTTCTACCTCTGACTGGTCGCTTAATGCTTGCTTTCCCTAGCACAGTCGACACACATTATATTGCACTCTTTGGGCTATACAGGGTACGCCATAACTATTGTAACGAAAGCTGCAAAGGCGGTTTGCGGGTAACAATCAAAACTGGTCCTTCATGCAAGACGGTGGCCCGGCTCATACAAAGAACCGTTCAAGACTGGTGCAAGTCCAACAGTTTCCCTCTGTCATCACCAAGGATAAGTGGCCCCCAAACTCGCCAGACCTAAACGTAACGAACTTTTCGATTCGGGAATAGTTAGAAGCAAAGGCCTGCTCAAAAAAACACACAATTTTGGACGAGTTCAAGAAGTATTTGCTCAATTTGTTGGAAGGAAACTACACAAAATGACATTCGGTCCGCCGTGGAGTCTTATGCTAAGCGTCATCCCCATACATTTTGCTTGAAGCCGTTTTTCTCTGGCTCTCTGGCTCGGTTATACGTCAAAAAGTTGTCAGTGCTTGCGAAACAGCCGAATAAGCTCCGTCCATGCGAGATCGACTGTTGCTGCAAGTGGTGTGCAGAAATGCAAAAAGCTAAAAACGATTGTTTCGTTTTAAACGTTTTATGGATTTTGTGCAAGACATAAATGGTTACGTTCAAACATGTTTCAACACGTTCTGGCGAGCCCTACATTCAACATTGTTAGGAGCACGTAAAAAATCCGTACAGTAACACATGCGGCACAATGAACGAAGCTTATCATATTTCCAAAACTAGCGCCATCATCATCAGCGGCGGCTTCAAGAAACAGTTGTCATGACATCGGTCTGACTATAATCAGAGCTGAAGAAGGACACATTGGATGACTTGTTGTTTTTTTTTTAAATTATTTTCACTCAATAAATTAATTTAATTTCATAAGTTTTCTCTTACATGCCAAAAATATGGTTAACGGTCCTCTGTTTCTTGTTGCAATAATTATAACGCACCCTGTATAAGAGCTTGTGTCAGCAGTATATACAACGGTTTGCACTTTCCTCAATAAAACCTGCCTGCACAAAACCAATAAATTCGACTACATCTTTATATCTCGAAACGAACCGAATTTTCTTTTCCTTCAGTAATATGCAACACCGCCCAACAGCAGCGTAATAAAATATTCTGTAGCTGACCGCGACATCTTCGGTTCTCTGCTTCTATACGACACTAAAACACATAATCCAGCCCGTAAAATTGTGAAGCCTTAACTAGGCAAATAACTGTTCTATTAAAAATAATCAAGCCTTGTTCAAACGCAGAATCTGATTAACTGATTAGTCATTCAATGCTCGTTTTCCCTAACACGGTCGACAGAATTACATACCTAAATAGTTAACCGAGAGTGCACTATTTGGGCTTTATACGAGCCAGTGTCTGTCCAAATTAATCATTTTACTGGATTTATATGTGTAAATTAAAATTCGGCAACACTTCAACTCCTCCTTTGCACAAATTTAAAAATATTCAATACACCTAATGTAATAAACAACCTTATGTAATTCTACGTCAATCTAATTTTGCAGTAGTGGCACACGATCTTTCTGTTATTTTTGCGTTGTGTCGAATTGTCTCGTATGTGCTGTGGACACACCGGTAGGATAATGTGGCTTTAATCGGAGATTGGAGTGTATTCTATACTTTATACACTCCTCAGGATAGTGTAGTACAAATTGTTTCAAACTTTTGTCTGAGCAATCCCATATTCTTAGCTTCTAATACCCATTATTTATGTGTTAATTTTCAATATTTGATCTGATGGCTTTTCGCATGCCCTTTTCTGGATTTCTCTGGCAAAATACGATTGCCAATATCTAGATATTAATCATAGAATTGTATATGAATGCTAAGGCATTCAATCAATTGATTTAGAATAATATATTGGCCGTCATGCTTGTCTGCTGGGCCGGATTTGGTCTTGGGGCCCCGAGGCAAATACATTTTCTAAGATACATCAAAGGAAAGAAAATTATTATTGTCATACACTCAAGTAGTAGAAAATTCTCAGTTTTAGCATCACGTAAAGCACTATCATCAGTATTTTAATTCGGAAAATCCCTAATCAAGTTTTTAAAATCGATAACAGGCGTGCTCAACAGACATTGATAACAGACCGCTTACTTGTGTGCGTGTGTGGAATATTAAGCGAAAAAGTAAGCAGTGACGTAACGTCAAGGATTATTACACTGGTCAACACAGCGCTAGAGCTCAACTCGGAAAATGTGAGAATTTGGAGTTTTGACCATTCCTGTGGAAGTAGGTGCTCCTAGCAAAGATAGGAGTGCTTTGGTTTGAGCTCAAAAACAAAATTGAGTCCATACTTGAAATAGTTAGAAATTCATTCCTGTGAATTTTATTTAATGAGCAATTCTCGCTGAAACTAGGCCACTAGATGCACAAGGTCTTTCAAATTTAAAATAAATGCACATAGTTATTTGAAATAGAGAAAAAATGATAATGCCATTTTTGTTTGATCGAATTCGTTGACCCCTTGGTCACCAAGGGGTGAAACAGTTTTCAGAAAAGTTGAAATTTTAGCAATTCTTGATGTATTATTTGAAAGTACTACAAGTAGCACTTTTCTGTAAAAAGGAATGATAGGGCTTTCATTTGAAGTAATCAGAATTCGGGCCGCCATCTTGAATTTGGCCGCCATATTGCATTATATCAGAAAAATGCAATTTTGACCATGTTCGCAACTACCGATTTTCGATCTGAGACCAGCATTGGAAAGCTGAAAAAAAATGCTATAAAATGCAAGAAAAAAATTAGGTGAGCATCAGTGTTGACCCATCAATTGAACCTATTTTTCAAGCTGAGTGTTAAAATATTCAACGTACACCACGCGATCAACGTAATAACTTGTCTACTGAGACCAAGTGGATGCACATGTTATAACCCTACTAGCTCCATATATCGTAATCGATTGATGCTACAACGCCACGCCACTACTGTTTTTTTAGTTTAGTGAGAATAATGAATCAACACTAGCATGTTTGATACTAACAAATCGATAGTTTTTTTTTATTACTGAGCAGTTCCACAAAAATGTCCCAATTTCAATATTTTATTTAAATTGTCGTTTTAATTTAGCTGAAACTTTGCATAGACGTTTCTATGCGCAAAAGATGCCATTTTGTGCTGCTGGTTTAATTTTTTGCAACATGACTCATTTTTGTGAAGCTATTAAAAATGCTATTTTGGGAAGGTATTGATGATTACAAATATTTTCAGGGTCAAAATGGTTTGTTTGATCGGTATGACGGCTTCAATAAAGTTGTAGATAATATTTTTGTCTCTCCGATAAAATTTAAACTTTAAAATTTTTTTTTTTTGAAAAACAAATTTAAAAAATGTGAAATTATCGTGAAGTTTTGCCAGGGGGTTAATGAAGACATAGAGAACTAATCATTTGTAGGAAGATGCTCTGCATTATGAAGAACTATCATGCAAAAAATTAACGCTCTACGACATCATTTACTTGACGATAAAACTTGACGATAATAGAGCCGATACCTATCTAAAAGCTCATTTCTTTAAATCTATTTTTTCATTAAGACTACAAAAGATTATTTCAACATTGCAACCAAAGAAAAAGTTATAGATTGTATATTTTTTTCAGAAAGACAAAATTATTATCTACAATTTTATCGAAGACGTCATACCGATCAAACAAACCGTTCTGGCCCTAAAAATATTTGTCATCATCAATACCTTCCCAAAAAAGCATTTTAAATAGCTTCTAAAAAATAAGTCGTACTCTAAAAAATTAAACCAATAGCACAAAATGACATCTTTTGCCTTTTTTAATTTAGAAACATCTATGCAAAGCCAAATTAAGATGACAATTTAATCGTTGTGTACTCGGCAGGGTACCCGGGTACCATTTCAGACTTCATTGCTTTAAAAAAACAAGGATAACCTCAACTCAGCCAGCTGAAACTTATGGAATGCTCCAAATAAATCATTTTTCATCATCTGACAAACAATGTTTGTGTAAACAATGTTAACGAAGATTGAAAATTAAAAAAAGTAGACAAATTTTCCAATCTTTTGACGGGTGAAGATCAAAAATCGGTCAAGAAATGAAAAAGCAAGAAGCATTTCATTTTATTATTTATTTATTTATTTATTTCGTCAAGCAAATGTAGACTACAGTTATAATAATACAATGTTTTCTTATATTCTATACATTATTTCCAGTAGTTAGTCGTTCTTTTATTTAATTTCTGCCCATGGTGATGTCGATATTTTCGCAGTGCTGATTATAGTGACGCATCATGCGATTTATTGGGCCATTTTTTTAAGTAGTTTGTTCTGTGAGAATTTTCCGAAAATATTTTACGATTTCTTAATTGACGACTGGGTGCATAAAAATTTAGTTGTGATAATAATTGAGTAGATTGCACGCGTTGAGAAATAATGTCATTGATAAAATAAAGCATTGAAAGATCGCGGCGTTCTTTAAGTGCTTGTATGTCTATAAGCATGCAGCGTGCTTCATATGATGGTAAGGGAAATGATTTCCAATTTAGCTTACGAAGCGCGTACAAAAGAAATTGTTTTTGGACAGATTCAATGCGTTCTTCATGTGTGGCAATATAGGGATTCCATACAATGCTACAGTATTCCAGAATTGGTCGGACGTATGTAATATATAATAGTTTGATTGTATATGGGTCTTGAAAATTGTGGCCGAAGCGTTTTATAAAGCCCAGCATACTATTTGCTTTGTTGATAATTGTATTATAATGTTCTATGAATGTAAGTTTGCAGTCTAAGATTACGCTTAGTCTTCTGCATTGGTTATTTCTATAAAGAGCTTCATGTCATCAGCATATACAAGCACATGTATTGACTTAAGAAGGAAGGAAATGTCATTTACGTATAATATAAAAAGAAGTGGGCCCAGGTGGGAACCTTGAGGAACCCCAGAAGTTACTTCTGTTGGGTTTGAAAAGGAATTTTAAAAGCGGACTATTTGTGTTCGTTTTGTTAAGTATGACTGCAGCCATTCCAAAAATTTTGTTTCAGTTCCGTATTTTTCGAGCTTGAAGAGCGATAATGGTATGTCGATTCTGCCAAATGCCTTGCTAAAGTCCGTATAAAGAGCTTCTACGTGGTTACCGTTGTCTATTACAGTCAGAGTGAAAGTTATGAATTCCAAAAGATTAGTGGTAGTTGATCGGCCTTTGTAAAAGCCGTGCTGTTGAGTTGTAATTTGGTGTTTTACTTGTTGAAAGATTTTTTCATTAATTATTGATTCAAATAATTTTGGAATGCATGAAATAATGGCAATTCCACGATAATTACGAATGTCAGATTTAGCGCCAGATTTGAAAATTGGCACTAAATATGAAGTTTTCCAGAGTTCTGGGAAAATTCCATTCTTCAGGGACATGTTAAAAAGGTGTTGTAACGGTGTAGATAGTTCTTCTGCCAAGTTTTTGAGAAAAATTGGAGCTATTCTGTCAGGTCCAGGACCTTTCGTAGCGTCTTAATTTTTAAGTGCGTTTTGAATTTCGAATTCAGATATTTGATTGACAGATAAAGAATTCGAAAATTCAGGAAAATACGAGAAGTATTCGCGGTCGCAATCTGTTTCTTCATATGTGGTGTAACTTTCTTGAATAAAAAGTGGCGAAAAGACTACATATTTCATTACTAGTTTGTCCTACATTACTGTCAAGATGCATTCGTGATGGAAAGTTGTTACTTTTTAGTTTGGTTTTGACGTAATCAAAGAAGTTCTTAGGGCAAGACTTAATTTGATGTTCGATTTTACGATTATGTTCTTCATGTGCAATTTTAATGGCTGCGTCAAGTTGACAGCAAATTTCTTGGTAATTTTGAAGATTTTCGCTATTGTTGTCTTTTTTGTATATTTTATGTGCTTTTTGTTTTCTATTTTTTAGGTTCTTCAATTGTGGAATCAACCACACTGGATTTTTGTTGGTGTTCGTTCGTCTTCTTTTTTTCAGAGGTACATTTTCTGATATAATTTGATTAATTATTTCATAAAATTTTGTTACTTCTTCGTTGACATTTCCTTCTTTACAAATTATACTACGCCAATTTATTATGCGGAGTCTACGTTTGATTTGTTCGTAGTCAGTTTTGTGGTATTCCGGTACATCCTCGTACTCGCAGTCGCTAGCGTACGAGGTGTTATTCATTACTATTGAATATTCAATTGCTGTGTGGAATGCTTCATTTTCCCAGATGGGAGTCAATGATGCATCTACACAGAAGTCTTCAGTGCAGTTTGTGAATAATAGGTCTGAATATGCATTTTGTTTGTTTTTGACATGATTGATTTGATATAGACCGAGTTCTGAGGATTTACGACTGGGAGTAAGATAGATTCATTTTCAATGTCTACAATAAAGTCTGCATTACGTTGGTTGAAGTCGCCATAGACATGCAGTTTTACTCCTGGTTTCATGTTAGACATAATAGATTCTAGAGTTTTGAAAAATAATTCATACGAATGTTTATGAGCATGTTCCGGTGGAAAGTACACGGAACAGAAGATATGTTCTTCGCCAGCAATAAATGCTTTGGCCCATACGTGTTCAAATTCTTTATACTTGTCGGATATTATTTCTTTAGAAGTAAAGTCTACATTAATGGCAATGAGGACTCCACCGCCTGACTTTTTTTGACTGGTAGACAAATTCCGATCGTGCCGGAATACATTATAATTGTTTCCAAATACTTCTTCGCTTCTTACGCTTTCGTCCCAACTATTTTCAGTTTCTAAAATTATTTTAAAAGATGACGACAATAGATTTTGTTGAATTTCTTTCATCTGCTTGGGCTTTTCATGCGATTGAAATTCTGACAATAGATAATAAGGGGTGGTTAAATAAAATATTAAAACTGGGACATTTTTATGGAATTGCTCAGCAATAAAAAATCTATCGCTTTGTTAGTATCAAACATGTTAGTGTTGTATTCATTATTTTCACTAAACTAAAAAAAAACAGTAGAGGGTCTCAGTAGACAGGTTACTACGATGATCACGCGGTGTACCGTGAACTGGGGTGTCTCTGATCACCGGGGTGACTTCGATCACTGTACCTCTTTTTTGAAAATGTGGTAAAAAAGCGCTCGTAGTGCTTGAGATTTGCCGTATGTCTTTATTGCTACTATTCATGAATTTCCTGCTATCTAAAGATTGTTTTTCATGCTAAAATATTAATTGAAAATAAAGTGTATTTTTGGCAATTTTTGTTGCATACAAACAATCGGTTCAAGCAGATTCAAAACAACAAGTTGCAATATTTAAAGTTTTTTTTATTTTGTTCCCAGATTAGTTCTAAAGATGACCATATATCATAACAATACATTTTATTGTTATTTTTGCAAGTTTTTCCTTGGAGGCAATGTTGAGTCCCAATATTCTCCACAGCGTATTACATATTTCTTCTTAACAAAAACCCAAGACGTGAAGTAACATGCAAATTGGGCAATTTCATAAATCTTATTCCTCGTGGACTAGTTTTTGATGATTTTAGACCACCTTCCCTCCCAGTGGATAATCATTCATATATATTCTAAAAATTTTGTATGAATCATGGACATTCGCCAACATAAACTGTTCACGTAGAATGTGAATCGTCCCCAAATTGCTTTCCATATTTATAAACTCGTTTAAGTCGTTTTAGGTTATTCAATTTAGTGAGAGTAGCAAAGTGTTACTCCAAATTCATCAAAACAAAAAAGTGATCAAACTCACCCCGGAATGATGACTGGTGTAAAATTTTTAAAGCATATTTAAAAACAGCAAAATTGTTGCTAAACTTTCGAACTAGTGACTGAATCTTTCTCAATGCATGCCAGTACTTATTATGAAAATATCAAACAATATTGTTTTAAGTATATTCTGAAAATATTTATGATACATTAAAAAAAGTGATCAAAGTCACCCCAGTTTACGGTACGTTGAATATTTTAATAGTCAGCTTGGAAAATAGGTTCAATTGATGGGTTAACACTGATGCTCACCTAATTTTTTTCTTGCATCTTATAGCATTTTTTCTCAGCTTTCCAATGGTGGTCTCAGATCGACAATCGGTAGTTGCGACCCTGGTCGAAATTGCATTTTTCTGATATAATCCAAGATGGCGGCCAAATTCAAGATGGCGGCCCGAATTCTGATTACTTCAAATGAAAGCCCTATCATTCCTCTTTACAGAAAAGTGCTACTTGTAGTACTTTACATAACGAATTTAAGAGATATAGCTCAAATAATACATCATGAATTGTCAAAATTTCAACTTTTCTGAACACTGTTTCACCCCTTGGTGACCAAGAGGTCAACAAATTCGATCAAACAAAAATGGCATTATCATTTTTTCTCTATTTCCAATAACTATGTGCATTTATATCAAATTGTGCATTGTGCAAGACCTTGTGCATCTAGTGGCCTAGTTTCAGCGAGAATTGCTCTAATGCGTGTGATCTCCGATGTCTCCGGTATAGTGTTTTGGCCAATTAAACTACTAGGAAGTTTCCCCTAAGACCGATGTCGATTACCCTTCATTATTGTGCCTTGTTCCAAACACGCCTCGATCAACCACACACACTGCCTTGCAAAGGTTATTTTTTTTTTTCAATAACCGCAGCTTTCTTCACATGGTCAGCTCTATGTCGCATGTTCACGTTACCCAGACTCCGACACTGTGGAATATATAGAACTTAGTGGCTAGAACCGCCCTGACCACTTTCACATGTTTCGAATGTCCCGAATTTCAAGCTTGAATTATTTAGAATTTTAAAGCTTTTTATAAATTCTGTTCCAGTAAGAATGGCCAGACAAAAGGGTATTAATATATTTGCAAAGCTTTTGAATATTTGAATAAATAACGTGATAATTTCCTTAAGAATATTTGAGAGAATGACTGTTTGTTTTCAGAAATGTATTGAAATTATTTAATTATGATTGAAAGGTGCTTTATAATGTTCAATGAAATAAAAACTAAGAATTTTATGAGCGCTGGATTGAAAAATAGAACTAAAAACAAATTAAAGCTAAAACATTTTTGAGTATGTTTTGCCTTTCTCCTAGAAAGGTATAGCAATCACTGGAAAAACCAAAGGTATAAAAGTAGTCCCAATGGCCGAATGTCATATACCACTCGACTTCTTTCGACGAACTGAGCATTTTCTGTATGTATGTGTGTATGTGTGTGTGTGTATGTATGTGCAACTTTTTTTTCTCACTCACTTTTCTTAGAGATGGCTGGACCGATTTTCATAAAATTAATTGCAAATGAAAGGTCTAGTTGCGCCATAGATTGCTATTGAATTTCAGTGTAATCGGATTTTTAGTTTAGAGGTTATGTATCAAAATGTAGAAATCACGAAACATCAATATCTCAGAAACCACACAACCGATTTTGATAAAATTGGTTTCAAATGATCGGGCTGTCTCCAGAACCCTTAACTTTTGAATTAATGATTGAACATATGGTTCAAAAGTTATGTAAAGAAAAGTTATCCTGAGGTTGTTTAAGCTCACTCATTTTTCTCAGAGATGGCTGAACCGATTTTCACAAAATTAGTGTCAAATGAAAGGTCTAGTTGCCCCATAGGTTGCTATTGAATTTCATTGCAATCGGATTGTAACTTTGTCCGTTGTTCATGAAAATGTGAAATCACATAATGAAAGTTAACATATTGACTTCCTCCTAACGATCACTGGCTAATTAAAAGGTAGAAAAGTGATCCAAATGGCCGAATGTAATATACTACTCGACTCAGTTAGACGAATCGAGCATTTTCTGCATATAAGCATGTATAGGTGTATATGTTTGTGTGTGGGTGTGTACGTGTGTATGTGCACCTTTTTTCGCACTCACTATTCACAGAGATGGTCTGACCGAACAGATTTCAATGAAATTAATTGCATATGAAAGGTCTAGTTGCCCTATAAGACCCCATTAAATTTTATTGTAATCTGATTTCTAGTTTAGAGGTTATGTATCAAAGTGTAAAAATCACGAAACATCAATATCTCAGAAACCACACATTTGATTTGATTAAAATTAGTTTCAAATGAACGGGCTACCATAAAAACCCTTAACTTTTGAATTTTATGGAGATTGAACATGTGGTTCAGGAGTTATGGAAAGAAACGTGTTCTGGAGACTATTTAATCTCACTCATGTTTCTCAGAGATGGCTGGCCCGATTTTTATAAAATTAGTGTCATATGAAAGGTCTTGTTGCCCCATAAGACCCTAATGATTTTATTTTTCAAACGGATAATTACTTTGCCTGTTATGTTTAAAAATGTGAAATCCAGCTATGAAAAGAAACATATTCCAAGACAACTTACTTGGACTTACTCATATTTCTCAGAGATGGTTGACCCGATTTCCACAGAATTAGTATCACATGAAAGGGTCTACCTACCTCATAACTCCCTATTGAATTTTGCAGTAATCGGACTGTAACTTCGTCTGTAATGTATCGAAATGTGAAACCACGAAACTTCATTATCTTAGAAACTACACAACCGATTTGAACAATATTGATATCAGATGAACGGGCTAGTTAAGGGTTAACTGATGAATTATGATTGAACACGTGGTTTCAAAGTTTGGCTGCCCCATACGTTACCTTTTCATTTGATTGTAATCAAGCTTAAGCAAGCGTTATGTTTTAATTTGTAAAACAACGAAAGTCTATTATCTCAAGTACTACACGACTTATTTGAACATAACTAGTGTCATACAAATGAGTCATCTCTCAAACTTACAAATAACAAACTTCATAACAATTTGATATACTGTTTGAAAGTTTTAGAAAGAACAGAAATTCAAAGACTATTCAACACTTTACCTGCTTTGATCAATATATATGGCCTCAACATAATTTAAATGTGGTATCGTACTATTTGAACGTTCCCGGCATCGCTCGTGATTAAATTGTTCGAAATTAAGAGTCATTGCTTTTATTTCGCTTTTTCTTAAGTACTAACATTACGTCAAATTTCATATTTTATACTTTAATTACAACATCAATATTTTAGAACCCAAAGAGTGGATAAACATTTATTGGATTTAAGCATTCATGTAAATCTATTTTTACAAATAATAAGTTTGAATGAGAAAGGCTGAGTCTGACCGCTAGGTGGATTAATTTAGGTTTTTTTAGCAGTAGTTAGATATTTCAGTTTTTTCAATACAATAGTCAATAAACTCATGGCGGCTGTACGAAGTTTGCCGGGTCAGCTAGTTGTTAATAAATAATGCCTCACAAACGTATAACAATTTATATATTTGGCTCGATTTATAGTTCACCATTTCATTTGATTCTTTCGAAAGGTGATGGAGTTTTGTGGAAGATTCTTCAAAGGTTCTTCAATCACTGCTGAACTGTTGATCAATAAAAACCACAAATACTTAAAAAAAACTCCTTGCTAAAACTTGATGAATTCAGTAATGCTTAGATAAAA
The DNA here is from genome assembly GCF_029784165.1 of Wyeomyia smithii. Classification (NCBI taxonomy): domain Eukaryota; kingdom Metazoa; phylum Arthropoda; class Insecta; order Diptera; family Culicidae; genus Wyeomyia; species Wyeomyia smithii. The sequence continues at coordinate 28,080,740 of NC_073696.1, read as the reverse complement.
CTTCCATAAAACATCAATAAAATCAACTCGCAAATTTCGCATTCAAAACATTCGCACAGCACAGCCGAAAATCACACTGAATATACTGCCGATGATGAAAACTCGAGAATTCAGTATAAGATTGAACTGTGATTAGTTTTTCATTGGCTCATTTACCATCTCTATTTTTTGCATTATGTTTCTTTCTATCCTCCTCCGCAACATCTTTGTTTTTCGTGTTAATTTCCTATATTATTGTATGAACAAGAATCTCTTTTGTGTTCTGTAGCATACTTATTTAAATAATTTAATTTATTTAAATAATTTATCATTGTCAAAATTTGTAAGAGTTCTGTATAACTGAAAAAAATTTATATTCGATGCTTTACTGTGTAAAATAGTGCGAAGTGAAATCAAGTTCACTCTAATAAGAGATTACTAGTTTTACTCAATTTCAGTGGAAATTATAAACTTTGAATTACTCTAAAAGTTCTACAGATCCCAATGCGAAAATGAGATCAGTGACAAACTAAAATTTATTCCTCTAGAACAATAACACCCCAATTCCCACAGCGTCACGCCGGTCAAAGCCAACCGCAAAAATGCACTCTTTACAAATCTCACCTTTTACCACCTTGAAGCACCCGTATAAGACGCTCCAAAAATTCCAACACCAAACATTGTGTGTGAACCTGAAGACACTGAACCGGAGCTACCTCCGTCCTAGCGAAAATCCGGTCATACAACTGCTTAGGCAAAGGTCATTTGGGTTTCATTGATACCGTTAATAAAAAGTGTTCACCAACCGTTACGGGTCTGCAGAGATCAGTAGGTCGCACCGGCTGGCAGTTGGTTATTTTGCTATCATTCGAGCCAGTTGAAGGGACAGCAGCTAGTATAATGCAAGTGCGTTGTTCGTTAGTTTGTGTAATGAGTCTGTTTGAATCCGTTGTGTTATTTCAGAAAATACTTTTGTGGATTTGCTTCGCAGCGACAGCAGCAGCAATCGTCGAAGGATATTATTTCACACCAGCAGAAACATACGATCCGTACTATCCGGAATACTTTGGACATCCGTGGGAGTATTTTCCACAATTAGACTGGCACTCGCCATATAGTCCAGTCGAAGGATTCTACAATCCAATACCATGGGACACACAATATATGAACTATATTGCGCCAAGTTCGCTGATTTCCTACATCCCGGTAAGGCCGGGATCGTATATGACACCGAATGTCGTCGTTGGAGGGCAAGGTTACAGCACGAATCGATACGTGGCACCGAGCATGGTGAAGAAGTACCTGGCGATGAACCCACGGTGATAGTACAGAGAATCGGATGATGTACACTAGTAGATAGATAGTAAAAGTTCAAATTTTTTTGTAGAGGAATAAAGTCCATTTATTCAAAGATCCATTCGCGCTGATAGTTTGTCAAAAGAAATAGTGTCTATAGAGTGTATTGGAAAGTGATCGATCGACAGTTCTAGACAGTTCCAGGGGCGGCAGCAAGGTTCAACTGCTGCTGGTTGATGGCATGGCCGGGTAGTGGTGCTACATGGACCGCTCCTCGGTTGGCGGTAACCGACGTAGCTGCGGGGGTGGGAGCGGCAGGAGCATCAATGGCGAGCACTGGGGCAGGTGCGGGGGCTTCTGCGGACCATCCATAAGGCCATGCTGCTGGGTAGTGTGCCGCTGCCCAGGGTGCCGCTGGCCAATGTACCGCTGCCCATGGGGATGCGGCCCATGGCCACACTGGGTTAGCTTCGGCGGCCAATGCCAACGCAAGCACTACAAACAAAGCGGCAACCTGCGAGTAAAATCCTACGTTAGTTAACAGTTGACGGTCGCAGTTCTTCACAACACTTGATCTAATCCACCTCCCCCCATTACACAACATGAATGATCGACATTGAAACGGAATCATACAATTTTGCTCACTTTTCTATTTAATTTTCTTTCACCGTGAAAATCTCGCTGTATAAAATTTGATTCTACGGGATATCCGGGCCATAATTTAAAGTGTCCGGATCAAACTTTCACACAAATCCGGAACAAACTTTCGTTCCGATGTCGATCACTACTGGCAACACTCACTTTCATTTTGGTTTTTCTAGTTACAACTAAAGAACTTTGGCTTCCTTGCAATAGAACACACCAACTAACTGTGACAATGAGTGCCACCCAGGGGCTAGCTTTTATACAGAACTCCAGGAAATGTGTCGGCTTAGCAGAACCAGAACCTGACCCATTTCTTTTCCTAGTAGTCCGAGTAGTTTGCGTACCCACTGCCGTCCAAACCCACAACTCAACACAACAAACGCTGACTCACTCTCCAGGCCTCAGTGAAAATAATATCTCTAAATCGCAAAACCCGCTTCGGCTCCGGTGGTGCATTGATAATAAACTGCATTAATCGAACGGTAATTAGAGTTGTCCGGTGTGGGTAGTGTGGGTAGTTTAACAGCACCGGGCCGTAGAGATAAGGTAATTACCAACAACAGATTATTTGCTGCAGTCACTTTAGAAACGTTAAGATTTAAACGCTTGATTTCTTGCATCCTAAGGAATGCTCCATCTCTAATCAAATGCGACTATTTTGGTATAATTTTTCACTCTCAATTCAAATCCATAATCCTCTCGGACGACCCACAAATCAGGATTACTCCTAACACAGCCGTTATTTTACGTTGCTTACTCCACAATCCAGTCACGGATATGTGGCTATTCATTGTGCAATCGATTCTAGCCGCGATCGAAATGCAAATCGGAAGAACATTCTCGTTCAAGTTTTCCCATTAGCTGCGATAAGCCAACAATTTTGTACAAGCCGCGAGGGTGGACCAGCTCGTAGCGCACAAATGACATGACAAGCGCTGACAGAACTGGCACAGACACAGGCAGGACACGTCCGGGTTAGTTGTACCTACCTACAACAAAGGGTTTGCCCTCGCGGCGCGACGTTTAGGACCGAGGTGAGTCAGATTCAACAACCCACCGGATGGTGAGTGTCTGACTAACCAACGCTGGACGAAAGTTCGTTTACTCTCACCGGACTGATAACCGTTGATTTATTACCGGATTATTCACGTAACAATTGTCTGTTTGAACCGGGCAGGTGTTACTTGCGCAGATAGTAAATTATATCATGGGTGGACTTGTAACAGTTGGTCACGAGATTTTGCAGGAGTTGTTCTGGTGAGCTTTTTATTATTGTAATCAACACGGTTTGTCGCAGAAAGTACTGCTATTTCACGAGAAATCATTTAATTTGCATAATAGTATATTAATAGCTCCAATAAATAGCCTCCTGCTGCAGGTGAAAACCATTTCTGTTGTGTTATAGAATAAAATAAGGGTAAAGTAAAGCGAAGTAGTTCGAGTGATTTTTAAATCAAACAAATTTCTTTAAAGCTACTGATTTTGCGATTGAGAATAACCTACAAAAAACGCGAAAATACTTCTCAAAAAGTCGTGACAATCAAATCATTACTTTGAAATTTTATTGATTCAGTGCTTGGCAGTGGTGTAGCGTGACCGGATGACACCCGGGGCGGAAAATTTGGGTGTCACCCCTTTCCCCCTGGATGTCACCCCCACCAGGTTGCAGTGAAATCATTTTGTTATTAAAAATTGTGAAAGTTAGCAATTTTTCCAAAATGGGTTAAATCTACCCATTTGGAAAAATTGATTGAGATTATACTCTCAGAAACAAATTTATATAGTTTTTTTTATAGTTAATCTCAAGGATATAACCCTTTTGAAGGTGACACTTATGAAAATTTTCCCCATGGGTGTCGTGCTATCAATTCACAATATAGTGTATGAAACAGAAGCAGAAATTGACTTTGTCACTTTTCCGCTAAATTTCAAAATATACAAAATTTCCATACAAAGGGTCCATATCACTTGGACACGACACGACACGTGCTTTTCGTAGCCACTTCGCATGGAATGACCCATATAAATATACGTACACTTCATGAAGTCACTAGTAAACTTAAGCAAATACACGAAGGATTTGGTCGGCAGCAGCAAAAATGCAAACCCTGGCGAAGCTGAGTACTACGGCTGCCAGCATATCGGGCTATGTACGCGATGTTTTTTAATTTTTTTGTGATTGACGATTGAGTAATAACTTAATAGCTTTATGAAGTTGGAAGTAATAAATGCTTTCATTAATTTTTTTCCGCAAAATGTGATGTTTCGAATCGATATTTGCTGAAAGTTTTGTGATTTTTGCTATGTGGAACGTTAAAATGAATGTCGGGGTTACGCCAGGGTAAATTCCTTAGGGCCAAGCGAATAAACCATTTTTGAACCCGTTCAATCCTAAGTCTCCAAGTAATCTGGTAAGGATGCCATATGATGACTGCATATTCTAAAATTGGACGTACAAGTGCGCAGTACAAATATGAGACATCCTTCCCTTTCGGCACCAGACGAATCACGTTTATAGGATCATTTGTTTCTAAACAACAAGAAGCGATTTTTTCCACATTATTATCAGTGATCAATGGCTGGAAACCAGACAGATATAGCCAGAATACTGGACAAGTGGTTTGGTCAAAATTACCACGACGACGTTTTGCATTCAAACGAGACCAAACTGGTGTTCCACACTCAGTTGACACAGCAGACAGCATAGGCGAAGCAGCAGAGCGTTTGTTTTGTGTCGATGTAGAAGAAATATTGTCTACTTTTTTGCTCAACACCTCAACCAAGCCGGATAATTGTTGTAATTGCGAGGCAAGGCAGTCAGTGCTCTTTGGATGGAAAGAATCCAAATCGGCCAAGTAGGCACGGATGCTTCTTCCGTTTAGCTAACTTCTACATTCAGGGCAGATAAATAGAACTTTTCCAAGACCAAAAGTATCTCTGCACGCTCGAAGGTTGATGCCACAACATTGCTGGCTGATGTGGAACAATGTTTCGCAAAAACCGCAACGCAAAGGCTCCAAATCATTTATCTCCAATTTACAGGCGCCGCACTGTTTTTTACTCTCCATTGCTAGCGTATGGAATCTCTTTCGTAGCGTTGGATGTGCTAATAGTTTCAGCCTATTGTTAACGGTCGCAATGTAGAAAGACGGTTATCGAAGTCGAGAAATAAATGTCGATTTATTCGAATGTGAGCACAAATAATCAGCTGTAATCCACTCTGCAACTAGTACGCAGGTAATAAATAATCTAATTATCAAAAACCGAACCGATTAGCAGAAAATACAACAGTTTAAAAATTATAATGCAGCCATCGAATTTGGTCAAGGCTTTCTCATACAGCATTCTAGCGCGACGAGATTCTGCTTGAGGGTCTTGTTGAGGTGCTTGCTGGCGTGTAACAACCGCAGGCCTTTACGCTGACAGATTCGTCGAACAGTGCTGCACAGTGCCGAGAACTTCTCAACCAAATCACGCAGAGTGATCCTAGGGTTCGTCCGAACTGCTCTGCAGACTTTCAGTCGTAGCTGTTTGTCAATCGTTCCACGACTGTGGTTGCTGTGATCAGTGCGATCCAGCGTTAGAGTTTCATTGAATCGTTTCAGCACGCTGTTTGGGGAATTTGAGGTACTTTACTCCTGCCCACGTCGGATTTTCAACGTGAGTGTGCTTAATTTTCTCACGTCTTTTATGTTTCATCGTCGAAAACTTTTGATCTGAAAGGAATGTCTCATCAAACACAGAAGAGTCAGCTGATGCTGATAATTCTTATAGACCTGTGTGATCGAGACCAAAGTCAGTCTGCGTCGTGCTTGCAAGTGCAACACAACTATGGAAGGTGCTCCGTACGACTAAATTTTGAAGTAGAATACTTCTCTCAGGAAGTTCGGCTACATAGGGATGTGAAATGAAAATCTAAAACAAAAAAAAGTGAAAAATATGTCCAATTTCAAATGCTAATAAATCGGTTAGTATTCGATGGATTTCCTTCGTTCTTGCAGCAATAGATTGGAAAATCTTCTAAGATTCTTCCCAAAATAAGATAATTGTAATTTTATTATTCACACTATTGTACTATTGAAAATAGTCAAGCCTTGTCAAAACGAAAAATTCGACCTCTGATTGGTCGTTATATGCTTGCTTCCCAAGCACGGTCGACAGGATCATATACCTTGCAATTGAAAACATGCTATTTGGCCTATTTAAGAGCCTGTTTCAGCCGGAGCCGCTCATAATAGTTCTAGACAGCGACAACAGCAGTCGTCCTTCCTTAGCAGCAGCACTAGCTCTGTGGTTGGTCACCACGTCTCAGGAGCAGCGCGGTTTTTCTCAGCGTGTGTCGCCAGACAGCCATTATTCCCCCCGTGTTGGGGCAGCATAAAGATTGCCATCAGGAAATCCAATTTTGGAAATCAAAATGCCTTTTTGAAGGCAAATAAACAAGTCATTGAAAGTTAATAATTTTTGTCAACGCAAGCAAGTATTCTGTGTTGCATCCTAGCAATTTAAATTTGTCGCACCCGTCTTATTTACTGAATGTGAAATAGCTTCCACAGTGCATGTTGTCCGTGTATCTTATTTCCCCCAATGTTAGGGCAGCTCAAAGGTTGTAATTAGCAACCGATTTTGAACAGCAAAATGCTTTTTTGCAGGCAAATAAAAAAATAATTGAAGGTTAATAATTTTCTGGCATCAACACAAGCAGACATTCTGTGCGGGATGCAATCAAATTCTGTTGTAGTTGTCTAATTTTTACTTTATTTAGAAAACTCCCCACTGTAGGGGCAGCGCAAAGGCTGCGATCAGCATAACCGACATTGAATAATAAATTGCCCTGTTAGAACGCATTCACAAAAGCAGTTAGCTCGACTATGCAGAGCTAATGTGAAGTCGATTCAATCAATCAGCATTAACAGAATTTTGTCGTCTCCCAGCTGCCAAGTTTCAACATGATGCAACACGCAACAGCGAGCAAACGAAATCGCTTGATGTTACAAACCGCAATAAGATACGGGTTAAAACCCTTGCGTGTGTGAGAGCACCATCGATGTTTATTCGCTGGATACACTATCTACTGTCTACTGAACGCAATAATCTGCTTACATGCGACACGGGGACGGGAACATTTTCTTCAACGAAGCTGCGCAACACGACACAAAACATGTTATTTTGTTGCTTTAATGAGAGTGCTATCGGTCCGGCTCGACAAGAAATCATTTTTGTGCATCCGTGCTACGAAACTGAGGAAAAACTTTAGAAACTGAAAAAAGAGGTGGAGCTTATCAAATGATCGCTCTGAACCAGAATGAAGTCACACATATTTTTCAAGTTATATCATTCCACCACGTACGTAAAATAATTCATTCCTATTTTCATCCCTATATAAGAGCCTGTTTTAGTCGAAGCCGCTCATTGTAGTTCTGAACAGCAACGACAGCAGTCCTCCCTTAGCAGCAGCGGGAGCGAGCAGTGGGTACCATCGATAGCGGATAGCGGCCACAACTGTGGCATGGCTGCAAATAAGCGTAGCAGTTTCAGCGGATCTCACCATCGATAGCAGCAGGGCCAGCAGATGCAGGTACAGCGGATACCAATGGCGGCCACAACTGTGGCATGGCTACGGATAGCGTTGCAGTTGCTCAGCAGTTGGGCCAGCGTATAGCGGCCACAACTGTGGCATGGCTATGCATAGCGTAGCTGTTGCAGCGGGTATATCAGCATCGATAGTAGCAGGGTCAGCTGATGCAACGACACTCCCATCACTAAAATGCTGTTTCAGTGTGGTAGCGGGAAGCATCAGCAGCAGGCTTGCATGGAGTGAATACATCAGCCAGCAACTTCCTCTAAGGCCTCTGCCATAGTAGACGCGAAAAGCGGCGCGAACCGATTCGCTCGGCCGTAGGTTTATGTACGGCTCTACTGATGGCTGTACATTAACCAACAGCTGAGCGAATCGGTTCGCGTCGCTTTTCGCGTCTATTATAGCAGAGGCCTAATGGAAAATTTGTAACAGTTTGTTCAGAAGAATATTATTGTCGGTAATATTACAGAGATGCGATTGCGTAAATCCGATTTTGAATTGAACAATTGTTCTTTTGAGAACAAATAACACACTTATTTGAAGAGTTAATAGCTTTTGGTACCAATAGCAGTATAGTGACAGCCTCAGCGGTAGATGCAGATGCAGCCGGTACTTCCCTGAGGCCGATGTAAAGGTAAATGGGAGCAGCACGGCGAAACAGTTCGGGTTATGCTTAGACGCGCGTCATTTTTCGTTGTTGATATTCCCCACATGAAACGACGCGCTTTCGTATGATAGCGGTGGTATTAGCGGTAGATGCATTTGCCAACACTTCCTCCAGTAAAGCCGTGTCTAGTTTTCAATGTGAAAACACCTTTCTCATTGTGTTGACCGTGCGCCTTAGTCCTCACTATCAAGGTAACACAGAGATGTAAGATAAACACTACATCCTATGAATTGAACAACTGTTCTTATAAGGAATTAATGGATAATAATATACTAATATAATCCATAATATTATAAGGAATTAATTAAGATTTAATTCTGAATTAGAATACTTCTCTCAGGAAGTTTGGCTACATAGGGATGTAAAATGTAAATCTAAAACTGAAAAAAGTGAGAAAAATTTCAAATGCTAATAAATCGGTTAGTTTTCGATGGATTTCCTTCGTTTTTGCAGCAATCGATTAGAAAATCTTCTGAGATTCCTACCAAATGCATGAAATTGCAATTTTATCATTCGAACTATTGTACTATTGAAAACTCTTAAGCCTTGTCAAAACACAAAATTCGACCTCTGATTGGTCGTTATACCGCGCTTTCCCAAGCACGGTCGGCAGAGTTATGGACCTAGTAAATTGGGAATGCATCATTTGGCCTATATAAGAGCTTCATCAGATAATAAACAAACATTTCAACGGATATTAAATTGAACAACTGAAATTTGAAGAACACAAATGATTATTTGAAGAGTTAATATTTTCTCGTTTTGCGCTATAATCCAAAGTTAATTATCTTCATCTACATGCATACTCTGACTATTATTACGTGTTTGCGTCGCTTAGTGTTTGGCTACGGTCATGCAGAACGCAAATAACGGCGCGATGCGATTCGGCAAGACGAAATCTGTTGAAATGTATAGCTCTACTTCGCCTTAAAAAGTGCTGTACATTTCACCACGGTAAGGCGAATCGCATCGCGCCGGCATTCGCTTTCGCATAACCGTAGCCTTTGTTCCGTTCCCGTTTAATGATGTCGTATTAAATGTGCATATTACAAATCGGCAGCACTTCAACTTCTCATTTGCACAAAATTTAAAAATATCCAATGAACTTCATTCAAAATATCAGACAAAAAGAAATTACAATACTGCCAATGAACGGTCAACGTTTATTTACTAGGAAAAATGACTGACACGCAAGCAGCCAGGTTATCTTTCTTGTGAAAGTATTCTACTTCAACCTTGCGGTCGTGGCTTTGCATACAACCTTTTTGTGATTTTTTCGAACTGAATTTCTATTTTAACAACGGCTTTTTCCCCCTAACACGCAAGTTCATTAAGCAGACAGTATGTGAAGTAGAGAGAACGAAAAATAAGCGAACTGGAAGTATGATACAGATTTGGAAAAATATACCGCATCCCGACGGGACTAACTTCATTATTTGCATTGTTGCATTCGACTATGACCGATAATATTTTGAAGGTTTTCAGCGTCTCCACGTTATTTTCAAATATTTTATTATATTAAAAAGAATTACTGTAGAAGAGAAGTTTACTTCGAATTTATGACTTGCGATCACTCTCGAATGCAACAATGCAATGCAAGTATTGTAACAAACAGCTCTCTGTAGTTCTACGTCATCTTGCGTTCCTGGCCATAACGTTTGTGATTTTTATTCTAGTTTTGAATTGAATGTAAATATTTCATGAGATGAACACATGGGCTAAGATGGGAATAAGGATACATAGCCTCTGTTGGGTGACACTCGAGGCTCCATACGTGAACGTTAATAACGAACATTGAGAAGAGATGAAGAAAATCGGTTTAACAGTTTAAGGGTAACCACAGTTGAAAGGTAGACACGACAAAACCATTTTTGCAAAACACCATTCCGAGAAAATCGCATAAAAATTTTTAAGTACAGTATATGCGGCCGTAATGAGGCGCGCTTCATGTCGCTCTTGCTTTCTCTCTATTGCTTAAATCTCTATGGAAATTTGAAAAAATGTTCTCAAGAAGATGTACTTAAAGATAGAGCAATTTTTTTTTTTTTTTTCAATTGAGCCGCAACAAATTTCATTTTTCTTTTATTTCACTCCACTCTCCTTTAAAAATCTTGAAAATTGGAAGGGGATAAAGCTAAAGTCGTTTTGTTATTGGTTCTTCGACAGCGTATATGCTGAATTTAAACAAACAAGTCCAGTGACAACGAGAGTGTCGTCAAAGGGCAAACAATAGGATTAACAAGAATAATAAAGTATTATTTTTCAACAGTGCAAGTTAAAAACGTCTTAACTTGTATACAAACTTTCATCAAAGATATTCCTTTTTGTGTCTCGATGTTATTTATTTCCCCCCCCCCCCCCCCCCCATGGCTAACTTTGATAACCTTGGACATAAAAAGACTGCGAAATTTGTATCAGTCTTATAGAAAACTGAAAAGGTATATAACCCCTTAAGTGAAATTTCCTTTGAAAATTGAATCAATTTCATATATTTTTTCTTCGGAAAAGTCGATTTTAGTTTGTTTTTTTTTTTTTTTTAAAAAATCGGTTTCAAAGTACAAATAGGGCAAGCTCCGTTTACGCTTCTTCGGATTCCGGATTTCAACATGTTCTAAGTTTTGTTTAAAAAAATTTATAATTCTAACTTCAAAACTGGCAATATGCCATTCTCGAATTTCAAAGCAGGTATTTCCGATTTCGAAGTTCTGCTTTCGTGAAAAGATTATGAACGGTTAAAAATACGCATTTTGTTTGTTTAAAGTCATTATTTTGCCATTTTCTGAAAGCACTTGAATGTTTCGTCAAAACATTTTAAATTTAGACTACAACTCATAAAACTCATGTTTTAAATATCATATTGGCAGTTTGAATCTTTATATTTGTGAATTTTATGTTTTCAAAAAATTGTTTATTTTAAAACTTCGTTTGGGAAATTGGTAGTTTAACACTGATGCTCACCTAAGTTTTTTACTGCATCTTATAGCATTTTTTCTCAGCTTTCTGATGCTTCTCTCAGGTTGACTTTTCTGATATGATCCAAGATGGCGGCCAAATTCAAGATGGCGGCAAAATTCTGATCATTCCAAATGAAAGCCTTATCATTCCTCTTTACAGAAAAATGCTACTTGTAGTAGATTCTATAACGAATTTCAGAGATATAGCTCAAATAAAACATGAAGAATATAATATAAATAAAAAATTCCACTTCTATAGAAACTATTTCACCCCTTGGTGACCGAGGGGTCAACAAATTCGATCAAACAAAAATGTCACAATCAATTTTTCTCTATTTCTAACAAATATGTGCATTTGTATCTAATTCGAAAGACCTTGAGCACCTAGTGGCCTGGCTTCAGCGAGAATTGCTCATATTATAAATACCGGTTGCAGATGTTTTAATTCCACATTATTGTCATATTTTAATGATTTTTTTATTTAAATTTTTAAATTCCGGATTAAAAGTCATTTCTGATTGCTGCCTTTAAAATTCAAAGATTGGAAAGTTTAAAATTTGCTGTTTCCAACTTTCTATTTCTGATTTTTGATTTCGGATTAGATTATTTCAAAGAACGATCTGGGATCACAAAAGAATTATGAACAATTTTGAACAACACGCAAATCATCAGACAAACGAAACGAATTGCAAAAACATAAAATAAATTATGGAATATGAAACACTTTAAATTCGCTTTATTCTCTCAGTCAGATCTACATTAATGCATTAGAACCTTCTCTACATCAGAATGTACTGGAGCCACATAAGCGACCTGCTTGGCTATGGAACAACAGTCTTGATCACTTCCGATTGTTCCCAACCGTAAGCACCAGCTCCGTAGTTTCCCCATGGTAGTCCCCACGAGTTGGCCTTCAGCGATGGCACAACGGTTTTAGCAACGTTTTCATATCCCCATCCGGAACCGTAGCTTCCCCAAGATTGATCCCAAGCATTAACCTTCACTGATGGAATAATTGTCTTGGCACCGAGCTTCCCCAAGGTTGACCCCATGGGGAGACTTTCTCTACAGCACCATAGTGACCGTTCCATCCGTTGCTGTACAAACCAGCTGCTGGCCACGAAGAAGCCCACGTTTTAGCGTATGGGTACGAAGCCACCTGATGTCCGTTCCATCCGTTGCTCCAGGAGCTCCATCCAGCAGAGTGAGATGGCCAATACGATGCTGGTGCGTAGGATCCATGTGTGGCAACCGCCAACGTTGCAATCAATATGGCAGAAATAGTCTAATGGGAGTTAAATTTTTGTTAATGCCAGTGAATAATTAGTTTTGGTGAAATTTACCTTCATTTCGTTTGATTTTTAGAGTTCAGTTTGGTAGAAGAACGATGCCTACTTGGGAGCAACTGTGGCTTAGTGATGCTTGTCAGCGTTTATATACTTTTGCGCTATTTATTGTCCGATCGCATTTGTCACAATGTACTTGCACTTCCTGATAACGTTTTGTTTTACTTCCTTTCGTTCGACAGTTGAGTTTTCAGCGATTGTTGTTCATGATGTGCACAAGCACTGGTAATGTAATCGAACGAAAATTAAAGCTGCTGAATTGATTTGTTTCAGGCACTGAAGGATGCAACAAACTAATGATAATTAATACGAACTAAATAATTGATTGTCATTTCCTTTAAAGAACATTTCTATCCAGTATAAAACAGCCAGACTTTGACAGCGCTAACCACAGTTCAGCCTCAAACATAGTTACTTCAATACGTTAAAACTTATTTTCAAAATGAAGGTTTGATAGAAATATATTTTGCGTTTGTGATGACCAGCATTAATTTTGTTCCATTTCATCTTAACTAGATCTTCATTGCAGTGCTGGTTGCCACTCTGGCTGTCGCTGCTCAGGCATCCTACGAACATTCCTCTTACTGGCCATCACACTCTGCTGGATGGAGCTCCTGGAACAACGGCTGGAACGGTTGGAACGGCTGGAATGGTCATCAAGTAGCTGCTTACCCAGTCGCAAAAACGTGGGCCTCGTCCTGGCCAGCAACTGGTTTGTACAACAACGGATGGAGTGGTTATTATGGTGGCTACGATAAAATCAACTCCTGGGCTCAACCCTGGGGAACTTATGGAGCTGGATGGGGATATCAGAATGTCGCTAAGACCGTAGTTCCATCGGTAAAGGTCAACTCGTGGGGTCTGCCATGGGGAAGCTACGGAGCTGGTGCCTACGGTTGGGATCATCCTGAAGTCGTTAAAACCATTGTTCCTGTGGCCAAGCAGGTTGCCTACGTTGCTCCAGTAGAGAAGGTGCTTGTACAATCGAAATGGTAAATTCAGCCTTATCTATGTGAATCAGAGAAATACGATATTGCCGTACCAAATTCAATAGATGTTTATAAATAAATGTTATGAGATTTTGCATTCTAAAGACTGGTTAACATTTACAAACATATTGATGACAGGCGGAATTCTGAATCATGGGTTAATTTATGTTGGTTTTTATAAATTATTCGATAAGAAACTAAATAGCTTCTGTTTCCATTGAGTATTGTATTTTTATTCTACCATAAATTAATTTTGATTCCCGTGCCAGTAACCTGGATGGGTTAATTTGGGCTAATATTTGCTAACTTTTACGTAAATTCTTGAAAAATTTTGACCTGCTCTATAATTCGATATAGTGGATTGTATCTTTAGGCCATTTTTACCATAGGGTAGTGCACATTTTTCTCAGTAATTGTGAAAACTATTAAAAATAGCGCATTGTAAATGTAACAGCGAACCGAACCTGGTGTAATATATTCGAATTTTAAGATACAAAACCTGTAACTTGGAATCTGGAAATAAAATATAATGCTTTTAAAATTTGGAAACACAATCCTAAAATTGGAAAAACAGAAATCAACATTGTGAAATATAAATTCAGAACTCAAGCCCCATTTCCATCTCCAAAGTTGTCGTTTTCAGTTCAGGTCTGGAATTAGATTCCTTCATCCTGAAAATCCTGAACCGGAATATTATATTTCGAAGTCACAATCCTTAATTCCCAACGGCAATATTAGACATCGAAATGCTTAACTTTTCAAGTTCTGAAGTTCGGGTTTACCCCCCTTATCGGTTAGTGGCAACTATATTGCCACCAATTTTCTGCAGCCATGATCGTTTTTGACCGGAATTTGAGCAGTGGCAACTGTAACGTGTGAGGAAAAAAATCCGAACAACTTTCAAATTGGTCTACGATTTCGAAGTGCTGTACAAATCGAAAAATCTATTTCCACAAAATGAAGATCCATTTTTATATAACTGGTAACACGACTAGTCGTTTCTGTCAAGTGACGCTTAGTTGGGAAGAAGATCGTCGTAAATAGATTTGCAATTTTTTTGAGCGAAATGAAGAAAAATCTAAAAGTTAAGAGTCTTGCTATTCTAAAGATCCTCGATATAGAAATAAACATTTATATACATTTTTGACGAACTCTTCGAGAATGGAAATTCCTCCAAAAGAAAATGTGGTTCCGAACAAATATGCACTTTGCAAGAGTGCAAAGTTCGAGCGAAATTAAGGGTGGAAACGCCTGGTCGGTCGGCGTAATCATATTGTGAGCTGGGCAATAAATATCCGATTGATTCAAAAACTGTGAACAAGTATCTGCATAAAAAACTATAAATATAAGTGCCATACAAATAACAAAGTAGTGTTTTGGCCAGACCTTGGATTTTCAAACTATGCTAATGCAACTTTATCGAATTTGCGGCAAGGCAATATTGGGTTTATTCCGAAAGTAAACAATCCTCAAAAAGTGTCAAGCAGTCTATTGAAACTTTCTGAGCAAATTTGAAGCGAATGGTCTACCATAAAGGTTACAGAGCAAAAAACGTCGATTGTTTGATGGAAAAATCAAGAAGGAGCTCATAACAATTGAAACATCCGGAATTCAGGAAGCTATAAAGCAAGTACCCTAGAGGATCAGGAAATCAGTGCGATGTGGAGCTGAGTTTTTCTTATGAGGTTTGTAAATGAGTTACATTACTTGAATAAACAAAAAAATAAAGAAAAATAAATTACGCAAAATTTTAATTTGGAATTAAAAGTTTGGTAGAATTTTTATAACGACGATTTTTTTTTAATTTTACGGCTATTTATTTTTAACAAAAAGTGTACCCATATGAGTTCATTTTCGTTTGGTTTATTCTGTCCGTGATTTCTTATGAGTGATAAAGGGTTAAATTGATTGTAAGAGTTCTGAACTTTTGAGAGCCGAAATGAGGAAATGGGAAATACGATACGTTGTGCGGAATCCGAATTCTAGAATTCCCCAGACAGTTTTTTTCAATCATTACAACGGAAACCTGCAATTCTTAACACGAAATATAACACTAGTATTCGATCTTTAAATACCTGTGGTATACAATTTGAAAATTGAACTTTGAACCATAAAATCAGAGGTAGAAATTTCAATAAATTTATAATTTAAAATTTGAAATCTTTGATTCGAATCTACGAAATTTCTTAATTTGAAATTTTCTGCGTATTTATAGTTTTTCACACACATCTTTTTTTTGTTGAAAACTACTAAAATTAGCGTTTTTTATCCCTCCGGTTTTGCAATGTTTTTATAAATTCTCGTCATCCTCAGAATTGTTTACTCATCCAGCATTTTTTCCGCATTACCAACAAAAAGCTCACTGTATACTTTTCCCTAAACGCTTTTCCTTGAAATTTTATCCAGATTATGTTTTTTGTTAAATTTCGAATCCGACAAGCTTATTTGCTGTGTCATTTTTTCCTTTGATTATGGTACAGTTTATTAACGTTTACGATGTACGACTTTATTTTGTTATACTCATAAGTTTGCATAAATGCTTCACGACTTTTCTCCCAACGTTCTTCACCGTGGAAATTTCTCAGGCTAAAAATGTAACAAATAACGAATAATACAAGAAAAAAATATTACTGCTATATTGTTTATCTCTCTGAAGTTTTTAAAAATTATTGTTAAAGTCATTCATATGGGTAAAGTAACCTTTAAAAGAAAAACAAAATTTTCATGTTTAACTAATGTTTTTCATTTATATCAATCAACAATTACAAATTCCATCAAATCATAGACCAGCTCTGAATAATATCAATTCCGATTTACCATTTCGGCTGCACAAGAACCTTTTCAACTGGAGCAACATAGGCGACCTGCTTGGCTACTGGAACGACAGTCTTAACGACTTCCGGATGATCCCAACCGTACGCACCAGCTCCATAGCTTCCCCATGGCAGACCCCATGAGTCGACTTTCACCGATGGAACAACGGTCTTAGCATAGTTCTGATAACCCCAGCCAGCTCCATAGCTTCCCCATGGTTGAGCCCAGGAATTGACCTTATCGTAGCCACCATAATATCCATCCCATGCGTTGTTGTACAAACCGGATGCTGGCCAAGAGGAGGCCCACGTTTTGGCGTAAGGGTAAGCAGCCACTTGGTGACCATTCCAGCCGTTGTTCCAGGATTTCCATCCAGCAGAGTGTGATGGCCAATATGAGGATTGTACGTAGGATCCCTGAGCAGCGACAGCCAGAGTGGCAACCAGCAATGCAGCGAAAACCTAGTTTAAATGATAAAAAAATAAATACAACTCTTAACCAACGTAAAGTATATTTTTATCAAACCTTCATTGTGAAAATGGTTTGTAACGTATTGAAGCAGCTGGGCTTGAGGATAAACTGTGGTTGACACTAGCAAAGTCTGGCTGTTTTATACTCGGTAGAAATGTTTTTCAAAGGAAGTTACCATCAA
Source organism: Wyeomyia smithii (assembly GCF_029784165.1). NCBI lineage: Eukaryota > Metazoa > Arthropoda > Insecta > Diptera > Culicidae > Wyeomyia > Wyeomyia smithii. The sequence goes on along the minus strand of NC_073696.1, from coordinate 28,063,817 downwards.
CTAATTAATCCGTATTAATTATCATTAGATTGTCACTTCCTCCAGTACCTGAAACTAGTGGCTTTAATTTTTGTTCGATTAAATTATCAGTGCTTGTGAACGTTATAAGCAACAATCGCTGAAATCTAAACCATCGATCGAAAGGAAATAAAACAAATAGTTATCAGGAAGTACAATTGCTAAAACCTGTGACAAAAACGTCGAAACCAATCAAGCAATAAATATCAACTTAGTATATAAACGCGAACAAATAACACTTAACCACAGTATCTCACAAATAGTCATCGTTCTCCTAGCTAATTGAACTTCAAACATCAAACGAGATGAAGGTTAGTCTTACTAAAACCAATTGTTCACGAGCATTTGATTAAATTTCTGTACTCATTAGGTTATTTCTGCCATATTGCTTGCAACGCTGGCGGTTGCCACCCAAGGATCCTACGCACTAGCATCCAATTGGCCATCTCACTCTGCGGGATGGAACTCCTGGAACAACGGATTGAACGGATATCAGGTGGCTTCGTACCCATACGCTAAAACGTGGGCTTCTTCGTGGCCAGCAGCTGGTTTGTACAGCAACGGATGGAACGGTCACTATGGTGCTGTAGAAAAAGTCCCCTTATGGGGTCAACCTTGGGGAAGCTACGGTGCTAAGACAATTATTCCATCAGCGAAGGTTAATGCTTGGGATCAACCTTGGGGAAGCTACGGTTCCGGATGGGGATATGAAAACGTTGCTAAAACCGTTGTGCCTTCGGTGAAGGTCAACTCATGGGGTCTGCCATGGGGAAGCTACGGAGCTGGTGCCTATGGTTGGGAACAACCGGAAGTGATTAAGACTGTCGTTCCAGTGGCCAAACAGGTCGCATATGTGGCTCCAGTACATGCTGGTGTAGAGAAGGTTCTTGTGCAGCCTAAATGGTAAATCAAATTGAATGTTGTGAATAAATTGAAATTCAACCATTACAAAAATGTGTTTTGTTCGTTTATTTATTTTTCTTGAGAAACATTTCAAAAGGTCCTATCTGCTTTGATCGATTTTTTTACCGATCACTTTCATTCAATCACCACAACTCATTAAACACCTTTTATGACGCGATATTTATACAAAATGATAGCGGCGGGATCACTCTTGCCTCCTGAATGAAAACCACGCTTGGGAGACTTACTAGAGCTGAACCATTACCAAAATGAAAAGACCCTCCGGAAAAAAACGATGAAAGCAGATAGGACCTTTTGAAATGTTCATCTAGTTTTGAATGCGAAATCAGACAAAAAAAATCCATCAAAATCTACTAGAAAATTGAGAAGAAAATATAGAAAATATTACTAGTCCGTACAGATACGTTTTTCGGTTGCTACATACAACCATCATCCACATGTGTACCAGTCCACATGTTTCTCAAATTTCTAGTATGTTTTTAATGGAAACATATAATTTTTTTTCTCTGATATTGTATATCATTCTACTAAGACGCACAAGAAACTACTTTTCAAATATTTTTGAATATTTAGTCCTCGTTACAAAATTAAACGAGCCTTTTGTGTTTTTGAGACCGATGTTGATCAATTAGATAGTTCTACGACTTTTTTTAATTATTCACAATTATTGAAAGTTTCGAATCTTTTGGCTACTTTCATAAAGATTTTCCAAGACTCAGTTGTTTTTTTCGTAGATTGCAAAATATCTGAAATCGTGAAGAACTTTTTTGTCATTTAATTTTTAGCAAATAGGATGTTGTCAAATTATTTTTTGAGGATTTTCAGAAAACCTAAAATAATTCGAAATTTCTCAGTAGGTAAGACTTCCGTAAGGTAGGACTGTTAATTGTCGAATGTTTTTAATCTAGTGTAGAATTTCTAGTAGATTTTTTCTATATTACCTGAATTTGAGGACTATAGAAGGATTTGATGTGGGACCAAGTCCTTTTTTACTATTTTAGGGTACATTTTGTGAAAATTGAAATGAACATGTTGGTGTGCAGAATGGAACTGTCAAATGCTAAAAGCTCTCAAACAACTGAAAAAAAAGAGATGAAAAAACACACACACAAACACACACACACACACACACACACACACACACACAAACACACACACACATATATATAAACTAAAAACCCGATTACAATGAAATTCAATAGTAACCTACAGCGCAACTACACCTTTCATTTGCAGTTATTTTATGAAAATCGGTCCAGCCATCTCTGAGAAAAGTGAGTGAGAAAAAAAAGTTGCACATACACATTCACACACACACACACATACACACACACACACACGCATACATACATACACACAGAAAATGCTCAGTTATTCGAAAGGGGTCAAGTGGTATATGACATTCGGCCATTGGGACCTCTTTTCTACCTTTGGTTTTTCCAGTGATTACCTTTCTAGTAGAGGCAAAAAGTTCAGTTGTACAAAGTGTATTTGAAACAAAATTTTCACTTGTGCCTTGTGTCCTTGCTTGTATTGTATTGTATTTTATTGCTTTATTGAACACGTAACATAAGACATAAATCTTTTTCGTTACAAAGTATATAAAATACGAATGTATGAAGTGCGTCGACTTGTAGTAGTAGGAAAAATAACAAAGCGAATGTTTAAAGAATAATCATATACATAATTAACACTTAAAGTATTCTAGACATCTTATCCTAAAAACTACAGTGCTGTCGGTTAAAGCGATGTGCCAAGGGAGTTCGTTCCAATACACAAGACCTCGCACGAAGAAGGATTTGCCGTATCGTGCATTGCGATATCTTGGTAAAATGAATTTTCTCACTCTTGTGTTCCGGAAAGGTACTAATTTGTTGTAAAGATATTCAGGCTTTTTCGTTCTAATGAGATTGTGGATCATCCTACATGCTCTAAATTTCGGAAAATTTGAAATTTGCTTGTGTATAGTTTTATAATCTTGGGTAACCAAGTGTCATATCTGTTAAAATTTATTTGTGTCACAATTTTGTGAAAAATGAATCGTGAAATACGAATTATTCGAGCAGTTGAGAAAGAAGATCTAATAATAGAACGGTTTAGAAATTATAAAATCTAGCGGTTGAGAAATTTCACATGAACAAGCATTATACTCTCCCAACTATTCTAAAAATGGGCAGTACAAATCAAATTGAAATTGCATTGCCTTGAGAAAGTCAAATTAAAAGCAATTGATTTTAAGAGGTGTTCTATAGAAAATTCCACAAAAGTCCATGTAAATAGGTAAACAGAAATATGATTTCTTCAACAACGGTGATTTTTTTTAAACTTGCTACAACTTTACCGATTTCACTTTGGATTTCTTTATCCCAAAAGAGGAAAAGTGAAACTTGTTGCTCACTGCTAGGTGGATTAATCATAAAATTTCAACTTCTTTAACATGGAGAATAATTAATGGAACAACTTTACTGAAGACTCACTTTAATTGAAAAAATGAAATAAATTATAATGATATTCCCTTTTAAATTCTGGCAAAAATAAGAAAGTATTCAATATTTAACCATCTATTTGTTTTGCCTTTAAAAGGACAATTTGTTCCTCAATTTAAAACCGGTTATGGTGCTGATTGCATTTCTGGATAACCCCAACAGTGGGACTGAATGCTAGATACGGGTAGCGGATTATGATTGCTGTTATCCGAATAGCTTGTGATGTCACCAAAACAAGGCAGAGATTTACGAGAGGAAATGCCGCCACCGATATCACTCCTGGTTACCGCTGATGCTACAACTGTTACTACTCGCTTCTACTGAATCATGCCGGACGGTCGCATTATTCAAAAACAAAATGATTAGTTTGAGCAGAAGCAGGCTCTTATATAGCCCAAAAAGTGCATGCCCCACCTGGTTAACTAGTGAGTCTGTGTGTATCTGTGAGTGCGAGTCTGTGTGTATGTGTGAGTGTGAGTCTGTGTGTATGTGTGAGTGTGAGTCTGTGTGTATGTGTGAGTGTGAGTCTGTGTGTATGTGTGAGTGTGAGTCTGTGTGTATGTGTGAGTGTGAGTCTGTGCTACGATAAGGTCAATTCCTGGGCTCAACCATGGGGAAGCTATGGAGCTGGCTGGGGTTATCAGAACTATGCTAAGACCGTTGTTCCATCGGTGAAGGTTAACTCGTGGGGCCTGCCATGGGGAAGCTACGGAGCTGGTGCCTACGGTTGGGATCATCCGGAAGTCGTTAAGACTGTCGTTCCAGTAGCCAAGCAGGTCGCCTATGTTGCTCCAGTTGAAAAGGTTCTTGTGCAGCCGAAATGGTAAATCGGAATTGATATTATTCAGAGCTGGTCTATATATATAAAATACTGAAAACACCACATTCAGACCTTTAATGCGGAGCAGTATCTTAAAATTGGGAAACGTCTGTTTAAAATCGGAAAAACTGGAGTCAACACTCGAAATTTAGAATTTTTAGAACCATTACCTGAAGTTATTATTTTCATCTTCGGAATCAGTTTTCCTCTTGAAACTTTGTAAAATCTATAGCCGGAAAATTGTAAATCGTAATTTCTAATTACAAATAACAATATAAGAAATCCAAAATCTATACTTTACCATTGGTTTTAAATTAGTAAGTGAACTTTCAAGTCTATACCCCAAAATCAAACGGAAATAAAACCCGTTGCGCAATCTGTTACACGAAATCTTATTTCTAGAATTTCTTAGACGGAATTTTCGAAATTGGAACTAGATACGAAATCGAAAACTCTCATCCATGACCTCGAGATTTCAAGTTCAAAACAGATGATCCGTATTCTAGAATTCAGATTTTGGATATTTGCGGTCCCCAATTTGATATATAGGCTTTGACCCAAGAAATTGGAGGTTGAAAAATGATATTGAAAAGCCTGAACTTATAATCTATAATTTGCCATCCACGATCCGAAACTTCGAAATTCAAGATGTGATCCGTATTTATAGTATTCATTAGATTTTCAATTTCTTTAAGAAAATTAATAAAATTTTCGTTTTCACCATCCTGGGTATTTTGCATTCCTGGCAACATATTTTTTCCACATTATCTGAAATAAGTTTCTGTTCATTATTCTCCAAACAATTTTTCTATTAAATTTCCCCGATTGATTTTTTTCTCGGATCGCGACAATTTAGACACTGTACATTACAAGACGCTCGGATTGTGATTAGTTATACTCGTGACTCGTGAGTAAGACAACCCCTTCGCAAAATTTATATCATTCACTACAAGACTCTAGCTGTACTCATAAATTAAATGTACTATTGAAAACATAAAATCGGCAGCTATTTTCTCCTTGTATTATTTTGGGGAGAATGTGATTCAGTTTTAGTTTTGTTTTGAACTACGGAAAATTTTCCCCAGTTAACTCTTCGGCAATCTTAATGGGTTATGAATGATGAAACTGATGATTACTTCAGACAATTGTTGTTTTTGAACCTAAGTCTCAAAGGGTAGACGAGTTTATTTAAAAAAAAAAGTACTGTGCGTTTAAATATACATATTTTAGTTTAAATTAATTTGTATCAATCAACAATTACAAATTCAATCATATCATTATTCCAATCAGACCAGCTCTGAAGAATATCATTTCGGATTTACCATTTCGACTGAACAAGAACCTTTTCTACTGGAGCAACATAGGCAACCTGCTTGGCTACTGGAACGACGGTCTTAACGACTTCCGGATGATCCCAACCGTACGCACCAGCTCCGTAGCTTACCCATGGCAGACCCCACGAGTCGACTTTCACCGATGGAACAACAGTCTTAGCAAAGTTCTGATATCCCCATCCAGCTCCATAGGATCCCCATGGTTGAGCCCAGGAATTGACCTTATCGTAGCCACCATAATATCCATCCCATGCGTTGTTGTACAAACCGGATGCTGGCCAAGAGGAGGCCCACGTTTTGGCGTAAGGGTAAGCAGCCACTTGGTGACCATTCCAGCCGTTGTTCCAGGATTTCCATCCAGCAGAGTGTGATGGCCAATATGAGGATTGTACGTAGGATCCCTGAGCAGCGACAGCCAGAGTGGCAACCAGCAATGCAGCGAAAACCTAGTTTAAATGATAAAAAAATAAATACAACTCTTAACCAACGTAAAGTATATTTTTATCAAACCTTCATTGTGAAAATGGTTTGTAACGTATTGAAGCAGCTGGGCTTGAGGATAAACTGTGGTTGACACTAACAAAGTCTGGCTGTTTTATACTCGGTAGAAATGTTTTTCAAAGGAAGTTCCCATCAACTATTTAATCAGTATTAATTATCATTAGTTTGTCACTTCCTCCAGTACCTGAAACTAGTGGCTTTAATTTTTGTTCGAATAAATTATCAGTGCTTGTGAACATTATAAGCAACAATCGAAATCTAAACCATCGATCGAAAGGAAATAAAACAAATTGTTATCAGGAAGTGCAATTGCTAAACCTGTGACAAAAACGTTGAAACCAATCAAGTAATAAATATCAACTTAGTATATAAACGCGCACAAGTATCACTTAACCACAGTATCTCACAAATATCATCATCGTTCTCCTAGCTAATTGAACTTCAAACATCAAACGAAATGAAGGTTAGTTTTACTAAAACCAATTGTTCACGAGCATAGAATAAAAGTTCTGTACTCATTAGGTTATTTCTGCCATATTGCTTGCAACGCTGGCGGTTGCCGCTCAAGGATCCTACGCCCCAGCATCCTATTGGCCATCTCACTCGGGTGGTTGGAACTCCTGGAACAACGGATGGAATGGAAATCAGGTGGCTTCGTACCCATACGCTAAAACGTGGGCTTCTTCGTGGCCAGCAGCTGGTTTGTACAGCAACGGATGGAACGGTCACTATGGTGCTGTAGAAAAAGTCCCCTCATGGGGTCAACCTTGGGGAAGCTACGGTGCTAAGACAATTATTCCATCAGTGAAGGTTAATGCTTGGGATCAACCTTGGGGAAACTACGGTGCCGGATGGGGATATGAAAACGTTGCTAAAACCGTTGTGCCATCGGTGAAGGTCAACTCGTGGGGTCTGCCATGGGGAAGCTACGGAGCTGGTGCCTATGGTTGGGAACAACCGGAAGTGATTAAGACTGTCGTTCCAGTGGCCAAACAGGTCGCATATGTGGCTCCAGTACATGCTGGTGTAGAGAAGGTTCTTGTGCAGCCTAAATGGTAAATCAAATTGGATGTTGTGAATAAATTGAAATTCAACCATTACAAAAATGTGTTTTGTTCGTTTATTTATTTTTCTTGAGAAACATTTCAAAAGGTCCTATCTGCTTTGATCGATTTTTTGATCGATCACTTTCATTCAATCACCACAACTCATTAAACACCTTTTATGACGCGATATTTATACAAAATGATAGCGGCGGGATCACTCTTGCCTCCTGAATGAAAACCACGCTTGGGAGACTTACTAGAGCTGAACCATTACCAAAATGAAAAGACCCTCCGGAAAAAAACGATGAAAGCAGATAGGACCTTTTGAAATGTTCATCTAGTTTTGAATGCGAAATCAGACAAAAAAAATCCATCAAAATCTACTAGAAAATTGAGAAGAAAATATAGAAAATATTACTAGTCCGTACAGATACGTTTTTCGGTTGCTACATACAACCATCATCCACATGTGTACCAGTCCACATGTTTCTCAAATTTCTAGTATGTTTTTAATGGAAACATATAATTTTTTTCTCTGATATTGTATATCATTCTACTAAGACGCACAAGAAACTACTTTTCAAATATTTTTGAATATTTAGTCCTCGTTACAAAATTAAACGAGCCTTTTGTGTTTTTGAGACCGATGTTGATCAATTAGATAGTTCTACGACTTTTTTTAATCATTCACAATTATTGAAAGTTTCGAATCTTTTGGCTACTTTCATAAAGATTTTCCAAGACTCAGTTGTTTTTTTCGTAGATTGCAAAATATCTGAAATCGTGAAGAACTTTTTTGTCATTTAATTTTTAGCAAATAGGATGTTGTCAAATTATTTTTTGAGGATTTTCAGGAAACCTAAAATAATTCGAAATTTCTCAGTAGGTAAGACTTCCGTAAGGTAGGACTGTTAATTGTCAAATGTTTTTAATCTAGTTTAGAATTTCTAGTAGATTTTTTCTATATTACCTGAATTTGAGGACTATAGAAGGATTTGATGTGGGACCAAGTCCTTTTTTACTATTTTAGGGTACATTTTGTGAAAATTGAAATGAACATGTTGGTGTGCAGAATGGAACTGTCAAATGCTAATAGCTCTCAAACAACTGAACCGATTTCAATAAAAATAAATAATGCCGATGGATAGCGAAAATATACAAAATTTTCATAGAATGATACATACCGCACCATTTTCTTATTGCACAGTATATAGAGTAAAATTTCAAGGTCAAACATCCTCATACATTTACCATGCGATTAGCTTATTTCCCTAACGCACACATAAAAAAAGAGATGAAAAAACACACACACAAACACACACACACACACACACATACACACACACATACACACACATCCACACACACACATCCACACACACACATCCACACACACACATCCACACATCCACACATACACGTACACACACAGAGACTCACAAACATACACACACGTACACACGTACACACGTACACACACACATACACACACACGTACACACACACGTACACACACACACACACGTACACACACACACACACACACACACACACATATATATATATATATATATATATATATATATATATATATATATATATATATATATATATATATATATATAAAATATATATATATATATATATATATATATATATATATATATATATATATATATATATATATATATATATATATATATATATATATATATATATACATATATATATATATATATATATATATATATATATATATATATATATATATATATATATATATATATATATATATATATATATATATATATATATATATATATGTATATATATATATATATATATATATATATATATATATATATATATATATATATATATATATATATATATATATATATATATATATATATATATATATATATATATATATATATATATATATATATATATATATACATATATATAAATATATATATATATATATATATATATATATATATATATATATATATATATATATATATATATATATATATATATATATATATATATATATATATATATATATATATATATGTGTGTGTGTGTGTGTGTGTGTGTGTGTGTGTACGTGTGTTTGTACGTGTGTACGTGTGTGTATGTTTGTGAGTCTCTGTGTGTGTACGTGTATGTGTGGATGTGTGGATGTGTGTGTGTGTGTGTGTGTGTGTTTGTGTGTGTGTTTTTTCATCTCTTTTTTTATGTGTGCGTTAGGGAAATAAGCTAATCGCATGGTAAATGTATGAGGATGTTTGACCTTGAAATTTTACTCTATATACTGTGCAATAAGAAAATGGTGCGGTATGTATCATTCTATGAAAATTTTGTATATTTTCGCTATCCATCGGCATTATTTATTTTTATTGAAATCGGTTCAGTTGTTTGAGAGCTATTAGCATTTGACAGTTCCATTCTGCACACCAACATGTTCATTTCAATTTTCACAAAATGTACCCTAAAATAGTAAAAAAGGACTTGGTCCCACATCAAATCCTTCTATAGTCCTCAAATTCAGGTAATATAGAAAAAATCTACTAGAAATTCTAAACTAGATTAAAAACATTTGACAATTAACAGTCCTACCTTACGGAAGTCTTACCTACTGAGAAATTTCGAATTATTTTAGGTTTCCTGAAAATCCTCAAAAAATAATTTGACAACATCCTATTTGCTAAAAATTAAATGACAAAAAAGTTCTTCACGATTTCAGATATTTTGCAATCTACGAAAAAAACAACTGAGTCTTGGAAAATCTTTATGAAAGTAGCCAAAAGATTCGAAACTTTCAATAATTGTGAATGATTAAAAAAAGTCGTAGAACTATCTAATTGATCAACATCGGTCTCAAAAACACAAAAGGCTCGTTTAATTTTGTAACGAGGACTAAATATTCAAAAATATTTGAAAAGTAGTTTCTTGTGCGTCTTAGTAGAATGATATACAATATCAGAGAAAAAAATTATATGTTTCCATTAAAAACATACTAGAAATTTGAGAAACATGTGGACTGGTACACATGTGGATGATGGTTGTATGTAGCAACCGAAAAACGTATCTGTACGGACTAGTAATATTTT